>NC_091444.1:20835089-21135089 GCF_964237555.1 Oryctolagus cuniculus | reverse complement strand
AAAAAAAGGAATTTTCTTCTTTAAAAAAGTTATTTAGGTTAATCACTTAGGAAATCCAAGTCAAAATCACAGTGGGATACTACTTTGAATCCACTAGGTTGACAATAATTTAAAAATGGAAAATAACAAATGCTGGCAAGAATGTGGAGAGACCGGAGCCCTTGTACACTTGCTGGTGGGAACGGAAAATGGTGCACGAGCTGTGGAAAACAGTTGGTGTTGCCTCAGAAGTTTAAACTCAGAATTGCTTTATCCCCCAGCAAGTCCACTTCTAAGTACATGGTTAAAAGAAATGCAAAACGGAATGTATTCTGACAAGAACATGTACGTGGATGTTGACAGAAGCACTATCTACAGTAGCCACAAGATGAACACCGCCCAAAAGTCTGTGGATGATGGATGGATGGATGGATGGGTGGGTGGATGGATAAACAAAATGCATTGTTTCCCCATATGGAATATTACCTAGCCATAAAAAAGGAATAAAGTACTGATAACGTGCTACAATGTGGGTTAACCTTGAAAACATGTCAAGGGAAGAAATCAGTTATAAAGGTCACATAGTTCATGGTTCCACTTGTGTGAAATACCCCAAATAAAGAACTCCATAGACAGAAAGCCGGATGGTGGTTGCCAGGAGCTAGGGGATGAAGCGAGTGCATGGTGACTCTAACACGTGCAGGATTTCCTTTGTAGGAAATGAAAGTGCCTTGGAACTGATTATGCAACATTCCAGGTATATTAAGCACCAATGACTCATACCCTTGAAATGGTTAATTTTATATGAATCCTAACCTGATTTGAAAAAAAATGCAAAACAGGAAAAAGCTGTTTAGGATATGGAACTGGTGGATGGCATGGGATGATTAACAGGTAGTGGGGAGGTGAAGAAATACAGGAAGAGATCAGGAGTGACTCCCCAGTGCTGACTCGAACAAATTATGGGGGTGGGGGTGGGGCTGGAGCTGTGTTCCCTGGGATGGAGAAGACTGAAGAAGGAAGAGGTGTCTTGGAGACGACAAGCTCCGTTCCGGATATAACAAGCCAGAGGTACTGCGACACCCCAGCCTGCAGCACGGACGAGACGTCTGAGACACAGATAGGTGGGCAGCCCCAACGTAACTTCATCAATTGGCTCTGTAAGAGTGGATGACGTTCACCAGCTAAGGGTCTTACAGACAGAGAAGTGACACCTAAGCTTGTAAATCTAAATTAGAATGTATCAGCAAACATTACAGAAATTTTAAAATATAAAGCAATAAAAAACTAGCAAATTTTAAAGTATAAAATATAAACTCTCTGTGCTTGGGGTGAGTTAGTCTAGCAGTTAAGACACCACTTGAAAGGCTCACAGGCCGTATCACAGTACCTGGGTTCAAGTCCCAGCTCCTCTCCTGACTCCAGCTTCCTGTTAGTGCACACCCTGGGAGGCAGAAGTGATGTCTTAAGTAGTTGGGTCTCTACCACCCACATGAGAGACTGGAGTGAGTTCCCTGCTCTTGGCTTTGGCCTGGCCCAGCCCCAGCTGATTTGGAGAGTAAACCAGAGGATGGGAGCTCTTTCTCTATCTCTGTCTCTCCTCTCAAATTAAAAGAGGAGAGGTTGATCAGTTTGAATCACTGCTCAGGACGCCCACATTCCATATCGGAGTGCCGGGCTGAGTCAGCTATCTGTCTTCCGATCCAACTTCCTGTTAATGCATCCTGGGAGACATCAAATAAGGACTCAAATGCAGGGGTCCCTGCTACCCACCTAATGGAGTTCTGGGCTTCTGGCTTCAGCCTGACTCAGTTCTGGCTGTTGTGGGCATCCAGGGAGTAAACCAGTGGGTGGAAGTGCTTCTCTCTCTCTCTCTCTCTCTCTCTCTCTCTCTCTCTCTCTCCCCGCTTTTCAAGTAGATGAAAACAAAGAAGTCTGTGTTCAAGGACCTTGGCAATCTAGCTGGGAACAAAAACCAAAGCATATCACAGTGACTGAATGTGAAGGAAGTCTCAAGCTGGGACAGTGTCTGAGCCAACACTGCTGCCTTCCAGGGTCTGCATCTGCAGGAAGCTGGATCTAGGAGCCTGAGCCAGGAATTGAACCCAGACATGTTGACGTTGGACCTGGATGTTTTAACTGCTAGGCCGAACGCCCACCCTCACGATTAACATTCTGAGTGAGCACTGATCTGCTTCCTGCAGCAACTGCACTATCTGAGATGACCATCAGCAAACGTTGGAGGCCTTGGTTTCCCCACACCGATGCCAACACTTGTTACTTTTTGCTTTGCTTTTCATGGCCAACCTAGAAGATAAGTAGTAACTCACTGTGATATTCATGGGCATTTTCTCTCTCTCTTTTTTTTTTTAAGATTTATTTATTGGAAAGGCAGAGTTACAGAGAGGCAGAGAGAGAGAGAGAGAGAGAGAGAGAGAGGGAGAGAGAGAGAGGTCTCTATCTGCTGGTTCATTCCCCAAATGGCTGCAATGGCAGAGCTGGGCTAATCTGAAGCCAGGATCCAGGAGCTTCTTCTAGGTCTCCCACGTGGGCACAAGGACTTGGACCATCTTCTACTGCTTTCCCAAGCCATAGCAGAGAGCTGGATCAGAAGTGGAACTGCTGGGACTTGAACCAGTGACCATATGGGAATGCCAGCACTGCAGGTGGCGGCTTTACCCGCAATGCCACAGCACTGGCATTGGGCATTTTCTTAAAGACTAAGATAAATATTTTCTAAATCTGCAGCCCCCTAGCTCCATTTTCTGTACAGTCTACTTCCTAGGGTAATTATGAAGACTAAATGTGTTCACATATTAACCCAGACAGTCAGGGTCAACCAAGGCACTGCCACGTCTTTGAAGAACTCCTGGGCAGGGCACAGTGTTTCCTCCGTGACAAGTGTGTCCTCTCGTTAAGGCTCCCTGGGAGGTTCTGATGTGCAGCCAGGAACCATGGGAGTCCCGGGGATGTCCTGACCCAGCCCCAGACCTCTGGAAACAGAATTTCCACAAGAGAGGCCTGGAAATCCCTATTTTAAAGGAAGTACTCACAGGGGATTCCTGGGTCCAGATTAGTTTAGGAAACCCTGAGCTAGGGGACATTCAAGTGTAGTAAAAAGAGAGTAGCTTGCAGCTAGATTATGTGGTTTGTGAGACACTGTCTTCTTAAATCCTGGCCCTTATAAGATAAAGCTTACTGACCCCGCACGGAAATGCTGCCCTGACTAGTTCCCACCAGCTTCCACGTGCTGCAACTGTCCAGCCTATGTCACATGGCTGCATTACCACTAATGCTCCCAGCATCCCTGAGAAAGGGAGTTGTGTCTCCCTTCTACAGATGTGGCTCAGAGACATCAAGGAGCTTGCCCAAGGTCACATACCTCACATGTAGTATAGCATGGATTCAAACCCATGTGATTGGGGGCCGGCGCTGTGGTGCAGTAGGTTAAGTCTTCACCTGCAGTGCCAGCATCCCAAGTGAGTGCCGGTTCGAGTCCTGGCTGCCCCACTTCCAATCCAGCTCCCTCATAATGTGCCTGGGAAAGCAGTGGAAGATGGCCCAATGTTTGGGCCCCTGCACCCATGTGGAGACCCAGAAGAAGCTCCTGGCTCCTGGCTTCAGATCAACCCAGCTCCAGCCATTGCAGCCAGTTAAGGAGTGAACCAGCAGATGGAAGCTCGCTCTCTCTCTCTCTCTCTGTCTCTTGCTCACTCTTGCTCTCCCCTCCCCCCCGTCTGTAACTCTGCCCCTCAAAGATTGCTTCTCCACCCCCGTTAGAGTTCAACAGGCTGTGCTGATTGCTGCTACATTTCCCCAGCTACATTCAGTGAGTTCAGAATTGCACCTCCAAAACACTGGCGCCATCCTCCCCAGAGGACCCCCAGGCTGAGCATCCAGGGGCCTTTGGGGAAGGAGGGCCCAGAGCACAGCCAAGGGGCTGGTGACAGCCACCAGCTCTGAGCCCAGATGGCCACACTTCCCCATCCCGCCCCCATCACTGCATCCTCCTCAAACTAAATGAAGCCGGAAGGGGATGTCACCTTGGCTCTGGGCAGCAGGAAAGAGGTTGACCTCTGGGAGGGAGAGAGCAGGGTGAGGGTTACAGCAGGGGGAAAATGGGAGGGGGCAGCCGCCCCCAGCAGAATAAAAGTCAGAAAAGTTTCCAGCCATGTCAGGCAAGTCCTGTGACTATGCCGCACTGGCTGGGGGGTCCGGACTGGATGGGGCTATGGAATTTTCTGACGTATCAGGATGAGCATCCAGGTGTTCCAGGGAGAAGCCACTGGTAGGCAGCAGCCATGTCTGAAGGCAGGGAATGGGGTCCAGAGGACCTCAAGATAGGCGCTACGTGAACTACATACTGGGACACGCGCCGAGCAAGACTGAAGAAGGCTTCCTCACAGAGGTGTTCCCCAAAGGGCTCCTGCACGGGTTCCAGCAGTGAACCGCTCTCCCCGGCCACCACCTCCACTACCACCCGCTCGGAGACACTCAGACTATGTGAAAACTCTGTGCTTGCTCCACGGGCACTGTGTCATGTCGAGTCGTCTAGCCCCTCTGCCACTAAACTGCTGCCCAAGCTCAGCCTGTACAGAAGTTTCTGGAGCCACCATTCCCCCCCGGAGTAAGTGCCACAGTGTCTTCTGGAGTACCTGGGAGTTTGTTAGGGTGCGGCGAGGGGGAACTCTGTCTCGCCCACAGTAGTGGGACCAGTCAGAGGCTCCGAAGCAGACCCAGGCTCGGCACTGGGGCTGAAGGAGAGACAGTGAGAGGAAGCTGCCTTGCAAGAGGGCTTGGTGCGGAAGAAGGCACTGGAATGACTTAACTGCCTTCTATCGCCAGGTGGACATTACGGGCCATATGGAAGGTAAAGCCAGATCTGGAAAGAGATTTTCCTGGGTGTGGATAGAAAAAAGACCCTAAAAATGCAGTCTTCGGGGACAACCTTTGGAGAGGGTAATGCATCCCCGGGTGAGAAGAGTTCTTGGAGGTGACAAGCTTTGAGGGTGCGTGTCTCAAGGCGGGGGAGGGCCTACATGACTTTTGAGGATTCTTGTCATACAAAGGTCCACAACAATGCCTAGAGACCCGCACTGTGTACTTGACACCGGCCTGAGTCCCTCCTTGTGAACCATGTGGCTGGCTTGCTACCTGCTGCCAGTTCTGGGCTTTTCGTCTGTGACCTCTGCTCCTCGCCTCATACACTGTAGCTATTTCTGCTCCTCCAGTAGACAAGGGCTGGGGTGCCTTCCTCCTTCCAGGGTCACAGCTGGTTGGGCTGGAAGGATATCCGCTGCCCCGGAGCCCTCTTGGTGTCTGTAAGAATCGTCACAGTGTAGGACAAACGGTCTCGATGAGTCTCGTCCATCTCACCTATCATTCAACATATTTATTGAGTACTACTATGTGTCCGCGACACACTAGTGATCAAAATAGATACAGAGATTTCTTGTCTTGTCCTAATGGCCCTGATGCTTCTGACCTGTAGAGAACAAAGAACTCCTATGTGAGATATATGAAGAACTACAAAGCAGTAAGATGGAAAGCCTCCTGGTAAATGGAAACAGTACTTGAACAGAGGGGCCTGTGTTGTGGCGCAGAAGGTTAAGCCACCACCTGTGATGCCAGCATACCTTATTAGAGCACCAGTTCAAGTCCCAGCAGCTCCACTTCCAATCCATCTCACCACTAGTGTGCCTGGGGAAGCAACAGAAGATGGCCCAATTGCTTGGATCCCTGCCACCCAGATGGAGTTCCTAGTTCCTGGTTCCTGGTTTCAGCCTGGCCCGCCCAGGCCTTGGCAGCCATTTGGGAAGTAAACCAACATAAGGAAGATCTTTTTCTTTCTCTCTGTCACTCTGCCTTTCAAATAAATGTTGAAAAAGAATTTTTTTAATACTTGAAGAGATATCCAAATGGATTAAAAAACAAAAAAGTAAGACAAGGTGCTCAGGGGCTGGTGCTATGGTGTAGCAGGTAAAGCCACCGCACAGTGTCAGCATCCCATATGAGGTTTGAGTCCTGGCTGCTCCACTTCCGATCCAGCTCTCTGCTATGGCCTGGGGAAGCAGTAGAAGATGGCCCATGTGCTTGGGCCCCTGCTCCAGCCTGGGAAAACCTGGAGGAAGCTCCTGGCTCCTGGCTTCGGATTGGCACAGCTCTGGCCATTGTGGCCAACTGGGGAGTAAACCAGCAGATGGAGACTTCTCTCTCTCTCTCTCTCTCTCTCTCTCTCTCTCTCTGCCTCTCTGTAACTCTGCCTTTCAAACAAATAAATAAATAAATCTTTAAAAAAAGAAAAGAAAAGAGAAAAGGTGCTCAGCCTTTAATTTAATTTAAACCACGTACACCCTAACTGTAATGGCTAAAATTGTGTTTACCTTTTTAAGTAAACATTTCAAGTGTTGATAAAGATATAGAGCAACTGGAACTCAATGGCACTACTGTCGGGAGTGTAAATTAATATGAGCACATGGAAAATTGTTTTGTAGCATTCACCAAGCCCAACAGATGCCTACCCTGTGCCCCAGTCATTCTGTTTCTAGGTATATAGCAAATAAAAGTGTGAACAAAAGGGTGCCAAAGGACTGAAATGAAGTTTTATAGTGGGCTGGGGCCGCGGCTCACTAGGCTAATCCTCCGCCTTGCGGCGCCGGCACACCAGGTTCTAGTCCCGGTCGGGGCGCTGGATTCTGTCCCGGTTGCCCCTCTTCCAGGCCAGCTCTCTGCTGTTGCCAGGGAGTGCAGTGGAGGATGGCCCAGGTGCTTGGGCCCTGCACCCCATGGGAGACCAGGAGAAGCACCTGGCTCCTGCCTTCTGATCAGCGTGGTGCGCCAGCCGCAGTGCGCCAGCTGCGCCGGCCATTGGAGGGTGAACCATCGGCAAAAGGAAGACCTTTCTCTCTGTCTCTCTCTCTCACTGTCCACTCTGCCTGTCAAAAAATAAAAAATAAATAAAAAATAAAAAAAGAAATTTTATAGCAGCACTATTCATATTAACCCCAAACTGGGAACAACCCAAATATGTATGATCAAATGTGGCCTATTCATTTGACAGCATTCTGGACATGGAAATGAATGAGCTACAGTTAGCACACCCCATGGGTACATTCCTCAAATGTATTGAGTTAGAGAAACCAGACACAAAGTAATACCTACTGAATGGTTCCATTTGTATGAGGTTCAAAGGCAGGCAAAACCAGTCTGCAGTGGTAGGTAGCGGGTACCTTTGAGAAGGCTGGGGGCGTGGCCAGGAGGGGGAGGGCTTCTGGGGTGGGAGTGGTGCGCTGGAAAGGGGTTACCTGGCTGTCTTCACTGTGGAGACCTACTGATCAGTACACCGAGGTGGTAGGCGCTGTCCCACACTCGGTATACACTTCATTTAAAACAGACACAGGTGGAGGAACTGTTTGCAAGTGGGTTAAAAAAAAAAAAAAAAGGAAGGTGAGCAGGAAACAGGAGGGAACCCAACCTTTTATACCTAGGTAGCTGTGCTGTGGCAAGATTAAATGGGGCAGGGCACTGTTGACTGCACAGGAGGGAAGTCCTCTCCAGCCCTGCAGGTCAACCTCCCCCAGCCCTGCACCTGCTAGCTACAAACCTGATTCCTCTGGGCCATGCCCCGGGTTTCCTGGTCCTCCCCACAGAACTGGAGGAGCCGTGGGGGCCCTGGACCGGCGCAGGGTGCAGAGTGGGGCCGTGCACACACACGTGTTTGACTGGCTCAGGTCGCAGTGCGCGTGTGCCGCTGGCACCTTGCTCTCTCTCCAGGCCTATCTCTGCTCCAGCCCCTTCCAGAGCGCTCCCAGAGCCACCTTCCAGGAGGAAACGGGCAGGGAGGAACCACTGGGCACAGGTTCCACCATCAAGAGGGGAAAACCTGCAGGCGGGGGTTCCTTTGTGGAGGTCACACCCCCTGCACAAAAACACGCCCGAGAGCCCTGGCACTGAGTCTGCGCTGGAGAGGTGGCGGTACCCAGGGCGGAAGTGCACGAGCCAGCCGGGAACACCCCCTCTTTGATCCCACAGGGTGCGTCAGGGAAAGTTGGATTTCGCTTAGGCCGGGATGAAGGCGCTGTGTCTCCCCACGCGGTCATCAGGCTCGCCCCCGCCCCTGACCCGGGTGTGCGCCGGGGACCCCGGTCGCGAGCCTGACCTCCGCACCCGCGCGCCCGCCCTTCCCCACCCCTTCAAGGCTGAGACTTTATTAAGGCCGGATCCGCCAGCGCAGAGCCGTTTGCTCAGAGGACGCGGAGCCTGGCGGAAGCACGAGGCGTCGAGCCAGCCGGAGAGCAGCTGCGTCCAAGAGCAAGGTGGGTTCGGTTCCGCCCGGGCTCAGAGCGCGGGGACGAGCCAGCACGGGGCGGCCGCGGGGCCAGGGCCGGCGGCGGGCGGGCTCCCCTGGGATGCTCGCCGGTTCTCTGCGAGGCCAGGGGCTCAAGGGAAGGGCTCAAAACGCGAGGGTGGGCGGACAGGGGGGCACGCGCCTCCCGAGGGCCGTGGGCGCCTGGGCGCAGCAGGCCTGCTCCCCGGCCCTCGGCCGATGGGCGCTGGGACCCGCGAGCTCGCCGCTCCGGAGCCGGCGCCCAGTTCCCGGCACTCCCGGCCTCGCGTCCCCCGCGCTCCGCCCCCCGGGCTCGAAGCGCAAGAAGGGGGCGGGGGCCTGCTTCGACACGCCCCCTCTCCAGTCGCTGATTGGCTGCGGCAGGTATCCGTCCGGAATCTATGTTTGATGGAGGGGGGGTGCCACCCAGTCTGCCCCAGATCACGTTTGCCACCAGCAGCCAACCAGTCGGGCCCAAGTCTGCGGGCCAGAAGCGATTGGGGGCGAGTGAGCTCGGCCCCCCAGGCCCCGTCCGGGTCCCCCGCCCGGCCGCGGCGGTATATCCTGCCCTGCTGGGCCGCCTGTCCCTCGTGGAAGCGGAGCGGCGGCCTCCTGAAACGCAGAAGCGAAATGTAGCCCGCCGGGGGTCGCGGCTGGACGCTCGCCTAGGCTGGGGGTGTGGGGGGCACGCCGGGGCCGAGAGGACCGCCGAGGAGGAGGAGTGATGAGAAGAGGGGGAACTCTGCACCCCCCGAGACCGCGGGCCCCTGCTGCCACTCGCCCGGCGCCCCTCTCCCGCCCGAGCGAGGGCCAGGTCAGTCCTGGCGGGGCCGGGGGCGGTGGCGGCGGTGGAGGCCGGGGGGTCCCGGCGCGCAGCGCATTTGCGGAGCCGGAGTCGTGAAGGGTCAGGGCGGTGTCTCCCCCTCCCTGGGGTTGAGGAGAGCCCCAGCCTGGGAGGGTAGGGCGTCTCGGCTCACTTTTGCTTCTATCGTCCCAGGGCCTTGTCCCGCGCGAATTCTCTTTCCTGGGGGAGTGGGTGAGGGGCCGGCTGGCTGTGAGCTCCCTTTCAGGTTAAGAGGCCTGCGGGGCCGCCGGGAGCAGCAGCGGGGGCGCTAGGTCCGAGCGGACTCAAAGTTTCTTGGCATGGGGCCAGAGGACCTGGCGGATGCCCCCTGGCTCCGCGGTGAGGGTCTTTGAAAGGGTGGCAGGAGACTGGGACAGCGGGTGGTGGCCGGTGGCCTCGCAGATGGAAGAGACCTTCCCACGGGCCGGGCCGGGCCGGTTCCTGGGGTTTGCTCCAGGCTCTCCCACATTGGAGTTGAGTGTGTGTGTTTGGAATACTTAAGGACCTGTTCACCCTACCTGGGGAAATGCACCGTGCTTTTATTTTTCGCTTGAAAGAGTGGTTGTGGTGAAATGGAATAGAGTGGAATCAAGGCTGGGAATTCCCTTAGGCAAAGGGAGATGGGCACATTCCGGCATTTGGTAGCAAGTGCATTTCAGCTTATGGGGCTTGGGTTTTTGTTTGGCTTTTTGTTGTTGTTGTTGTTCTGTGCTGCTCTCAGTAACCCCAAGAGGACCGAGGGGGAGCCCAGGGCTGCCGTCTGTGCCTTCTCACTAAGATAACTCCCTTGTCCTCCGAAGGCCGAGCACAGGGGGAGAGAGGCAGAGGCAGAGGCCTGGATCCAAGTCGGCGTCTGCGCTGTTTGTAACACTGTTGACTCTCAAGGGCAGGAGTGGGTAGGCCTTGGCTCTTGGCCCTGGGCTGGCAGACTTGCCCCACTGCCCAGGGAGTCTTCCTACTCTTACTTCTCAGGGGCTAGGACCTTTGGCCATGTGTGGCTCTCTTATGGCTGCTGTCTTGTGACTCTACAGTGGGGTGGCTGTGGTGCACGGAGTTTGTAACTGAAGTTATAAGTGACCACGCTTAGATGATCCTTGTTCTTAGTGGACATTGAGGAAGGGATCTCGCTGAAGACGGCCCTGCCCACCGCAGGTGCCAGGAAGACAACGTGTGTCGTCTTTGCCGTCGCAGGCAGTCACATCTCATTGATGTTGACCCCAGTGGTGATCCCTGTGCTTGCTAGCTGGGAGGTTGGTGGGGAGCACACCTTCTGGGCCTCCAGCTGTAGCAGCACAGGGAGTGAGTAAATTTAGTGGAAAGGGGGCGGCAAACAGCAAGCTCTCTAACAACACTTGTATAACAAACTTGTAACTGCTTTGGGGAGAATTCTCCCAGTATGAGCTGTTCTTGGCTATATCGTGACAGTCTCTTTCTCTCTCTTTTTTTTCCCCCTTTCTCCTTCCCACATAAGGTGTTCCACACAGATTCTTGTGACTTGAAGGACCAGGAATTCTGGGAGGCACAAGGTCTTCCCACGAAAGGAGCAGATCTCTGGAACAGAAAGGGTGCCCGGCAGACCCTGCCTTGGGGCCAGCAGTGTCCAAAGAGCCGTGGGAAGCCGGCAGAGCCCAGCGCAGGGAGTGGGAAGGAGCCCCAGCCCCAGGCTGAGCCTGTGTTCTGAAGGATTTGCTTGTTGGGCTGTCCTCTGGATGCCCTGTGCTCTGAGCCTGCCGCCGAGAACCAAAGAAGATACCAGAGCAGGCACCGGGCTGGGCGGCGGGAGTGCGGCCTCCGCACCCCTAGTGGCTGGCTGCGGGCTCTGGCGGGGGGACTCTCGCTTCCTGCCAGCTCGCGGCTCCAGTGCTTGATGGGGCTGCCTGTTGGTAGAGCAGCTTTTGCCGAGCCTGGTAGGAGCCAAGAGCCGTGGGAAGAGGTCCCACGGCGCCCAAGCCTCGGGTCGCCCCAAGACTAAGTTCTTTCCCAAGTCAGAGAGGGAGAGAGAAAGCGACAAAAAAGAGAGGCGAGTTCTGTCCACCCGCCCCCTCCCTGCCCGTCATGTCCTCCAAGCCGGAGGCCAAGGACGCCCACCAGCGGAACGGGACCGGCCCGCCTCCCTCTCCCTGCTCTTCGGATGGCCCCGGGCGAGAGCCCTTGGCTGGGACCTCGGAGTTTCTGGGGCCTGATGGGGCCGGGGTGGAGGTGGTGGTGATCGAGTCCCGGGCCAACGCCAAGGGGGTCCGGGAGGAGGACGCCCTGCTGGAGAACGGGAGCCAAAGCAACGACAGCGATGACGTCAGCACCGACCGTGGCCCCGCGCCCCCCTCGCCGCTCAAGGAGACCTCCTTCTCCATCGGGCTGCAAGTGCTGTTTCCCTTCCTCCTGGCAGGCTTTGGGACTGTGGCTGCCGGCATGGTGCTGGACATCGTGCAGGTAAGGCCTGTGGAGGGCCGCCCCGCCTCCCGGAGCTGCTGCTGCTTCCTAGAACCCCACTTCCCCTTGGAGCATGGCCCCAGTGTCTTCTCGGTCCGGCTGCTTCCTGCAGAAGGCTCGAGGAAGCCCCCGCGGCCCTGGGGAGGTGGTCGGGGCGGGGGTGCTTCCCGGAAACGGAGTGGGTTCCAGGGCTCAGGTTGGCAGAGGCGAAGTGGATCATGGCTGCTGCTTGCCATCGCTGGTGGGCATTCCTGCCAGGTCTAGCCCAGCAGGAGACATTGAGCTGGGCTCTCCCTTTGCCTCCCCCCCCCCCCCCCCCGCCTCTTGGGGTTTCAAGGATGCCCGGAGCCGAAAGTTCAGTTTCAAGCCTCTCCTCCGTCTCCTGCTGGGCAGGAATCTGTTCAGCTGCCAAGAGGGTCTCAGATTAAGAGAGAAGGCTCTTAAAGGCATTTTGTGTTGCTTATCTTCCTGGAACCCCAGTCTGGTCTCAAGGAGTGCGGGTGGGCACATTCCAGGGAAGCGTGATTTGGAGAGTTGGCATAGGCCTTAATAATTGCATGCCTGGTTGGGAACAAAATGCAGCCAGGGCACATTCTGGGCAGAACTGTCTCTCCTCTGCTCCTCGCCTGTCTTTCATGAGCTCCTTCCGCAGTCACTGGGTAGATAGAGGAGAAGAGTTGGCAGGTCCTGGGAGCTAAGAGCCAGGGACGTGTTATGTCAGCTGATGGTGAGCTGAGACTTACCCAGCACCTCCAGCTCAGAGAGAGATCAAGTCTTACTTCCAGAGAAAAGGTTTTGAAGCCTGGTAAGGCACACAGAGCTTTCTAAAGATGCTAGGTGTGTCTGCGTTATCAGCAGGGTTGTCTCAAATTCACAGAGGCAGGAGGGAAGTGGTCTTTGCCCTTTGGGATCCCCCGAGTGTGCCCTGGCCGTGACATCTCTCAGAAGGGCTGGAGCTTGGCATCAGCTCCCTTGGCTCAAGCCAAGCCTGCACACCATGTGTGTAGTCATGTAGATTGTCCTGCCGGCAGCGCACCCCTCACCCACGCCCCTGGGGACTGAAGGTGGTTGGCTCTGGGGGGTTCCTTCAGTAGTGTCCACGTGGGCCACTTGGACGTGAGCACTCCAGGAGAACCCTACACCTTTGGCTGCTGACGAGAATGGTGTCAATGTGAAGCCAAAGTGCCTTGTGCCGCCTACCCTCTCCGCAAACCTGTTAGCATGTGGATTGTTCCTATAGGGAGCTCAGGAAGCCAGCCTGGAGCTTTTGATTCCACTCCTTACCAGCTACCCCCTCCAAGGGCACTGTCGGGGGAGAAGGAGGAAGAGGGGAGATTTCTCCGCCTCTTCCATCCGCTTCCTGTGGCCTTGGTTCTCATTCTTAAAGTTTTTGAGCTCTGGTTTAGTGTCTACAGAGGGGTGAAAAGCTGGGGCCAGTGGTGACCTGAGAGAGGTTGTCTTATTTCTGGATAATAGGAATGACGCTGGAGAGCGCTTTGGGAGCTGTTCTGTAGCCTGTGAGATAGGAAACATAATCAGCTCCACACTGTAGACAAGGAACCTGTGGCTTGAAAGATTAGGTGACTTGTCCCTGGTCATCTGGCCCCAGAGCCCCCTGCTGCTAACCTCTGGGGCCCTCTCCACAGCCAGGCTTCTCCAGTCGCTGGAAGACTCGGAGGAGTCTGCTTGCTTTGACTTCTCCTGAAGAGCAAGGTGGACTGGAGTCTGGAACAAGAGGAGTTAGCTTCTGATGTGAGCAAAAATGAGACTTCCCCAGAGGCCGTGAGAAGGCAGCCCCCCGACACCCCCGCACCTGTCCACCCGCATCACACGCATAAGGATTCCGGAGCTGGAAAGCCCTTTGACACCTTGTACTGTCCTTACACCGCACCCATGACCCTGAGACCTTGAGAGCCCCCCCCCACCTGCCCACACAGGGCCAGCGTTTGCCCTCAGTGCAGCCTCTCGGCTTAGCGCAGAGCTGGGGTCTAGGTGGTGTAGATGACAATGGCTGGTCTGTCCTTGCCCCCTCCCCCAGCTTTCCCGCAACAGCTGGGCTGGAGCAGGCCCTGCAGATGGCTGCAGCAAGACCATGGAGAGGGCTGAGCGCAGAAGGACCGGACCCCGGGGGAGTGGAAGGGGTGAGCAGTGGTCTTGGTTTCAGGAATCTGAGCAGATCGATTTCCAAGGTCCACGGCCGTCTTCTGCTCAAACGAGCGAAGGTGGCGGCCTTCAGTGAGATCGAGTTTGGGAGTGCCTAAGAGACCGGGGCGCTCTGAAGGAGGGGGCTGCAGAGGGGCCCCCGTGGCTCAGAGAAACAGCATGAGTCTCGGCTGGCCGCGGCTCAGATGCCTGCATATCCTCTCCTGCAAATCCTCCGCCGAAAAGAAGACACAAGGTCCTTCTGTCGTTCTTTCCGTGAGGACTCGTCCACTGCTGGGTCACATGTCCCTTTCCTGCTTTGATGTCCTGTAACTTAAAACCGAGATACAAGTTAACTGTTATTAACACGTCTGTGTTAGGTGGTAGGAGAATGCAAGTGGGGAGAAAACCTGTTCTTGACAGTCACGTCAAACGTGGATGGCTGTTCACAGTTCTCATTTCGGCAAGTGGCCGTGGCGAGTATTTGTAACTGCTCTCTTCTGCTGTCCGTCCCATATTCAGCTGTCCTGCTGCAGAAGACCCCGTCTCTTCCCCAAGGACCCAAGGCTGTCTGCTCTCCACAGCAGCAGCCTCTGCAGGGAAGTGAGGGGCTGGTGTGCAAGCCAAAGGCAGGACAAGGAGAACTGAACCTCCATCTGCTGCAGCTTCCCCACCGTGGCCCTGAAGAGGGAAGCAGGCCTGGGCTCCGTGCTGGGGTCGGGGGGAGCCTCCACGCTGCAGGTGCTCTGGTTCTGGGCTGTGCAGGGTATCTCCCTCCCACCCGTGGTCAGTGTCGGGAGGGGTGGGGATGGCAGGAGGTGGTGTTCGTGGGAAATCCCAGTGAGGTGGGGACAGGGGAGACTCCACAGGTCCTTGTTTTAACTCCTCCCTTGCTAAAGATCCCAAGGAGAGGCCAGCGCCGTGGCTCACTAGGCTAATCCTCAACCTGCGGCGCCGGCACCCCGGGTTCTAGTCATGGTTGGGGCACCGGATTCTGTCCCGGTTGCTCCTCTTCCAGTCCAGCTCTCTGCTGTGGCCTGGGAAGGCAGTGGAGGATGGCCCAGGTCCTTGGACCCTGCACCCACATGGGAGATCAGGAGAAGCACCTGGCTCCCGGCTTCGGATCGGTGCAGCACGCTGGCCGCAACGCACCTGCCATAGCAGCCATTTGGGGGGTGAACCAACGGAAGGAAGACCTTTCTCTCTGTCTCTCTCTCTCTCTCACTATCTGACTCTGCCTGTCAAAAAAAAATATATATATATATATATATCCCAAGGAGAGTAGACCCTGCTCCCTCAAGTACACCCTGTCTGGCTTCCATGCCCTGCTGTGTGTCTACAAAGGTGAAAGTGGATGGCGGGTGTGGCCTTGGGGAAGTGGAAGGAAGCCTTCCGTCATGGCTGAGCTGCTCCCGGGCCGCTGCGTTCCTGCCCAGAAGGCTCAGGTTCCGTCTCACCTGAGCACCCGTCCGCCCTTCTGGCTCTGCCCCCTGCCTGCTGTCAGGGTCCCATTTGCATTTCCCATTCTTTCTTCTTCCCTGTGTGTATCCAGGTGAGGCCCTGCTCCTTGGCCACCTAGGGGATGCCTCTGAGGACAGCCTCAGGCTGGTGAGGGCTGGGGGTCTGTAATCACCAGCCAACTTGCTAGGCGCCTCCAGCTGATGTCCAGGAGCCTAGGGTTGCTTACTGTCTGGATTCCATCTCTCCCTGGCTGAATTTCTTCCCTGCCACTCCCCTCCTGGAGCAGAAGCGGGCTCGGTCCGGAATGCCGCGGAGGGTGGGTGCATGAGGCCAGAGGCCGTGAGAGACGGAGGAGGCAGGTTGTCAGGACGAGGAAGAGGTCCGGGCAGAGCTGCTGAGGTTGGAGATTGAGGGTGACTGCTCTGAATCAGAATTCTCCGCGAGTGTGCAGGAAGCAGCCACATCCCTTCCCGCCAGGATGGCAGGGACCACTGAGCCCCCCACTCCAAAGATGGAGAAAGCAGTCAAAGTCTGCAGATGCTTCCTGGACCCCCCTCATCCACTGTCAGCAGAGCAGGAAGGTGTGGGAGGCAGCGGGGCCGCAGCTCGGCCGACTGGTTTGACTTCGGGGCACTCCCAGCCAGGATGGGCCAGTTGGGCCAATGAGGAAGAAGAGCCACTCACCGTGTTCCCGAGCCACATCCTGCCCACGCCTAACCTCAGGCCACCCTGCTGCCCTGGGCAGGGCCCCCACCACCAGCCTGGTGCCTCTTCCCAGAGGCCTGTGCAAGTGTGCATCTTTGAAAGGACTCTGTGGGTGAGGAAATAGGCGTGTGTGCACTGGCTGCTGTGGCCCAAGTGGTCTCAGGGCTTTGCTGGGCTGGGGGCCGGGAGAGTTGGGGGTTGTGAGGTCGGGAAGCCTCTTGAACAGGAGCTGCTGTGAGCGCTCGGCCGGTGGCTCCCAGAACCCCATGGCCTCCGGGTCACGTGGTGAAGAGAAAGCGGGGCTTACGTGGTGCAGGTCGGGGTGCTCAGCAGTGTTCCCTGCAGATGGCTCAGAAAATATGGCCTGCTTTTACCCAGAGTGCTCCTTCCAGGCCTTTCCACCTGCCCTCCGCCCACCTGAACAGCAGGCGGCCTGCTGTCTTGGGTGAGGCTGTGCTCAGAGAGGAGCTTTGGAAGCCCCCAACTCCCCACCCCCAGGGCACGGTGGGCAGATCCTGACCCTCTCTGGAGCTTCTTTCTTCTTTCTTTTTTATTCTTTTGGAAGGCAGAGCTACAGACAGAGGGAGAGACAGAAAAGTCTTCCATCTGCTCGTTCACTCCCCAAATGGCCATAATGGCTGGGGCTGGACCAATCCCAAGCCAGGAGCCAGAAGCTTCTTCCAGGTCTCCCACTCAGGTGCAGGGGCCCAAGCATGTGGGCCATCTTTTACTGCCTTCCCAGGCCATAGCAGAGAGCTGGATCAGAACTGGAGCACCCAGGACTCAAACTAGCATCCGTATGGAATGCTGGCACTGCAGGTAGCGGCTTTACCCACTACACCACAGCACAAGCTGCAGGTTTCATAGTCTTAAAGGTTTCTGTTGGGGCTAGTACTGTGGCCCAGCAGGTTAAGCTCATGGCCTGGGAAAGCAGTGAAGGATGGCCTAAGTGTTTGGTTTTCCATACAAGTTACTCCATTTTACAACCCCACCAGCAGTGCACAAGTGTTCAGTCTCCTTGCTGACCTGTTCTTTTCTGGGTTTTGTAGCAGTAGCCATCCTGATGGGTGTGAGCTGGTATCTCCCTGTAGTTGAGATTTGCAGCCATGCCCATCTGGACCATAGAGCGTGGGTGCTGGCGTTGCCTGCAGAGAGCATCTGACTGGACTGCTGAATTGGACATCTGACAGCTCGGAGCTGGAGGCCCTGTGACTTGTCTAAGGTCCCCAGCTGGTCCCCATGAGATAGCACAAGGCCCCTCCCACCAGTCTCTGGGGGAGACCTCCTGACACTCGCAGCCCAGTGCCCTTGTCCCTTACAGAACTTTGCCTGCAGGTCATGGTATCCACACCAACTAGGGCAAGACACCTGCTCCTCCTCCTTCTCCAAACCCAGAGGTTTTCCATTCTTTTTTTTTTAAAGAATTATTTATTTATTTGAAAGTCAGAGTTACACAGAGAGAGAGGAAAGGCAGAGAGAGAGGTCTTCCACCCGCTGGTTCACTCCCCAGATGACCGCAAACGGCCGGAGCTGCGCTTATCTGAAGCCAGGAGCCAGGAGCTGCTTCCAGGTTTCCCACATGAGTGCAGGGCCCAAGGACTTGGGCCATCTTCTACTGCTTTCCCAGGCCATAGCAGAGAGCTGGATCAGAAGTGGAGTAGCTGGGACTCGAACCCGCACCCATGAGGTTTTCCATTCTTAAGACAAGTGAAGGAAAAAACAGGAAAGCTGCCTGACCCAGAGCACAGAAGGGGAACTACAATCCCAAGCTGCTGTGCAAGTCGTCAGCGTCAGTGACAACCAAAGGAGTTTCCACGTGGCCACTCGGAGCTCTTGCATTTTTTCCCCCTTATGCTGACTGGTAAAATAGTCTGGGAACCTCAGTTTCCTCATTTACAACACAAGTCTAAAAATAACCCTTATCTCATTGGGTGGCTGAGATGATGAGATGAGAAAATACACGTAGAGCACCTGGCCTAGTGCACAGCCGGTACCCAAGATCCAGGGTGGGGTGGGGGATGGGACCAGGGCTGCTGGTCTGGCAGCTGGAACCTGTGCCTCCTGGCACTGGTCCTGGGCTCTTCCTACAGGGGTACACTTGCTGTTCCTCGCTGGGAGATCAGGGCAGGGGTGAGGGATGAGGGGATGCAGGGCAAGAATAGAAATGCTCTGGCAGGCCAGCAAACAGAGGTTCGGGGGCCCCAGTCTTCATTCAGAGCTGTTCCAAAGGGGAGTTGCTGTGGCTGCAGCCAGAGCCCTGAGAGATAGAAACCAAACAAGCTGTAATCTCCTCAGCCCCAGCCCCGCAGCTGACACAACACCACCCAAGGCTGAGGCCGCAGAGGGACTGGACTAAAGGCAAAGAGCTGGGGAGTGCGATTTGAGGGGGGTTGCAGAGGAATTCTGGGGTGTAAGCCAGCCTGTGGGGGCTCAGCTGTGTGGGGGTCCACCACCCTCTCTCCACCTCCCCCCCAGTCTCTACCCAACCCCCCCACTCCAGGAAAGCAGGCAGAGGAAGCAGAGCCAGGCCAGGGTCTTGGCTATTCTGGGGTGCTGTGTTGTTTAGAAACCACGGGCTTGGTTTGCTCCCAGGGTTCTCGCCCCCTGCTGTTGCCGTCCCCTCTTCAAGCCCCTGATCCAGACTATGTGCTCCACCTCAGTGCCAGCCCTCTGGGCACTGGAATGCCTGGGTTCTGTTTTCACCTTGTAGCACTGGGAAGTCTTCCAGAAGGTGACAGAGGTCTTCATCCTGGTGCCTGCGCTGCTGGGACTCAAAGGGAACCTGGAAATGACCCTGGCATCAAGGCTGTCCACGGCAGTGAGTGTCCTGGCTGGGACGAGGGGCACAGAGAGGCCTCTGGGCAGCACAGGGCCCCACTGGGAGATCCCTACAGGCCCTCTCCCCTGCCCAGGCCTGGAGGGCCTGGAGCGTGGGCTGGGGTGGAAAGGAGGGCTGGGCTGGGCAGGTGTAGGGAGATCCCAGGCTGGGCAGGGGCTTCCTGCCCAGAGTGGTTCCCAGGCCTGCTTTCTGGAGGTCCTGGCGTCCCTGGACTCCTGCCCCACCCCCTGCTTCACATCCCGCCTCGTGACTGTTTGTGCAGCTTTGACAGGCGGGCATCATGCTGCTCCGTCCACCCGCACAGATGGGGGCCGCCTCTGATCTTTCAGCCCTGCTCTGCAGCTGGCCAGGAGCCGGGCCAGCCCGCCCCCTCCACCCCTCCCTGCCCGTCCCCTTTCCCTGTGGACAGGGAGGGGCTGCTCATCATTCCCCATTCCCCACTCCCAGCCCCTTAAATCAACCAGGATTCAGGGACTGAATCCGATGCAGGGCCCTGGGGCGGAAGGCCGGGGGTGATAAAGCTCAGGAAGCTAGGGGCGTCTCCACATGGCCAAGAGGCTGGAGAAGATGGCAGAGAGAAGTTGCCATGTGCCTAACCCAGCCCAGCTTGCCCTGCCTGCTTGGCCAGCGCCACCTGCTCCTTCCCAAACACCCTTGCAGCCTCAGTCCCGTGCCAGCAGCCAACCTGCCCTTCCCTAGGAAGGAAAACTGGCCTCAGAGCCAGAGATTGGGTCACTGAGACCCATGCAGGGATGGGCCGCCCAGATCAGCAGGGCAGAGGACGGACAGATGGGCAGAGCGGATCAGCAGGTCCGCTCCTGAGAGGGAGAGAAAAGAGATGGCTGCCGTGGGAGCCCCCACCCCACTCCCGCTCCACTCTGTGGTGGTCGTGTCCCAGCCCCTGATCCAGGGAGGGGCCCAACAGCAGGAGCTGCCGGCCGTCTTCAGTCTGGAGCTCCAGTCCCTTGCCCTCCCTTTCCCAGGCCAACATTGGGCACATGGACACGCCCAAGGAGCTCTGGCGGATGATCACCGGGAACATGGCTCTCATCCAGGTAAGAGGGCAGGGGGCAGAGAGGGTGGGCTAAGCTCCCCCCAACTCAGGAGTCTCTAAGAGGCTTAGCTCTGCCCCCGCTGGCTCCCAAATGAAGCTCCAGAATCCTGCTGAGCTGAGACGCTCTAGAAGGTTACCCAGGAAAACGGCCAACAGGCGGCGCGAGGGCCTCTGGGTCTGCACAGATCCTGGCAGTGGGAGCAGACTCGGGAACTAAAATGTCCCGTGCCACTATTCTCCCAGCGCCCCTGAGGTCACCCAGATTCCAGACTGGACGTCTTCCCTCTTGAGTCCCGAGTTTTGACTCTGAACTCAAGTCCCTGGCTCTCTTGGCCCTTACCCAGCGCCCAGAGAAACGCCCCTTCAGCCAGTGACATCCCCTGGGCTCCTGCAGAGCACATGGCCCAGTACTAGTGTCTGGTGTGAAACCAAACAAACAAAGCCATCCTTCCAGCCAGGGAGGGCGGATGGCCCTGTCCAGCCTGCCTCCGGAGACTGCTGAGGGCCCAGGCGGGCCTCCTGAGTGCTTAGTGACCTCCACTGTGAGGCACTCTGCACCCAGGGCTCTCCAGGTCACCGCTCCTCCCCACAGGTGCAGGCCACTGTGGTCGGCTTCCTGGCATCCATAGCAGCCGTCGTGTTTGGCTGGATCCCTGATGGCCACTTCAGTATCCCACATGCCTTCCTGCTGTGTGCCAGCAGCGTGGCCACAGCCTTCATTGCCTCCCTGGTGCTGGGTAAGCAAGGGAAAGCAGGGAGGGCCGAGGGGGGCTGCCCCGCCCCCTCCACCCTCTCCTTTCGTTTGCTGGTGAAACTCCTGTAACCCTTCTCAGCCTGCCCGGCCTTCCTCCTTTTCCTCGCCAGGTATGATCATGATCGGGGTCATCATTGGCTCGCGCAAGATTGGGATCAACCCAGACAATGTGGCCACGCCCATCGCTGCCAGCCTGGGTGACCTCATCACCCTGGCACTGCTCTCAGGCATCAGCTGGGGACTCTACCTGGAACTGAGTGAGGCTGAGGCCACCGAGAGTGTGGCTTGGGTGGACTCCTGGGTGGGATTGGGAGAGGTGGTAGACAGGGACTTCTTCTGTGTTCTGAGCTGCTTTGAACTTAGTTTATTAAAGCTGATGTGAGAGAAGTGAGGCTAAGTTCTCAGCTCGAACTCAAGCAGGCAGCGGGACAGGGGTAAAAGTGTCAGAAATACGTTCCTGCTCGGTCTTCCCTCGGAACGGGCCGGTGGAGAGTCTGCTTGCCGTGTGAAGCTGGGGGTGGGAGATCGTGATCCCTGGGTCAGATCGAGAGACCTGGAGTCTGAGACTGGGGGGCTCTCTGCCTTGGCTTCCTGGTCAGTGGAGAGTGGACACAGCCGGCCCCGCCCACCCCCTAGGCTGACAGTGCAGGCCGGGGGAGGCGCGATGCTTACAGGCATTGAGTAGGGATGCTGTTGACCGGTTGGCTGCGCAGGCTGAGCCAGGGGGAAGCTGGGAGCAGGGAGCCACAGCGCTCACTCCCTTTGCTCTCTGCCCTTCCAGATCACTGGCGATACATCTACCCGCTGGTGTGTGCCTTCTTCGTGGCCCTGCTGCCTGTCTGGGTGGTGCTGGCCCGACGGAGCCCAGCCACAAGGGAGGTGTTGTACTCGGGCTGGGAGCCTGTCATCATTGCCATGGCCATCAGCAGGTGGGCCCGTTCCTGAGAGCACTCCCCACTCCCCTCCCACCCTGCCATAGACTCCTTTTTAAGCCCTGAAGAGAGAAGATAGGAGGCGAATCTTAGAAATGCATTCACACATTCTTCCGTTGCAAGTGATAGAAACTGGATTAATATAGGTCCATCCCAAAGCAGATGTATTGGGCTGGAGAATAAAACAGGCACAGCTGGACTTGGGGTCACCACACTATCATCAGGGCCCCAGCACTCTGCACCTCTCAGCTCTGCTCCGTCTGGGCTGTAGTCCTGTGTATGCTCATTCCCAACAATTCCAGAGGGAACGGTAGGAATCTTTCCCCTACCAGTCAGTTCTGCAAAGTCCCAGAGCAGAGTTTCATTGGTTCTCATCTGGTCACCTGACTGTCCCCAGCCTTGAGGCTGCTGTCCTCTGATCGGATGGGCCTGGAGCCTGGCGGTCATTGAAACAGTGTCACCTGAGCCCCAGGGACTGAGTTGCAGAAGTGGTTCCTTGGGCCCAGTGCCGCTACCAGAAGGGAGAAGAAATGCTGGGCAGGTAGGACAGAGACCCTCACGGGCAGTGAGAGGCTCCTAGAGCCAACCAGAGGACAGGGACAGGAGGCTGCTGCCCCTCCCAGCACCGCTTGCTCATTCTGCAGCCACTGAGCCAACCCAGGATGTTAGGAGCAGTGACCGGTTCTGGCGAGGGAGGCATAGACTGGAAGTTGAGGGCCTCCTGGGATCCACCCTGTGTCCCTCAGGCAGGGTGGGCCTGGACCTGACCGCTCTGAGGAGCAGAGCCCTCCGGTAGCTTTGGTGTCATTTTGTCTTTGTGCCCCTGCAGTGTGGGAGGCCTCATCTTGGACAAGACCGTCTCGGACCCCAACTTCGCAGGGATGGCTGTCTTCACGCCCGTGATCAATGGTGAGGGCTCAGCCTCAGCCGTCTGCCAGAAAGGGAGGGGCCTCGGGATCTGTCAGGGTCCCCACAGGCAAGACAGTCCAGCCCAGAGTCCCTGAGGGGACTGCTCCTGGAGATGGAGATGGGCCGCGGGGGTCAGCAACAGTGGGAAGCGTCTGCCCTGAAGAGTCCCGGGGAAGAAGCAGTGTTCCGCCCCCAACAGGGGTACTCACAGCCAAGAAGTGGGGAGGGAGCAGGCTAGAAATCTGGGGCCCCTTCCTGCCCTCTGGCCTCTGATCAAACCCAAGGGGAAGCAGCCAGCAAGGGAGCCGCCGGAGCTCAGGGCAAGGACGAGGCAGGGCTGTGTAACCAGCACAGTTCTGGAGGGTGTCACAAACCCGATACCCAGACTAATCACTGGGACCAGCACAGGAGCATGGCGTGCCCGGGGTGCCAGAGTGCTGGGACGGGGTGAGTGAGGAGCGTGCCAGTGGAGGAGGCAGGCTCTCTGGCTGTGCAGGGCCACCTGGGGCCCATCCAGCACACTCACAGCCCTGCTGGGCACATGGCACTGCCACATCTCCGTAGAGGGGAGGGTGCCAGAGCCTGGGAGACTCCCTGGAAGAGGAGGTTTCTTGTTCTTCCTTCCCATTGTCTTACTCTTCTCCTGGGTGGTGCCCGAGCAGATCCTAAATGAAGACAGGACAATGCCTCTCCAGGTAAAAAACAGCTGGGAGATCGTCTGCTGCTCACTGCTCCCCGTACGTGTCCCTGCAGGTGTCGGGGGCAATCTGGTGGCGGTGCAGGCCAGCCGCATCTCCACCTTCCTGCACATGAACGGGATGCCAGGAGAGAACTCGGGGCAAGCTCCGCGTCGCTGCCCCAGCCCCTGCACCACCTTCTTCAGTCCTGGTAATGGCAGATGCTCAGCCTCCCCGACCCAGCCCAGCCCTGGAGGGAGGGGGAGCCTGCAAACAGTGACCTTCACCCCCACAGCAGGGCCTGGGCTCCCCCTGCCCTCTGCCGGGCTGCACCGGCTGTTCTGGAAGACAGAGCCTGTGCAGGAAGACTCTTTTCCTGGGATACCCTGAGGGCTGGGGGCCAGAGATGGGGAGGCGGTCAGCTGTCTTCTGCCCCGGTGTGTGTGGTCCCTCAGAGGCTTCCGGGGAGGATCCCTCCGTGTCCTCCTGCTCACGCCCTCTCTTCCCCATCCCAGATGTGAATTCCCGCTCAGCCCGGGTCCTCTTCCTCCTCGTGGTCCCAGGACACCTGGTGTTCCTCTACACCATCAGCTGCATGCAGGGCGGGCACACCACCCTCACTCTCATCTTCATCATCTTCTACATGACAGCCGCACTGCTCCAGGTACAGTCTGCCAGGAGCAGGGGCCCGGGGTGGGCCCAGGGCAGCCCTGCACGGTGGGAGAGGAGGCGCAGCTTGGCCCGTCAGACACCCGGCAGCCCCTTTACATGGGCAGGGCTCGGGAGAGCAGACTGTGGTTCCAGCTGGGTCCTGCGTGTGACTTTGGCCCAGTTCTCATCCTTCTCTGAGGCTCACCGCTGCCTTGTAAATTGAGAAGCGTGGACCAAAGGTGGTGATGGTTCAGGCGAGCGGTTATAGGAAGCTGAGCAGGTGGGCTACGGACACCCCCGCCAGGGGCCTGGTCACAGAACTCCAGTGGCTCTGTTTTGCATGCTGGGCTTCCTCAAGAAATTCCCTTTGAATCTAGGGTTTCACAGAACCACCACACTAGGTAAACTGTAGGCGCCTCTCCAGCCTCGCCATCCTAAACTATGACTCATTCTTTTATTGTATGGTTACCTTTTTTAACTTTTTATTTTGGAACAACTATAGATTTACAAGGAGTTCCCCCAAAAGATGTGCAGGGAGATCCCATATCTCTTCACCCATGGGTAACAGCGTAGTGACTGTGGTACAGAATCAAAATTAGCAACTTGGCCTTGGTAAATCCTTGGTGCTTGTTCAGGTTATAGCAGATCGCCAGGGAATTCCCCGGGGTGTGTGTGTGTGTGTGTGTGTGTACGTGTGTGCGCTCATTCAGTTCTTTGCTGTTTTATCACAAGTGTAGATTTGCCACTGTAGTCAAGATACAGAAAGAACTATTTGGTGACCACATGGCTCCCGTACTACCCCTGACAGCCGCACTCACTTTTTTTTTATTTTATTATTTTTTTTATTTTTTGACAGGCAGAGTTAGACAGTGAGAGGGAGAGAGAGAGAGACAGAGAGAAAGGTCTTCCTTCCATTGATTCACCCCCAAATAGTCACTACGGCTGGCGCCATCCTCCACTGCCTTCCCGGGCCACAGCAGAGAGCTGGACTGGAAGAGGAACAACCAGGACAGAATCCGGTGCCCCAACCGGGACTAGAACCCAGGGTGCCGGCGCCACAGGTGGAGGATTAGCCTAGTGAGCTGCAGCACCGGCCCGCACTCACTCTTATGAAATTTTAAATTTTTTGTGGAGTTGTTGTTTTGAATATATAACAGTCACATAGTTCAAAAATTTGTAAAGTTTTATGGCAAAACCTGAGACAAAGGCCTTTTCTGCCTTCTTCCCAGGCATCTAGTTCTGTCCGCCATGGGCCACTGGTGTCACCCATTCCCTGTGTGCCCTTGAAGCTTATTCTGTATCTGTGCAAGCAAGCATAGATCCTTTCCTCCTGTTCCTTCTTGGTTCACACACACGTAGCGTGTGGTATACCCTGTCTGCACCTGCTCTGTGAACAGTTTCTTCAGAGATCATCCCGCGTCGCTCTGGAGAGAAGGGCACTCTGACGGCATGGCTGATTCCCTCCATTATACAGAGACACCAGTCCCATGTCAAGAAACATCGGTCCCTCCCTTGGCCTGAGAAAGCTTGTGTTGGGGCACCTTGCGGGGGCCAGGCAGGGAATCGGCCATATGCTGTTCCCTGGCAGCACGTCCCAATATCAGAGTCAAGTGCGGGAAGATGCTGTTATTCCAGGGCCTGTGGGAGGGTTTCAGTTCATCCCTGGGCCTCGATGGGAAGAGTAAGCCTTGGCTCCCTTACGTATTACAGATACCCTGGGGGATACTCTGAGCTGGGCTCTCAGATGTGTGGAAGGCAGGAGTGTGGCATTCCATTCCCTGTAGAAGTTCTTCCTGATCCCTGTGCTGCTGCCTCCGGGCCATGTGTCGCAGGGCCTGCTTGGGAGGCTGGACGTGAGGACAGCTGCTGCCATCCACATGCAGCCTGGGGCACGTCCCAAAGGCCTCCTGGCCACGCTCTTTGTTTGGGACTCTCCTGCAGCTGCTGGGAGGATGTGAAGTTGGGGGGGGGGGGGGCACAGAAATCAAGACAGCTGTGTGCAGGGCAAGGGGGAATGACCTGTAACCTCTGGCTTCCTCGGACACAAGACAGGAGAGCAACCGAGTTTGTGGCGAGGTAGGTATTAGCTTCTGCTTCCTGTCTGTGGGTCCCTTAGAGCGGACTTTTATACTGTGGTACTTGCAAAGTACCATTGACTGAGTAGAACCTTCCAAATGACTGGCAGAGCTTAGCCATTTCATTTGCACACAGATGCAGGCCTTGGAAGAGCACAAGTATCAGGCATTGTGCAAAGAATCTGGAAGACGCAGGCCTGGCCCAGCATAGCATTCTAGGTCAAGTGCACCTCCAACCTCAGAGTGCATGCTAATCCTGTTAAAACGCAGATTCTGGTTCCCGATGACCAGAGTGGGGCCTCCTGTTCACGGCTCTAACGGTCTCTCAGGCTGCTGTTGATGCTGCTGGCCATGTGCCCACTGGCAAGATTCTAGTATCACTCAGTCTTACTTACCTGTAGTAACAGAGGGCAAGCAAGGGCAGACATCGGAGCAAAAGATGGGGCAGCGAAGTCGCCACTTGGGACGCCCGTATCCCCTGTCAAGAGTGCCAGGGTTTGAGCCCTTCCTCCACTGTCCATTCCAGCTTCCTGCTAATATACACTCGGAGGCAGCAGGTGATGGCCCGGATACCTGGGTCCTTATCACCCACGTGGGGGACCTGGATTACATTCCCAGCTCCTGAATTGGCCTGGCCCAGTCCCAGCTGTTGTGGGCATTTGGGAAGTGAACCAACAGATGGGATCTCTCCCTATCTCTTTGCCTTTCAAATAAATAATTTTTTTAAAAGATTCATTTTATTCATTTGAAAGGCAATGTGACACAGAGAAAGGGAGACAGAAAAAGAGGTTCCATCTGCTGGTTCACTGCCCAGATGGCAGGAGCTCAAGTACCTGTGTTATCTTTTTGCTGCTTTTCCACATTAGCAGGGAGCTGCATCAGAAACTGAGCAGCCAGAACTCGAGCTGGTGCCCTGATACGAGATGGCTGGCATAGCGATCGGCAACTTGACCCAGTGCTCCACAGTGCTGGTTCCAAATAGATAAATTCATAAAAGGCAGCAGATAACCCAATAATGTATGCATTGTCTGCTCTATGTTTAGCTGACTTACTCACAGTCCAACTCTGCCAGGACTAACAGGAACACAAACGTGGTTGCAGGGAGCCCATAGCAGCAGAATAGAAGGGGACAGGAGAAAGTCACTTGGGATGATCACCTGTTCCCCTGACAGCTGGGCTACAGGTAGCAGCCTCAAACACTGTGCCTACACCACTCTGTCCAGAGAAGGAATCCCTGTAGGAAAAGCTGGCTGCAGCTGCCAACCCCCACCAGGCTGCTAGCAAGGCCAACAGGGATTGGCATGACCGGAGAACGGGGTCATGCAGAATTCAAGGCGAGAGGGTTGGGTGTCTGTAGCCCGTGGGGTGCAGTTTAGGAAGCCCCTTACTGTCAGTGGGGAGCAGAGTGCTGCGCTGAGGCGGGTGACCCCAGGCGGCGGCAGCGTCTTTCTTTCTGAAGAGCTCTCCTTCTGCCTGTTGGTAATTGTAGGGTGCAGGAACAGAGAGAGCCGCCAGGGTGGGAAGAGAGCTGTCCGGGTGAAGGACAGCTTGGGCCTTGCCAAGCCGCGTGAGTCACTGAATGGTCTCTGGCTCCCCCTGGGGAGAGGGGATGGCTCCAGGCAGGCCCTTCTGTCTCCGCAGGTGCTGATTCTCCTGTACATCGCAGACTGGATGGTGCACTGGATGTGGGGCCGGGGCCTGGACCCGGACAACTTCTCCATCCCGTACTTGACTGCTCTGGGGGACCTGCTCGGCACTGGGCTCCTGGCACTCAGCTTCCACGTCCTCTGGCTCATTGGGGACCGAGACACAGATGTCGGGGACTAGCTTTGGCCACTCAACCTTTCCCCATCCCTCTGCACTTTCTATGTGGATTTTTCTTTTGTTCTCCTATCCTTACCCAACCCCACACTCCCACCTCTTTCTAAGACTTCACTTTGATACCAAATTCTCATTATTTTCAATGGGAATTTTTATACATTGAGCCAAGTTTGGATAGCAAGAATTCAGGAAGGACAAACGGACTGAGATAAGCGTACAAGGAGCTTTCTGAGACAGTCACCAAGTGCAATTTCGTGGCGGGTGCCTCCAGGTGGAGTGGCTTGGGGCAGGGGGTTCCTATCTGGGATCTGGGGACATTTGGTTTGCTTTCAGCGACTTCAGTCTCGCCCTCACGGGAAATTCCTTGTGAACAGGCTCTGGGTTTTTGTTTTTTTGGGTTTGTTTGTTTCTCTTTCATTCTTTCGCTTTTTTGTTTTGTGTTTTTGTTGTTTTGGGTTGAACCGAAGGATAGGTGACACTCCCTACCCCCACATCTGCTTTTGTAGAAATGGACCAATTTCAAAGCACTGAGCAGGAGACAGCTGCTCCAGGCCCCCAGAATCCTAGCCCTGCCCCCACCCTCCGGACCCCGCCCCTCCTGCTCTCGGATGGACTAAGCTGGACCGACTGTTGGAGCTGTCTACATGCCTGGTGCCTGACTGCCTGAATGACATCACCACCCCTCCTGAAGATTTCCCACTTGATTGGCACCTGCAGGAAGAAATAAGCAATGGCCTGGTCTCCATTGGCTGCATGTCCACCTATACATTTCCCGAGATCCAGGGCTCAGAGTATGGATTCTGTGCCTTTGTTCCACCTTACCCTCAAACTCTAAGCACTACCTTGCCCCGAGGGCACCCGTTGGGATGTGAGACTGGGGACAGAGCACGGGTGCGTGGCGAATGACTTGGTGGGTGAGGGCAACCAGCGGTGCCACATGGCTGCTCTTTGCCCTGAGGACATCACCCTGTGGTCGCCTTAGACTCTGTCACTTTCTAAATCACTCATTCTACTCCTGCCCACAAACGTCTGTCATTCATTCATTCAACAAACACACAGCCTCCCAAGATGAGTGCTGTGGCAGACATGGTCTAAAACACTCAGCCGCGTGGATTGTGCACCTGCTGTGGGTCAGGCACTGTGCCAGGCACTGCCTAGCCCAGGGTGAGGGGATCAGTGCTAACTCACCCCATCCCCTGCACCCCAGAGGCCTCGTGCAGTCTGGCAAGAGAAAGCCTCCTCGCTGCACCGATGCATTTGCCTCTCCTTCACCAAGTCCCATTCGGCCTCCTTTGCCCTCCCCAATCCCGACTCTGTGCAGTGCTGACCACAGCTAGAGCCACCAGCCCCAGTGCTCAAGCAGGGGCGGTGTCCCTCAGCTGCCCTTCCCACCTCTCCCCAGGCTGGACAAAGCTCCTCTCTGCCTAGCACGACACTGGAGAAAAACTGGAGCCTGTCTTCCCCTCACACTGCTCCGAACGGCTCAGAAACTGTCCGCACTCACGGGCAAGCCCGGGCGTTTGGGTGCAGGCTTTCGCCTCTGTCCGAAGCCTTCCCATGAGCCCTCCCCTCTGTAGCCGTAAGGGTCCACGTCCAAGGTGTCCCACCGACACCACGCCCTATACCTGCAGAGCCTGACTTTTCTCTCCCTCCCTTGCCACCCAGGCCCCATCCAGAGTCCTAGAACCTTAGAACTGGAAGGAATCATAGAGGTTCCATAGTTGAAGTTGGGTCCAACAGCTCATTAACACCAGCCTGAGCTTGTGTCTGCTCGTCTTTCTGGCCGCCTTTCACCTTTGCCTCCACCTCGAAACAATGGACTCTTGTACAGGCACCAACCCAGCTCCTACCCCGAGGCTGTGCCCCTGTGCCCCAGCCAGTCATCACTCCGTCTCGAGCTCAGCCAGGCGTCCGGGCGGGCTGTGGAGCACCCTCTGCCTCACAAGCAGGCAGGCGGGCATGCCCCGGGCCCATGTCAGCAGAGGACTGTGGGGACGGGGAAGACAATGAAGTTGACTTTTGTGGAAGATTCATTTCGGATCCCCCGACTGTACCAACTGCATGAGCTTTAGGCCTGGCTGCACGGAGCAATATTGGTTTACTCTTGTATCCTTAAAAAGTTACAGAACTGTGTCTTAAAGAGAATTATTTATAGTTACTATAACTGAATTGACAGATGTCAACTTAACTGATAAATTATATTTGGTAAAATAAAGAGGATGTTTATTTAGATGGCTGGTGTTTCCTGTGTGTCTCATCAAAAAGCAGCTGCATCTTTTTTATCTGGGTCCGCTTTATGGCCCCACTTCCTCCGCACTCAGAAACAGAAGGGGGCCAAAGAGTGACAAGAGACACAGCACTGCTGAAATACGGAGATTGTGTCGTAGGAAACACACAGCAGTTGTTCACTGAGGAAGTCAGTGGTGCCCGGGGACACATTCCAGAAGCCAAGTGCACGATCCTTGCTCTCAAGGTTAGGCTACGGACTGTTTGCTTTAACCCACCTCCACTGGGGAACTGTGCTAGGGATGGCAGCACTGTGTGTTGAAGTCCTTTCCCTGAAGACACTAGAATCTGGTCAGAGAAAAGTAATAATAGCTGCTATTTGTTGAGTGCTTACTGTGCTCAACTCTCTAAGCTTTTAGAAATGTACAATGGGGGCTGGCGTCGTGGTGCAGCAGGTTAAGCTACCACCTGCCACGCTGACATCCCATGTGAGTGCCCGTTCAAATCCCAGCTGCTCTGCCTACATTCCAGTTCCCTGCTAATGCACCCAGGAGAGCAGGGGAAGATGGCCCAAGTGCTTGCACACCTGTCCCTCCCATGGGAGACCTGGATGGAGTTCTAGGCTCCTGTCTTCCATCTGGCCCAGCCCCGGACTGTTGTGGCCACTTGGGGAGCAAACCAGCAGATGGAAGACCTCTCTCTCTCTCTTTCTCTCTCTCTCTCTCTCTCTCTCTCTCTCTCTCTAGAACTCAGCCTTTCAAAAAAAATTAAGTAAATATTTTTTAAAGGTTTATTTATTTATTTGAAAGGCAGAGTTACAGAGAGAGGGAGAGGGAGAGTCAGAGAGAGAGAGAGAGAGATTCGTCCACTAGTTTACTCCCCAAATGGCTGCAATGGTCGGAGCTGGGTGGATCCCAAGCCAGGAATAAGGAGTTTCTTCTGGGTCTCTCATGGGGTGCAGGGGCCCAACTACTTGGGCCATCTTCCGCTGCTTTCCTAGACCATTAGCAGGGAGCTGGATCAGAAGTGGAGCAGCCGGGACTTGAACTGGTACCCATAAGGGATACTGCATTACAGGCAGCAGCTTAAGTTGGCCTGTAAAGTTATAATTTAAAAAAAAAAGAAAAGAAGGTGCCAGTTCTAGTCCCGGCTGCTCTTCTTCCAGTCCAGCTCTCTGCTGCGGCCTGGGAAAGCAGTCAAAGATGGCCCAAGTGCTTGGGCTCCTGCACCCACGTGGGAGACCAGGAAGAAGCTCCTGGCTCCTGGCTTCGGATCAACACAGCTCTAGTCGTAGCAGCCACTTGGGGGGTGAACCAATGGAAGGAAGACCTTTGTCTCTGTCTCCCTCTCTCACTGTCTATAACTCTACCTTTCAAATAAATTTTAAAAAATTCACAATTGGCTGCAGTGGGTTTTGGTTTCAGGCCTGCTTTCCAATGCCAGCTCTTCTGTGCATATTCGCATGGCCTTGGGCATGCGACCCTCTGTGAGCTTCGGTTTCCTCATCCGTACTGATGCCCGGTGCTCAGGAGAGTCAGGAGACTTCAGTGATAACGTATGTCAAGCACCAGGCCTGATGCACATGGAAAGTCAAAGCACCAAGGTTACGATGGAGGGGGACAGGCCAAGGACACACAGTGTCGGCACACTGCAGGGGTAAACCGAGGGTGGCCAAGGGGGCAGGCAGATAGGATGGGCGCCCAATCAGCGGAGATGGAGAATAGGAGGGAGCTGTGCAGAAAGTGGGCGGACAAAGGCCCCCAGCAGGGACACCAGTGGGCTGAGATCCAGGTGAGGACTGGAGTGTGACGTGCAGAAGGCGATGGCACCACCTCATGGGACACACACAGTGGCGACCACGGCAGACACGGAGGGCAGAGCCAGAAGGCAGCCCACCACCGTGTGTCTGACTCCAGAGCCTGTGTCGAGAACCCTGCCCACCAAGCCCAGCCCCCGCAACACCTGGCCCACTGTGACGTGGGGTGACCAGAGCGCTGGACATCTGCCGATCTCGGAAACCGCGCCTTTGCTGCGATGCTGGGCTCAGGACTGACTCTTAGAGCTGCGGCATGTAGCTCAGGCTGTTAGGGCTCACGTCCACGTTCCCGTCCCTAGGGTGTTTTAGAATTCAGTGTGCTTTTTCTTCAGAGTCTCATCACAACGTCAGGATGACTTCTGGTTACTGTGAGATGGGGATTATCACCGTTTGATAAGGAAGGCGTGAGTTTCAGAGTTCAATATTTTACCCCAAATGTTCACTGGGTCTCACTAGGCTAATCCTCCACCTGCGGTGCCGGCACCCCGGGTTCTAGTCCCGGTCGGGGCGCCGGATTCTGTCCCGGTTGCTCCTCTTCCAGTCCAGCTCTCTGCTGTGGCCCGGGAAGGCAGTGGAGGATGGCCCAAGTGCTTGGGCCCTGCACCCCATGGGAGACCAGGAGAAGTACCTGGCTCCCGGCTTTGGATTGGCCCGGTGCGCCAGCCGTAGTGGCCATTTGGAGGGGGAACCAACAGAAAAGGAAGACCTTTCTCTCTGTCTCTCTCTCTCTCTCTCTAACTCTGCCTGTCAAAAAAAAAAAAAAAAAAAAAAAGGCTCTATCCATTGATAATCCTCTAAAGGGACCACAAACAGTGCTGGAATGATCCCCAAAACTGGTGCTTGTTACCCCCATTTTGCTCACGAAACACCTCACATTACAGCAAAATGTGGACAGTCTTTAGATAGACAGCATCTCCCAATGGACATTTAAAAACACACCTCGCAGGCACAGCCTATCTCTGATGATATTTTTACAGCATAATTACAGGCGGCACGAGCAACCCTGCCATCATCAGCTGACAGTCTCCCGGAGACGGCTGTGTCCTTCAGCTAAAATTCACAGCCTGAATAATTCACACAATAGTGCATTGCATATTACCATCTAAATATAAAATCTTGGGAGTTCAGCTCCCAAGAAAATGGTTGGCCTGGGAGGCTAAAAAAAGGGAAAAAAAAAAAGAAAGAAAACAGAAATTGTTGGAAGGAAAGGACATTTTGGCTAACCAGAAAAGTATTCTGAAAGACAATTTGAGGGACTGGCTCTGTGGCATAGTGGGCAAAGCCGCCTGCAGTGCTGGCATCCCATACAAATGCCGGTTCGAGTCCTGGCTGCCTCACTTCTGATCCAGCTCTCTGCTATGGCCTGGGAAAGCAGTAGAAGATGGCCCAAGTCTTTGGGCCCCTGCACCCATGTGGGAGACCTGGAAGAAGCTCTTGGCTCCTAGCTTCAGATCAGAGCAGCTCCAGCCGTTGCAGCCAATTGGAGAGTGAACCAGCAGATGGAAGACCTCTGTCTCTCTCTTCCTCTGTGTAACTCTGACTTTCAAATAAATAAATAAGTGTTTTTTAATAAAAAGAAAGAAAGACAATTTGAAAGCTTTCATGGCTGTATTCATGTTTATCTAAGTGGATGATTAATACTCTGAAGTTATTGGTGATTTTCAAAAACTTGTCGTGAAAAATAAGTTTAAATGTCATGTCACGTGCAGTCATTTATCCATGACAGAGCTTCTGATTTTGGGCCAGTAGATGGTGCACATCGCCGTGTGGCCTGCCTGGGACACCCATGGTTATCTGTCCTTGGCTCAGCCACAAATTGTCATGTGCGTAACTTTCAGGCATATGACCTGGTTGTCGACTACTTCCCAAATTACTCAGAAATGGAGAGTTTTGTTTTTTGAAATTAGAGATCCGTGGAGGGAGTTGCGTGGTGGCACAGCAGGCTAAGCCTCCTAGGGACCTCCACATCCCATATCAGAGTGCCTGGTTCAAGTCCTGGCTACTCCAGGCTTCTAATCCAGCTCCCTGCTAATGTGGCTGGGAGGCAGCAGGTGATGACCCAAGTGCTTGGGAGACCTGGATGGAGCTCCTGGCTCCTGGCTCTAGCCTGGCCCAGCCCTGACTACTGGGGGCACTTGGAGAGTGAAGCAGCAGATGGAAGACCTCCCTCTCTCTCTCCCCCTTCTCTGCCCGTATGTCTGCCTTTAAAGATAGGTAAATAAATCTTTAAAACAAAATTAGAGAAATAGGAGGTACAGCGTGCAGTGATGTGAAGGAGCTAAGAGGAAGTCACGGAGCTGGAGCTCCCCTGGGCCTCACTCAGCAGTGAAGTGGGGGCAGACAGAGGGGGCACGGCCTTGCAGACAGGCGGCCTGCCCCCTCCGCACAGAAGCCACCGCTGTCGCATCTGGGAAGCCAGAGACCACGTGTGGCCACGAGCTGAGTGAGTGGGGATCCCAACCTGGGTCCATCCATCTCTAATTATTCCTGCTTTTTATTGACCGTGTGTCTGGGGGGCCGTGATAGATACGCCTCCCCTGGGTGAGTGCCCCATGACCCGAGCCTGGCCTCATCCTCGGAGGCTCAGAAACACAGTCCCATCCAAGCCGGCGCCGTGGCTCAATAGGCTAATCCTCCACCTTGCGGCGCCGGCACACCGGGTTCTAGTCCCGGTTGGGGCGCCGGATTCTGTCCCGCTTGCCCCTCTTCCAGGCCAGCTCTCTGCTATGGCCAGGGAGTGCAGTGGAGGATGGCCCAGGTGCTTGGGCCCTGCACCCCATGGGAGACCAGGAAAAGCACCTGGCTCCTGGCTCCTGCCAGGATCAGCGCGGTGCGCCGGCTGCAGCGGCGGCCATTGGAGGGTGAACCAACGGCAAAGGAAGACCTTTCTCTTTCTGTCTCTCTCTCTCACTGTCCACTCTGCCTGTCAAAAAAAAAAAAAAAAAAAAAAAAAAAAAAAAAAAAAAGAAACACAGTCCCATCCAGAAAGCGTCCTACTCAGAGAGGCCTGTGCATAGACCAGATGGCACCGGTCAGGGGGCTGGACAGACACGCCTGCCTGACCTGCACACTTGCTCCCTGCAGGCAAGCATGCAGGCAGGCTGAAGTCTGGAATCCTAGCAGAGAAGCTTGCTGAGTGTGGCAGGTGCTCCTCACCAGCACCTCTGAGGGCGGGGACCGCCCGTACCACTCTTTAAACCTGTCTTCTCACCAGCTTCCACTCCTTCCCACCTCTTCCCCTGGTCCTTGCTTGGCATGAGAGGGAGGGAGGCGGGTGGGCAACAGAGCAGGAGAAACGTGATGCAGTGTTTCCCCTGGGTACCCTCAGGCTCAAAACTAGCACTTGTGTGGGGCTCGCGCCAGCGGAGCAGTGGTAACAGGCTGCTCTTTGAACTTGCCAGCCTCTCCTTCGCGGGTTTCCTTGGGCACGCGGCACCTTGGGGCTGAGCGACAGCTGTAGCCCTTTCTGTCTGAAGCCAAGCTCCCCAGTCCTCAGATTGCTGGGCACCAGGCCATTTCTCTCTTTCTTTTCCCAAAGAAACCTTTTATTTAAGAGATACACATTTCATAAGTACAACTTCAGGAATACAGTGATTCTTCCTACCATACCCACCCTCCTACCCACACCCCCGCCCCTCCTCCTCCTCCCTCTCCCATTCCCAGTCCCATTCCCCATTAAGATTCGTCTTCAGTTAACTTTATACACAGAAGACCAACTCTATACTAAGTAAAGATTTCAACAATTTGCACACACACGCACACACACAAACTGAGAACAAGTTTTACAGTTAACTCTCATAATACAACTCATTGAGGACAGAAGTCCTGCATGGGAATTAGTGCACAGTGACTCCTGTTGTTAGCTTAACAATTAACACTCTTGTGTATGACGTCAGTAACCACCCGAGGCTCTTGACATGACCAAGTCATTTCAACAAGTGTTCATTGAATTCCTATGGTAGGCATCGCCCATAGACGCTGACATGAGCCATGTACCAAGACATACATCACAGCCTCTGTGTAGAGCACTTGCCAAGCATATTTGTCCTGATTCTAATCTTGAGGAAACCATCAGGCAATCCAGAATGTAGGACTTGCTGCCATCAACTGGCCTGCACTCTTTAAAAAGAAAGTGAGCGCCATAAAAAGCGAACAAGGAGGCAGGCATTTAGCTTAGGAACTAAGACACCAGTGAGGACAGCTGCATCCCACCTCCGACGGCCTGGGTCATTCGATACCTGGTTCTGGGTCCTGCCTTCAGCTTCCTGCTAATGTGCAACCTGGGAGGTGGTGGTGATGATTTAAATAAACGGGTTCCTGCCACCTTCATGGGAGATCTGGGCTGAATTCCCAGCTCCTGGCTTCCGCTTGGCCCAGTCCCAGGAGTTACAGGTAACTAGGGGAATGAACAAGTGGATAGAAGCTCTCTCTGGGTCACTCCCTTTATCTGTCTCCCTATTTCTCTCTCTTTATCTCTCCCTCCCTCCCTCTAATAATTAAAAAAAAAAAAAAGCAAAAAAGGGACCAGTATTGTGGCACAGCTGGTTAAGCCGCCACCTGTGACACCAGCATTCCATACGAGTACCAGTTCAAGTCCCAGCTGCCCCACTTCCAATCCAGCTCCCTGCTAATGCACCTTGGAAAGCAGCAGAAGATGGCCCAAACCCTTGGTCCCCTGTACCCGTGTGGGAGACCTGGAAGAAGCTCCTGGCTCCTGGTTTCATCCTGGCCCAGACCTGGCTATTGCAGCCATTTGGGGAAAGAACCAATGGATGGAAGATCTCTCTCTCTCTCTCTCTCTCTCTCTCTCTCTCTCTCTCCTCTCTAACTCTGCCTTTCAACAAAACAAATAAAATAAAATAAATATTTTTTTTAAAAAAGGCAACATTTAGTGTGTGATTGGCACGCCCGGCTCAAGGGCAGGCTGGTAGGCCGGCACTTTCCTTTCTACCTTCTCTGTGGGCTTGACAGTTTTCAAAATAAAAAAGTGGGAAGTAAGAAGTAAAAACAAGAGAGGCAGACAGCCGCGGGAAGCGTGATGATAGTAACCGAGCAGGCGTGACCACTCTCCAACTCCCCAAAGCGTGTCCTCAGAGATCAGCCGTGTGCCACTGTGAATGTTGTCACTCCCTCTCAGTGACAAGTGTCTGTCTGGGGACTTGCTCAGACTTGCAGCTCTGCAGTGAAGAAGTACCCCTCCCAGGGGCCAAAGGGATAGTTGACTCCTTTGAGAGACTGACTCAGGAGAGTACCAGAAACTTCCTTCTTCAGTGTGCGCTCCCCACCTTGCTGCAGTGGGAAACCTAGAGCAGTTCCTCTCACACAGGGCCAGAGACAAGGTCAAAACTCCGAGGTCCCTGTTTATTTCGCAATGTGCTGATTGCTTTTAAATTTGATGATTATAAATTGGTCACATAGTTGGGAGACTAAAAGTCAAACAAATTGTAAAAGCCATGAGTTGCTGCTGAAGCCTACAAGACTGAGATAAACGTTCATAAATGAGTAGATATGTACCTCAGGCCTTGATGTCCCATTTCTCACAGTGGAACCTGGCCTAGGAATCACGTGGGTACTTGCACAAAATGCAGACTGCTCTTGGTCCTACCCCAGCCCCACACAATCAGGGTGTCCCTGTTTAAAAAGCACCCTCAGCTGATTCTTATGCACACCAGAGTTGAGAACTGAGAGTGTCATATGACTTAGATAGACAGAAACATGAAGAGTATTCTAGAAGGAGAGGCATCCTAGGCAGAGATACAAAACCAAAGTGAAATTGGACTCTTAAGGAGTATACGAAGGGGTCAGCGTTGTGGCACAGCGGGCTAAGCCAGCTTCCCATATGAGCGAGCACCAGATCCAGTCCTGGCTCTTCTGCTTCTGATCCAGCTTCCTGCTAGTGCACCTGGGGGTGCAGCAGAAGGTGGCCCAAGTGCCACCCATATGTGGGAGACTCCAGATGGAGTTCCTGGCTCTTGGCCTCAGCCTGGCCCAGCCCTGGCTGTTGTAGCCGTCTGGGAGGTGAATCAGCAGGTGGAAAATCTCTTTCTCTATCTCTCCCTCCCTCTCTGTAACTCTGCCTTTCAAATAAATAAATGAATCTTTTTTTCAAAAAGAGTATCTTGGGGCCAGTGTTGTGGCACAACAGGCAAAGCCACCACCTGCAGTGCTGGCATCCCATATGGAGGCCGGTTTGTGTTCCGGCTGCTCCACTTCCAATCCAGCTCCCTGCTAATGCAGCTGGGAAAATCAGAAGATGACCCAAGTGCTTGAGCCCCTGCGCGCACATGGGAGGCCTGGAATTCCAGGCTCCTGGCTTTAGCCTGGCCCAGCCCCAGCCATTGCGACCATTTGGGGAGTGCACCAGTGGATGGAAGACTCTCTCTCTCTCTCTCTCTTTCTCTCCTTCTCTCTACCTCTGCCTTTCAAATAAATTTTTTTAAATGAAGGAACAAATAATGGTGTTCTAGGACAATCACTTGGCCAGCTATATAGGATGAATTAAAGAGAAAAAGTACTAGAATCATGGAGACCAATGACTAGGTTATTACAATGATCCAGGTGTGAGATGATGAAAGCCAGAACTAGGAAAGCATCACTGGATCTCACAGGTGGGAGAAGCCTTTCTGAAGAGGAAGTGTCCAGGATGTGGTGACTGTCTGTTAAAAGGGGAGAGAGCCGTAAAGGCCACATGTAAGAAGAAATGGTGGCCGGCGCCGTGACTCACTAAGCTAATCCTCCACCTTGCGGCGCCGGCATACCAGGTTCTAGTCCCGGTTGGGGCCCTGGATTCTGTCCCGGTTGCCCCTCTTCCGGGCCAGCTCTCTGCTGTGGCCAGGGAGTGCAGTGGAGGATGGCCCAAGTGCTTGGGCCCTGCACCCCATGGGAGACCAGGAGAAGCACCTGGCTCCTGCCATCGGATCAGCGCGGTGCGCCGGCCGCGGCGGCCATTGGAGGGTGAACCAACGGCAAAGGAAGACCTTTCTTTCTGTCTCTCTCTCTCATTGTCCACTCTGCCTGTCAAAATAAATAAATAAAAATTAAAAAAAAAAAAGAAGAAGAAATGGCAATAATGCTTGAGGTGTGAGGCCCTAGAGGAAGGCAGACACCGGCAGGCCGCTGACGGAAGTAGGGAGCTGAGGAGAGGAGAGGGGCGCTGTGACAGGATCCCCCACTTTGGCTGTTGCACGAAAGTGATTGGGGGATAGTTTCAAAAAGGAAAACAAAGAGTTAGTTGACATCAAAGGTAACCTACAAGAGTAAAGTGTTTATAGGATCACCAACTAGGGACCAAGAACTAAGCCTTCGGATATCCTTTGGGGGAGACGGGAGGGAGAGAAGCCTGAAAGGTACAGGTGCTCCTCCGAGGAGGAAGCTGGAAACGGAAAAGAAACGAAACCACGGAATTCTAGAAGGCACGTGGGAAGCAAGTCTCAAGGAGCAGTGAACTACATCAAAGCAAATGGGAACTAAGAACACTGGGTCCTTACAGATGAGCAGCCTCGGCGAACCTCCCGTGCCTGGAGCACACACACTTGGGGCTACGCGTGTCTGGAACGAGGCTGATGTTTTCTCCTCGCTGAAAGTGGCAGCCTCCCTAGCAAGACACGGGGACAAGATTTCACAGAGCTGGCCCCTGGGCTGTCTTCCTGGCCCCTGATGGTTCTCTCCTTCTGTTCTTGGAAAAAGCATGGCAAATGGAGCTCATTTTGCTAGCCGTGGAGGTCGCTGCTGCTGACTCCTACCTAAGAGACAGGCAAGTCAGGAGAGTTACAGGCTGAAAAATTAAAGCTATTTGCCTACTTCCTTCTATGATTAGTCATGAGCAACAAGCAGAGGACTCCCAGTGTACACCAACCAGCTGCCAGGTCGGAGGCTGTCGGCTGCGAGCTCGCAGTGTGGAGGTCTCTATCACCATGGCCACTTAGTACATGTAACTTTGGAACTGGGTCGGGTTTTGTTGTTGTTGTTGTTGTTGTTGTTTAGATTTATTTATTTATTTGAAAGGCAGAGTTACAGATAGAGAAGTTGAGAGAGATGGAGAGAGAAAGAGAGAGAGAGAGAGAGAATCTTCCATTTGCTGGTTCACTCTCCAGATGGCTACAACTGCTGGGGCTGGGCCGGGTCAAAGCTAAGGGCCTGGAGCTCCATCCTGGCCTCCCACATACATGGACAGCAGGGGTCAAGCATGTGGCCATTTCCTGCTGCCTTCCCAGGCACATTAGCAGGGGCCCGTATGGGATGTGGGCGAGGCAAGCAGCGGCTCAGCTCACGGGCACCGCCACGCCGGTCCCTGGTCTGGATTATTTTAAGCGTCGGTTTGATCTACTGGGTTAGGTTCTCCTGAGCTTGCCTGGTATTGGGTCTTATGGAAAATATGAGATTATGTTCACAAGGCCCTCGACTTCCTTATTTGAAGGAACTTCACTTGGAACACGGTGGGTGAGAAATGGGCTTTCATTAAAGCGATCATTTTTAATCTTAACTCCATAAAACCTTTAAAGAAATGAGAAAACTGAGGGTGGACTGAGTCAGGGGATAGCAAGTCTAACAAATGTCCCCTGACGGCACTCTACTCTTCGAAAGGAGGAGTTCGAAAGCCTTGAAAACTTCACGTAGGTTTTCTCCAAACAAAAATAGCGACGAAACTACATTTCCCAGGCGGCATTGCGGGCGGCTCTCTGCGCTCGGCCAGGTCTCCGGGCCGTGGGGCACGGTGGGAAATGTAGTGCGCCAAGCAACTCCGCGCATGACGCCCACGGAGGAAGGAACGGGACGGTGAGCCAAGGGCGAGAGGGGGTGCCGGGGACCGAGATGTGGGCTGCTCCAGCCCCTCAACATGATTCGCGCGCTGCAGGGAGGGCCCCCCTCCCGGCCCCGCCCGGGTCATGAGCTGGCCGGGATGGGGGAAATCCCGGTGGGCGAGGCTCCGCGGTGCCTGGTCCCGTTTCTCGGCAGCCGGCGGGGCGGGGAGAGGTGCGAGCTGCGTGCCGCGGGGGGCTAAGCGCGCGCCCTGCGCCCCACCCCAGCGGCGGCCGCGCGGGGAGGAAGCGCGTCTGGGTTTGCGTGCCAAGTTTCCTTTTTTTGCTTTCTCGTCGGAGCAGCTCGAACGCGTGGCGGGTGAGAATGTCGAACTCGAGCGCGGAGGGGGCCCGGAGCCGCAGGGGTTAAAGCAAGTGACTCCCCCACTTCCCGCCGCCCGGCGCCGCCGCACGCGCCGCCGGCCATGGGCAGCCGCGACCACCTGTTCAAGGTGCTGGTGGTGGGCGACGCGGCGGTGGGCAAGACGTCGCTGGTGCAGCGGTATTCCCAGGACAGCTTCAGCAAGCACTACAAGTCCACGGTGGGAGGTGAGACGCCGCCGGGGCCGGCGCGGTGGGCGGAGGCCGCGGACCCGAGGCGGCGGGAGGTGGCCCCGGGGCCGCGTCCGGCTCAGGAAGTGGGCGCCTGGCACCCGGCGGCGTCGAGGCCGGGGGCTGGCTCTGGGCGCCTCCCGCGCTCTCCCTACCTGGTTTAACCCAGCCCAAGCCGTCTGTCTGTCCGCAGTAGGAGGTGAGCCGGCGTGTGCGGACGAGGCCTGGGGCCGGCTGGGAGGCCGAGGGCGCCTGCCACGGGTCGCCGCCTTGCGAGCGGCCGGCCGCCCGTGCTGGGCCCGGCCGGCTCTGGGGCGTGAGGGACGGCTGAACACCTGGGTGTGCAAGCTGGCTGGGGGCGGGGGTGAACCTCGGAAGCGGAACTGGCTCCGGGACGCTGGCCTTGCCCTGGGGATGTGGGTGGCCTGGGGGAACGCAAAAGCCCCTGATGGCCCCCGGGCCACACCGTCAGACACCTGTCAGGCGAGAGCTGTGTTTTTGCCCAGTGATGGCTTCATTAAGGTAACCGAGGTTGTTCGAGGAACGTGAATTGCACCACTTCTCCCGCCTCTGCCCACCCGGGTTCCCCGCTCTGGGGAAGGCAGCGCGCAGCAAGAACCCACAGGGCATTCGCTGCTTTCCCGCCCGGCTGGCCTTTGGACCCAGCCAGCTGATTTTCCAGAGGTGGAAACGCTTTTTTTGTTGCTTAGCAGGCGTTTAGCGGGAAGGAGCTGGTGGAGGGAGCGGGGTCACTTAACATGGATTTATTTCTGCTCAAAAGAACTTTTTCTAAAGAAAAAAAAAACTGCACTGATGTACATTTTTGACAATGTGTGCTGGTGTTCATATGGACTTTTTTAAGAGGAAACTATTTACAGTGCTATTTAAAATATCCTCCTTAAGAAGATCCAGCGGGTTTAAAATTTCACAGATTATCCCCAACCACTGTGCGCCTCGCTCCCATATAACACGAGGACCCATGGTTCGTGGACTTGGGTTTACAGTGTCCTGCTCCTTAATGTTTAGCAAGTGCTCCCCTTTGCCTTGAGTAAAGAATATAATTTTTAAAATATGTATTTATTTATTTATTTGAAAGTCAGAGTTACATAGAGAGAGGAGAGGCAGAGAGAGAAAGAGAGAGAGAGAGAGAGGTCTTCCATCCGCTGGTTCACTCCCCAACTGGCTGCAATGGCCAGAGCTGCGCCAATGTGAAGCCAGGAGCCAGGAGCTTCTTCCGGGTCTCCCATGCAGGTGCAGGGGCCCAAGGACTTGGGGCATCTTCTGCTGCTTTCCCAGGCCATTGCAGAGAGCTGGATCAGAAGAAGAGGAGACGGGTCTCGAACCGGCACCCATATGGGATGCCGGCGCTTCAGGCCAGGGCATTATCCTGCTGTGCCACAGCGCCGGCCCCAAGAATATAGTTGACTTTTTTTTTTTTTTTTTTAACGGTGCTTGTACTAAATTTCTGCTAGCTTTTCTCTCTGTCGCAGATCAGAAGGATGTGCCTTCAAACCTTGGACACTCTTCTGTTTCTGTCCTTAGCCAAAAGCTTTCCCGGGACCGCTCCTGCAGCCTTTGGTGGTGGAGCCCAGCCCAGCTCTCGCAGCTGCAGCTTCTTCCTGGGAAGCCTCTCGGTGCGGGACAGGCAGGGAGTCGGAGAGGGACAGGGAGCTAAGGTCAGCCCGGGCACTGCCCACATCCCGCCACCTTCCCTGCAGAGTCAGCCTGCCGTCACTCCGGGCCGTCTGCCTTTTCCCCATTGCGGCTGGAGAGCACTCCTGCAGCCAGGCTGACTGGAAGCCAGCAGTAAAACCGAACGTAGAAGATGCAGTGCAGCGCCCTCACCTCATTTCCCCATCTCCCCCATCGTCTCTGAGAAAATCCCCTAAATCTCCCAGGAACTGCTCAACGGAGAGAGGGGGGCTGGTCTCACAATCACTGCTGCCCTTTTGCGCCTGGCCTTGGAGTCACATGGATTGTGTGGGCGGGAGAGCAAAAGTCGGGCACCCCTTTGGAGAATAGGAATTCCCTGTCCCCCACTTAATATGCCAGGCTGAGCTCATTCAGACCTACTGAGGGCTTAAAAATAAACAAACGAATGGCTTTGGAATTGTGTGTCCCCAGGGTTGTAACTGCTTCTCGGATATGAGTGTATCCCTGTGGTTTTTTTGTTTTGTCGTTTTTGTTTTTTTTAATTTTCAGGGAAGGGTGATTGTGGCCCAGCCTGTTAAACCCCGGCCTGGGATGCCCGCACCCCGTGATGGAGTGTCTCGGTCAAGGCCTGACTGCTATGCTTCCTGCTAATGCACTCCCTAGAAGGCAGCAGATGATGGCCCAAGAGCTTGGGCCCTTGCCACGTATGTGGGATACCCTGATGGAGCTCCTGGCTCCTGGCTTCAGCCTGGCCCAGCCCAGGCTGCTGCAGGCATTTGAGAATAGAACCAGTGAATGAAAGATCTCGTTTGCTCGCTTGTTCACTGTGCATTCAAGTAGATGCAATAAGTAAATAAAAATCTTTTTAAAATAAAAGTAAATTCTGTTAAAATACGACCTACCTGTGTTTCAGTGGACTTCGCGCTGAAGGTGCTGCAGTGGTCCGACTCGGAGGTGGTGCGGCTGCAGCTGTGGGACATTGCAGGTGAGCTGGGAAGGCCGGCTAGGAACAAGCGAAGGCCTGTGACCTCACCAATAAGTGCTTAGAAAAGAAGCGGGCCGGCGAGACCAGAAAGGTTTTATCTGATTGGGCTGCTCGGAGGAAAGGAGCCGAGAGGAGGGGGAGCTTGGGCAGATGTTCTGCCCGGGATGGACCTGGAGCGGCGTCTGGCTAGGAGGAGGAGCTAGCAAGGTGGTGGACTATCCCAACTGGGGGTGGATGTTCCTATAGCAGGGGTTTGCAGCTGACTCTGAGGAGAAACAAGGAACCCAGAAAACAGGATGATAATACTGGACCCTTACTATGCCCCAAGCACTTTCCTGCGGATGTTAAATTCAGCTGGTGGGGTGCAGGGGAGGGAGGAGAGCAGACAGAAGCAGATTGGAAAACAGGTACCAAAACGCAGAGAGAAATAACAGATTCTAGGGACCGGTGTTTGGCATAGCTGTGTAGACATGCCCCTCACCACGTCCACATGCCATATCCAAATGCCTGGATTTGAACCCCAGCTCTGCCTCTGATGCTAGCTTCCTGCTAATGTGCACCCTGGGACACAGCAGATGATGGCTCAAAAACTTGGGTCCTGCCACCCACCTGGGAGACCCAGATTCAGTTCTGGGTCCCTGCCTTTGACCTGGCCAACCCTGGCTGTTGTGGGTAAACCAAGGAATGAAAGATTCTCCTCTCTTTTTCTCTTTCTCTGTCTGCCTTTCAAATAAATAAAAGTGAATAAATATTCAGTAAAAGAAGCACTAGATTCTAGTGTTTTTTTTGTTGTTGTTGTTGTTTTTTGACAGGCAGAGTGGACAGTGAGAGAGAGAGACAGAGAGAAAGGTCTTCCTTTGCCGTTGGTTCACCCTCCAATGGCCGGCGCGCTGCGGCTGGCGCACCGCGCTGATCTGATGGCAGGAGCCAGGTGCCTCTCCTGGTCTCCCATGGGGTGCAGGGCCCAAGTACTTGGGCCATCCTCCACTGCACTCCCGGGCCACAGCAGAGAGCTGGCCTGGAAGAGGGGCAACCGGGACAGAATCCGGCGCCCTGACCGGGACTAGAACCCGGGGTGCCAGCGCCGCAGGTGGAGGATTAGCCTAGTGAGCCGTGGCGCTGGCCTGATTTGATTGTTTTATGCTATATACATGTGCTGAAATACTGCATAGTACCCCATGAAAATGTACAGGAAATGGGGGCCAGTATTTTGGCATAGTGGGTAAAGCTGCTGCCTGTGATGCCAACATCCCATATGGGTGCAGGTTTGTGTCCTGGCTGCTCCACTTCCAGTCAAGCTCCCTGCTAATGGCCTGAGAAAAGCTGTGGAAGATGCCCAAGTGTTTGGACCCCTGCAACCTATGTGGGTGCTCCTGGCTCCTGGCTTTGGCTTGGCCCAGCGCTGGCTATTGTGACGTTCTGGGGATTGAACCAGCAGATCTCTCTCTGACTTCCAAAATAAATATAAATAAATAAATAAAATGTACAGGTGTTACATGTTAGTAAAAACTTTTAGAATAAAATTTTCTTAATTCAGGGACTCATTAATTCCAACAACCCTATCATAAAAGCTGATTTTCTAAAAAGATTTATTAATTTATTTGAAAGCCATAGTGACAGAGAAAGAGAGAGAGAGATCTTGCGTCTACTGGTTCACTCCCCAAATGGTTGCAACAGCCGGGGCTGGGCCAGGCTGCAGCCAGGAGCCAAGGACTCCATCCAGGTCTCCCCCAGGGATGGCAGGGGTCCAAGCACTTGGGCCATCTTCTCCTGCTTACCCAGGAGCACTAACAGAGAGCTGGACTGGAAGCTGAGCAGCCTGGACTCAGACTGGCACTCCAGTTTGGGATGCCAGTGTTCCTAGTGGCAGCTTAACCTTTCACTGTGCCACAACACGAGCCCCAAAGCAACTGCTTTTGACTTCACTTCACACACGAGAAATCTGAAGCACTTAGCAAGTCACACAAATAACAGTAACTGAGTCCAGATCTGGAGTGGGAGACTGGGAGCAGAGTCTGCCTTGGGGATGACTGAGTTTAGTAGGCCCTCTGTGGGATGGAGAGAAGACCAGGAGTGGGAGAGGGCAAGTCAGAAGGTTCCTGTGTCGCGTACGGGTGAGGCCTCTCCGACAAGAAAGGGCCGGTGGGCAGGTGGGGTCACCTTCTCGAGGGCGGCCCTTCCTCCCCAGGGCAGGAGCGCTTCACCTCCATGACGCGGCTGTACTACCGGGACGCCTCCGCCTGTGTTATCATGTTTGACGTTACCAACGCCACTACCTTCAGCAACAGCCAGAGGTGGAAACAGGACCTGGACAGCAAGCTCACCCTGCCCAATGGAGAGCCCGTGCCCTGCCTGCTCTTGGCCAACAAGGTCTGTGGCCAGTGTGAGAAAGTAACTCCCATTTCTTCTCTGTGGTCAGAGAGCAAGCATATCTGAAATGTCCTCTGGGGGTAGGCTTTTCCCCTGGCGGTCAAGCTGTCACTTGGGGTGCCCGAATACCATAGCAGTGCCCGGATTTCCGTCTCTGCCCCACTCCCACTTCCTGCTAATGCATCCCTGGGAGGCAGCAGGTGAGGACTCAGCTGGGAAACCCGGATTGAGCTCCTGGTTCCTAGCCTAAACCTGGCCTAACCCCAACTGTTGTTGGCAGTGGGGAGTGAACCAGTGAAGGGGAACACACACAGACACTCTCTCTCTCTCCCCATGTATCTTTTTGCTTCTCAAATAAATACAAGGCTTAAATGCTCTCTCATTCTGAACATTTGTTTCACCTTTTCAATTTGGCAGAATCTTTACTTCCTCCCTTCAAGGAATATTGTGAGTGAGACTCTCCTTGGGAAGAATGGGATTATAGGTTTTAGATGCTAGTGTTCATTGCCATTGGTGGAGAAAGGTTTCAAATTGACGGGGGGTGGGGGGGGGGGTGGTGGCACTGTGGTCCAGTGGGCTAACCCTCCGCCTGCAGTGCCTGCATCCCATATGGGCACCAGCTCGTGTCCCTGCTGCTCCTCTTCCGATCCAGCCCTCGGCCTGTGGCCTGGGAAGGCAATGGAGGATGCCCAAGTGCTTGGACCCCTGCACCTGCATCAGGGACCCAGAAGAAGCTCCTGGCTCCTGGCTTCATTTTGGCCCAGCTGTTGCTGCGGTGGCCATTTGGGGAGTGAAGTAGCGAATAGAAGACCTCTCTCTATCTGTCCCTCTCTCTGTATCTCTGCCTCTCAAGTAAACAAATAAATCTTTTAAAAAGTGAAAAATAAGTAAATTGGCAGGTTATCTGAGCCGAGGTCCTGTTCTCAGGAAGGTTATGATGTTGCCTTTTCTTATCTTTGTCAGTGTGATCTGTCCCCGTGGGCAGTGAGCAGGGACCAGATCGACCGGTTCAGTAAAGAGAACGGCTTCACAGGTTGGACAGAAACGTCAGTCAAGGAGAACAAGAATATTAATGAGGCCATGAGGTGAGTAGCTCCTGCTTTTCTGGGGGTGGGCACACGGACTTGCCCATCTTCCGCTGTGACTCCAGGGGCCCCCTTTTCTGACTTCTGAGGGAACAAGAACGGATGGAGCCCCTGGAGCGCCCGGCCCTGCAAGCCCGGATGCTGTCTTCTCTCCTGAGGACTGTGGTGCATGAAGCCTTGTGGCTTTACCACCTGCCGTCTGGTCTAAGACCGACAATGTCTGTGGCTTCTGCTCTTCCTCAGCCAGCCTCTCGGGCTTATTTTTATTTGCTTTTCAGAGTCCTCATTGAAAAAATGATGAGCAATTCCAAAGAAGAGGCCGTGTCTTTGTCCACCCAGGGGAACTACATCAACCTGCAGAGCAAGTCCTCCTCCAGCTGGGCCTGCTGCTAGTGGCTTCGGCTGCCTGCCCAGCCCTCTTCTAGGACTTTCTGTCTTCTCCAGTGGTGGTCCATCTGTCAGTTCCATCAGCTGTGGTCCGTACACTGGAACTGTCCTCTGCTGACCATCCAGGAAGGAGGTCCACCATCCCTTGGTAAAGACCCCTGGGACCTGTGTGCCTTTCTGTACCCCCTAGAAGCTGGCTCTGACCTGCTGCTGACTCATGGGGTCCAGCGCGTGCTTTCTGTCAGGGAAGATCATCTCAGCCCTCAGTCGGTCATCTGGAATTTTGCGGCAGGGATCTGTGTTTTAAAGATCCTTATTCTCACCTACTCTTGGACTTATTTTTCCATTGGATGCATGTTGGTATCATGACTTCAGTTGGAAAAGAAAATGAGATCAAATGACATTTCCCAAATTAGTGTAGGACTTCATTTTCAAATTCTTTCGGTCTTGAACTTGGAATTTAACCAGTGCAGGGGGATAGAGCCTCGGGTTTTTGGGTTGATGTCTTGACGCAGTTAGCTGTGATGCTCCAAAAATAGGCCTGTCCTTCACAATTCGGGAATCTGGATGGGAGAAGAAAAGGCAGAGAGGTTAACAGAACGGAGTCCAGCCGAGCCACCTTGTGAGCGCCGTGGCAGCAGGCACTGGACAGCCACAGGAAACTGTGGGCCTTGGCCCTGCAAAGGATGCTTAGACAGAAAATCAGTAGGCGATTTCAGCCATAAACTAGGCAGGCTTTTAGGGTCACATCTCTCCTAGACAGTTTAATTTGTTAAATTCTCTCTAGGATGGGGATATGTAACCTCCCCGAGGCTCTGAACGTTCCTAGTGAGCTCAGAGCCCGGAAGTCCTCTGCTAGACCTTAAAGAAGCGTCCTGAGTCAGTGGTTCCCAAACCTGGCCCAACCCCTTGAGAAGCTGAAAAATGTATAAATGTTAAGGTTTTTGGATCAGAGTCTCAAACCTACTGAATCAAAATTTCCAAAGGTGAAGCCCAAGACTGTCTCATTTTCGGAGCAGGTGATTCTGATGAGCCTGGTTTGGAAATCCACGCTGGGGAATTCTGTAGATTCCATATGCCCTGAGGTCTCTGGGTCCTTCTGCCACTGGTCAGATTTGAAAGCCACTGTCCTGAGAAAGAAGGGGCCAACAAGCAGAAAGAGAACCAGGGCCGAGCCTTCAGCCTTTTGCTGTTGGTTATTAATAGCAATTGTTGTAACTTGAACAATCTGTTAGGTCCTTAAAGTTCCTCTTTGTGTTGCTGTTTTCAGGTAGGGTTTTGACTACAGTGATTGTAAAAAGGATAGTAGAATACCAGATTTCCTTTACATGAGAAGAAAACTGGCTTTTTTTTTTTTTTTTTTTTTTTTTGACAGGCAGAGTGGACAGTGAGAGAGAGAGACAGAGAGAAAGGTCTTCCTTTGCCGTTGGTTCACCCTCCAATGGCCGCCGTGGTCGGCGCGCTGCGGCCGGCGCACCGCGCTGATCCGATGGCAGGAGCCAGGTACTTATCCTGGTCTCCCATGGGGTGCAGGGACCAAGCACTTGGGCCATCCTCCACTGCATTCCCTGGCCACAGCAGAGAGCTGGCCTGGAAGAGGGGCAACCAAGACTAGAACCCGGTGTGCCGGCGCCGCAAGGCGGAGGATTAGCCTAGTAAGCCTCGGCGCCGGCCGAAAACTGGCTTTTAATCCCTGATTCCAACCCCTGAAAAAATAAACGAGAACTGAATCTTGTATTCCTGGCAGTCACTGGCCTTCTGTGTGAGTTTGTAAAATGCTACTGTTCAAGAGTATGTGGAAACAGAGACTTTACATTTTAAATAGACCTTCTTTTAAAATGAAGATAAATGTTACTGTTTATCTGTTGATTTACTAGTACCACTTGGATCCAATTGCCTGGTTCTAATTCAGTACTCAGTGTAACGAGTGAGCCACCTACTGCTTAAAGATGTGACCATTTGAAAAACTGGATGTGCTTGCTTTGCCCTCTGCTGACTCAGGACTTACCTACCTCTTCAAGCATTGCTAGGGGCTGGCTTCCAGCCCTTCGGGATTTTCTCTCCCAACTGGCAAGCATTTTAGGCCTAAAACTAGTAAAAGAGGACGTGAGAGAGAAGTATTTCCTCTCCGAGCTCCTAACCTTAAAGGAAAGCAAACTGGTTAAGAAGAGGAAGAAAAATGTTGACATGAATGGAAATGTGATTCTACTAAAAACAACTGGGCTCGTCACTTGGCTGCCACCTCTTGGATAAACTTGTTAGCATGCGGGTACTGTTGGAGCCCCTCCCTGGAGAGGTTTCTGTGTTTGAATCAAGATGCCCCTTCAACCACTCAGCTGGCCTTTGGCCAAGAAGAAAACATAAGAATTTCCTACAGAGTATATTGAGAACAAGCCGTGGGATCCTGGCTGTCTTGGCTCTCTTCTCTGAACAAAGTAGCTGAGTGACCAAATAAACAGGGGGCGCGAGATCATAGGTCAGGGAAGGTCCTTTCGCAGTAATGACCAATGACTGCTGTCCCAACTCATGAGCCCAAATTACTCCATGACGATTCCTTTAATTCGCTTTTCCCAGCTATTGCTAAGGAATAATTGAGTTTCTCATTTTTTGTCCTGGTATCTCCATTTTTTGGGTGTCTGTCTGCTCTCCCTGGGAAACGGCACTGTTCCACCCAACGTGACACTTCTCTTGCCTGTCCTTATCGTTGCCTGCGTTTGGCATGTCCTGAGGCATGGCTGGGGGGTGTAAAAAGCCCCGTGAAATTCTCTCAAACCCAGAGACCACATTGCCCAGGAAACAAGCTTCAGGGCCCTTTTACCCTCCACCCTCGTTGCTCCCCTGTGTGTAGGAAGATGGCTCAGCTGTGTCCGTGCCTCATCCGTTAACACCAAATAACGGCCAAAGCTCCAGGGCAGACTAGGTGGGCAGTCAACAGAAAATTATGTGTGTTGGAAAGAACTCTACATGTATTTTTTTATTAGCCTTTTTTTTTTTAAAGATTTATTTATTTATTTGAAAGGCAGAGTTACAGAGAGGCAGAGAAAGGGAGAAGGTCTTCCATCTGCTGCTTTGCTCCCCAAATGGCCACAATGGCCAGAGCTGTGCTGATCTGAAGACAAGAGCCAGGAGCTTCCTCCATGCCTCCCACATGGGTGCTAGGGCCCAAGGACTTGGGCCATCTTGTACTGCTTTTCCTAGGCCTTAGCAGAGAGCTGAATGGGAAGTGCAGCAGCTGGGACTTGAACCAGTGCCCATATGGTATGGCGGAGCTGCAGGTGGTGGCCACAGAAGTGGCCATAAACACCAGAGGCTGAAGAATATTTCCATGCATGTCATTTGCTCTTAGAAGAACCTGCCTGGCCTTAGTTTTCAATCGTGATCTGAAATTCTCTCAAGTTTTATCTGCAGAGTTTCAGGATAATAATGCTATTGTATTAAGGTCCTCCGGGGAAAGAGAACCAACAGGAGAGAAAGAGGTAGGTGTAAACATGTAGACCTATAAAGATGTAGCTTTAAGTATATATAAATATATATATAGAGAGAGAGAGAGAAATCTTTATGTATTTAATATTAGGAATCGTCTCCCTTGATTATCGAGGCTGGGAAGTCCAGAATCTGCCAAGCCCATGTCCTAGCTCAAGTGCTAGCTAAAGTCCAAAGGCTGGAAGGCTGGAAGAGCCACTGTTCCAGTTGAAGACCAGCAGGCAGTGGGGAGGCAGCCTTTAGTTGTAGTCAGGCCTTCAGATGAGGGCATGAGGCCCACCTGCATTAGGGGAGGCATTCTGCTTCCCTCAGTCTGCCAAGTCAGATGTTCATCTCACCCAAAAATACCCTGGCAGAAACACCTAGGATAATGTTTGTACAGTTACCTGGGCACCCTGTGACCCAAGCAAGTTGACCCGTGCTATTAACAGTACTTAGTGGGCAATGGTACTGTTTCCATGCCTTTTCTTCACACTCATTTAATTTGGCTCATATTCAAGTTGAAGTCTGTCTCATTTGGAACTACTTACTTGTCCATGGGAATAAGGAGGAGAAAATGCATAGGAAGACGAAAGAGATGACATAGATTTATTTATTTATTCGAAAAAATCAAAGAGTTACAGAGAGAGGGAGAGATAGATCTTCCATCTGCTGGTTCATTCCCTGCATGGCCATATCAGCTGGGGTTCATTCCCTGCATGGCCATATCAGCTGGGGTTGGGCCAGGCTGAAGCCAGGAACCAGGAGCTTATGGGTTTCCCATGTAGGTGGCAGTGCCATCTTCCACTGCTTTTGACAGGCCATTAGCAGGGAGCTGGATAGAAAGGGCGGCTGGGGCCGGAGGTGTGGCGTAGCCGGGAAGGCTTCCGCCTGCTGTGCCAGCATCCCATATGGGCTATGGTTCAGGTCTTGGCTGCTCCACTTCTGATCCAGCTCTCTGTTATGACCTGCGAAAGCAGTAGAGGATGGCCTAAGTCCTTGGGCCCCTGCACCTGTGTGGAAGACCCAGAGGCAGTTCCTGGCTTGTGGCTTTGGATTGGCCCAGTTCTGGCCACTACAGCCATTTGGGGAGTGAACCAGCGGATGGAAGACCTCTCTTTCTCAATGCCTCCGCCTCTCTAGAACTCTGCCTGCCTGCCTTCTTCCTTCCTTTTTCTTTCTTTGAATGGCAGTTACAGAAAGGCAGAGGCAGAGAGAGGTCTTCCATCTCTGGTTCACTCCCCAAGTGGCCACTTGGTTGGGAAAAGGCCAGGCCAAAGCCAAGAACCTGGAATTCCATCCAGGTCTCTCATGAGGGTGGTGGGGGCCCAAGCACTTGGGTCACCTTTCCCAGGCCATAGCAGAGAGCTGGATCTGAAGTAAAGCAGCTGGGACTCGAACTGGTGCCCATCTGGGATGCTGGCATTGCAGGCAGTGGCTTAACACACTGTGCTACCATGCTGACCCATATTTCTTTTTTAAATGAAACAAATGTATTTGAAAAGCAGACAGATCTCCCATCTGCTGGTTCATGCCCCAAATGCAGCCAACAGCCAGAGCTGGGCCAGGCTAAAACCAGGAACTGGAAACTCAATCCCATTCTCCCATGTGAGTGGCAGGCACCCAACTACTTGGACAATTATCTGCTGCCTCCCAGAGCGCACATTAGCAGGGAGCTGGAATCCAGAGTGGAGCTAGGACTCAAACCCAGGCACAGATATGTGGTGTGGGCATCCCAAGTGACATTGTAACCACTGCATCACAAGGCTGGCCCAGACACAGGTATTGTATGATTTACCATGGTAGCCCAGTAGCACAAGACACCAACAGCTCACTTTGTGTAGAGCTCTTCCTTCAGGTCTCTGAGTTGTAAGAGGGTCCTTCAAAAAGTTCATGCTGGGGCCAGTATTGTGACACAGTGGATTAAGCCGCCACCTGCATTGCCAGCATCCCACATGAGCACCTCTTCAAGTCCCAGCTGCTCCACTTCGAATCCAGCTCCCTGCTTAATGCACCTGGGAAGGCAGTGAAAGATGGCTGAAGGTTCTTGGGCCCTTGCCACCCACGTGGGAGACCTAGATGGAGTATCCAGCTCCTGGCTTCAGCCTGGCCCAGCCCCAGCCGCTGTTGCCATTTGGGGAGTGAACCAGCAGATGGAAGAGCGCTCTCTCTCTCTCTCTCTCTTCCTCTCTCTATAACTCTTACAAATGAATTAAAAAAAAAATTCATGGAAAGTGGAATTAAAAGTTAAGTTTATTTTCATGCAAAAAATGTTGAAATCCATGCTTAGTTTTTTTCACAATGCATTTTCCACGAACTTTCTGAAAACTCATAAGCATGGATTTCAGGTTTTTGTGTTTTTTTTTTTTTTTTTTTGCATCAAAACAGCCTTATCTTTTAATTGCATTTTCAAACTTTTGAAGTATCCTTGGCTATGTCTCTTAGACTATCTTTGAAATCCAGCAAACAGTCCTTCCCATTTTATGCCTGAGAGAACAAATGTCTCCAAATGTGACTGAGAGGCAGCCTGCTGCATTTGTAATAAAGCCAAGACATGACTGCACGTCTTCTCGTTCCCTGTCTCCATTCTGTCATTGAGGTTTCTGGGAAACATTTGGCCTGAAAAAAAAAATCTATTTTAGAAAATAAGCCCAGACATTTAGAGAAACAAAACTGAACCCGTTGGGGTTTGAGACTCTTGGTTTGTGTTAGATGGCTTCTGAGAGCATGTTTATGTGTGGGACAGAGACAGGCATGTAAGGAAATTTGAGGCCAAATAAGGTATAGTGTGACCAGCATGCAGTGCAGAGGTGTCCTGAGATATTTCACGAACAAGGTCCACTCGCCCAGTGACCGCCGTTTCATTGTGACGGTCAGCTTTCTTGTTTGCAAGTACAAGGGTTTTTAGGAGCCATTTGAGTTTCAACTGTTGCTGCCAGTAGCTAATGTTAATTCAAGTGTTCGCTACAAACTGAGTAATCTCCCGAGCACTTTCCACTGGTTCTATTTTCACAATAACCTGGATGAGACAAAGGTAAGAGGAATTTGAGGCACAAGAAATTAAGACCTCTGCTCAAGATTACAAGAGATTAAGACTTTGCTCAAGGTTACAGAGCTGGCAAGAGGCAACGCTGTCGTTTTTAAGCCTAAACAGTGGGACCCCAGCAGCCACAGGCTTTTCTGTATGTGTGTGTGCTGGTGTCCTTGGAGTTTTCCACTTAACAAGCTTACAGCATGATAGAAACAAAGAATAATTTATTTAATGGGGATACACATTTTCAATACATTTACAATGAAAGACTGTAAACCTGCTTATTAAGGAAAATGAAGAAAAAACCCAAACCACTTATAGCCCCCAACCCAATCCAGATCTCTATTTATATTTCAGCAAATAAGTTTTCAATCCACTTTTTATGCAAAGATATTTTTCACATCATTATACTCACACTTAAACCAAACATTTGCAATTGCACACCATATGTATTTAGTATTGCAGTCAGCATTATAGGGGGTATAAAGATCTATACCACAGAAATCCAAAGGGGAAAGAGGTCAAGGAAGAGTTTGTTTTGTCTTGTTCAAAGATTGATTTGTTTTTGTGAAAGAGTTACAGAGAGAAAGGGAGAGACAGATCTGTCATCTGCTAGTTCACTTCCCAAATGGTCACAACAGCCAGGGCTGGGCCAGGCCAGAGCCAGGAGCTTCATCCGGGTCTCTCATGTGGGTGCAGGGGCCCGAGCATTTGGGCCATCCTCTGCTACTTCCCAGGCCATTAGCGGGGAGCTGCCAGAATGGGACAACGATGTTGCAGGCAGCAGTTTGACCCACAGAGCCACAACAGCGGCTGTTAAGTCTTCTCTAACAGTGATGGAGGAAGAGGAGGGCGGGCGGGAAAAGCCATGTGGAAGAGAAGGTAGTGGGTCTGGACCGGAGTCTGCAAGCAAAGAGTGACGGGAGGGGATGCACTTCAGACAGAAATGCAGTGCACTCCCTCGGAATGAGATGAGTGTCACAGTTTAGGCAGACGGCAATGTCTCTGATCAACGCTGGATCACAGAGAAAAGAGAAGGAAAGCTGCTGCTGTCATTTAAGGGTGCACAGTAACAGTGGAACCAGCAGCTCCTGTGGTGTGTATGTCTTATCCCCCAAAGCCTCCCTGCACCCGCATGGGAGGCCTGGAAGAAGCTCCTGGCTCCTGGCTTCAGATCGGCGCAGCTACAGCCATTGCAGCCATCTGGGGAGTGAACCAGCGGATGGAAAACGATCTCTCTCTCTCTCTCTCTCTCTCTCTCTCTCCCTCTCCCTCTCCCTCTCCCTCTCCCTCTCCCCCTGCCTCTCTGCAACTCTGCCTTTGAAATAAAATAAATAACTCATAAAAAAGAAAAATAAAAGGACTTAAGAACAGGAGAAAGGACATCTACAATAAGAGTTGATGCCCAAATATATATAACAAACTCAGCAAACTCAATCACTGAGAAACAGAAATGGGCAAAGGACCTAAATAGACATTTTTCCAAGGAAGACATACAAATGGCTAACAAGTCCGTGAAAAGGTACTCAGGAGCACTGGGCATCAGGGAAACAGACGCAAATCAAAGCCACAGTGCTCGCTCAGCGCACACCTGTGAGATGGGCCACTACCAAAAAGCCGAAAGGTAACAAGCATTGGTCAGGACATGAAGAAAAGGAAGCCCTTCCACACTGCCGCTGGGAATACAAATTGGTACAGCCATTATGGAAACCAGCTTAGAGGTTTCTCAAAAAATAAAAAATAAAAATAGAACCACTATATGATCCAGCATCTTCCGTCTGGATGTATACTCCAAGGAAATAAAATCAGTGCCTCAGAGAGGTGTCTGCGCTCCCATGTTCATCACGGCTTACTCACACTTGCCAAGATACGCACTCAACCTAAGTGTCTGCGGATGGACGAATGGATAGAGAATGTATATATATATATATATATATATCAGAATTATATATATATATATCAGAATATTATCCTGCCATTTGTGTTTTTAAGATTTAGAGGCCGGTGCTGTGGTGTAGCAGGTAACTGCCGGCATCCTATATGGGTGCTGGTTTGAGTCTCAGCTGCTTTACTTCCATTCCAGCTCCCTGCTAATGATCTGGAAAAAGCAACAGAAGATGGCCCAAGTACTTGGGCCCCTGCATCCACGTGGGAGACCAGAGGAGGCTCCTGGCTCCTGGCTTTGGATCAGCCCAGCTCCAGCTGTTGCAGCCATTTGGGGAGTGAACCAGCAGATGGAAGATGAATAGATCCTCTCTCTCTCTCTCTCTCTCTCACACACACACCTTCCAAATGGATAAATGGATCTTTTTTAAAAAATGATTTATTTCCTTATTTACTTGAAAGGCACAGTGACAGAGAGGGAGGAAGGGAGAAAGAGATCTTCTGTCTGCCAGTTCAGTCCCCAAATGGCTGCAACAGCCAGGGCTGGGCCAGACCAAATCTAATCTAGGAGCCAGGAACTCCATCTGGGTCTCCCACGAGGGTGGCAGGGACTCAAGTATTGAGCCATCATCTGCTGCTTCTCAGGACATTAGCAGAGAGCCAGATGGGCAGCGGAGCAGCCAGGACCCGAGTCAGTGCTGATAGGGGACTGCAGGCGTCCCAGGCAACAGCTTAACTGGCCATACCAGAACGCCTGCTCCTATCTTACCATGTGACAACATGGAGAACATTTTATTAAGTGAAATAAATCAGACGCAGACATATACTGGAATCTCAAAAATGCCGAGCTCACAGAAAAAGAGAACGGGGGTGGGGATGGGGTGGGCACTGGCCTCGTGGTTAAGATGCCCACGTCCCACATCTGAGTGCCTGGGTTTGACTCCTGGCTCAGGTTCCCAATCCCTGCCTCCTGCTTCCTGCTAGTGCACACCCTGGGAGGCAGAGGTGATGGCCCAGGAGTTGGGTCCTTGCCACAGATCTGAGAGAGCTGGATGGAGTCCCTAGCTTCTAGGTCCGACAGCCCACCCCACCCTGGCTGTTGCAGGCATTTGGACAGTGAACTAGCAGATGGGAGCTGCCTCACTCTCCACCTCTCTGTGTCTCAAATAAATATAGAAAAGAAAAGAGAAACAGTAGCCAACAGTGTGGTGCAGCATGGCCAGGCACCACCTGGGACCCCTGCATCCATCAGAGTGCCTGAGACTGAGTTCTCTTTCTACTTCAGATCCAGCTTCCTCCTGGGAGCACACTCTGGGAGGCAGCTGACGATGGCCCAAGTACTGGGTTCCGGTCACCCATGAGGGAGACCCAGATGGAGTTCCTGGCTCCTGGCTTTGGCCTGGCCTAGCCCTGGCTATTGTGGGCATTTGGAGAGTGAGTCAGTAGATGGAAGATCTCTTTCTCTCTCTCTCCATATGTGTGTGTGTGTGTGTGTGTGTGAGAGAGAGAGAGAGAGAGAAACTCTGCCTCTCAAATAAATGAATAAATAAACCTTTAATAGAAAAAGAGAGTAGAAGAGTGGTTCCCAGGGACCATGGGGTTGGGAGAACAGGAGATGTCGGTCAAAGGGGTTCTAAGATGCTTATGTTCTGGAGATCTAATGAGCTGTACACTTGAAATCTGCTAAGAGTAGATCTTAAGTATTCTCACCATACTAAAAAAAAAAAAAGATGATCCTCTGATAGAAATGGGGGGGGGGGGGGTGCCCATGAAGACACATCCCGATGTTCTGTCTCCTGTGGAAGCTGAAAAAAACTAGTTGAGCTGGATGTGGAGCAGGGGTTGGAAAGGCTGGAGGGGAGTCATACGGAGATGGGGTAATGGGTTCCAAAATATGCGGGACAGAGGAATAAATTCCCGGGCCTGGTGTTGTGGCATTCCAGGTTAAGCTCCTGCCTCCGACACCGGCATACCATATGGTTCAAGCCCCGGCTGCTCCACTTCCAAACCAGCTCCCTGTTAACATGCCTAGGAAAGCAGCGGAGGATGGCCCAAGTGGTTGAGCCCCTGCACCCACGTGGGAGACCCAGAGGAAGCTCTGGGCTCCTGGCTTCAGCTTGGCCCAGCACAGGCCATTGCAGCCATTTGGAGAATGAACCAACAGATGGAAGATTACGTTCACTCTCTCTCTACCTCACTCTTTGTAACTTTGGCTTTCAAATAAATAAATATATTTCCTTAAGAAATCAATAATAAAACCAACTCAAAGTTTGCATTAAAAAAAAATTACATAGGGGCCAGCACTGTGTTGTAGCAGGTAAAGTCGTTGCCTACAGTACCAGCATCCCATGTGGATGCCAGTTTGAGTCCCAGCTGATCCACTTCCAATCCAGCTCTCTGCATGTCCCAAGTCCTTGGGCCCCTGCACCCACATGGGAGACCCAGAAGAAGCTCCTGGCTCCTGGCTTCGGATCAGTAGCTCTGGCCGTTGCGGCCAATTGGGGAGTGAACCATCAGATGGAAGACCTCTCTCTCTCTCCCCCTCTCTGTGTAACTCTGACTTTCAAATACATAAATAAATCTTTAAAAAAAAAAAAAAAGAAACGGATGAGTCAGGAATGGAAAGTGGGAAGGCAGGCGGCTCTTCTGGCATGGATAAGCCGAGCCTGTAGACATCCAAGTGGGAATGTCTGCTGGGAGACCCTGGGCCGGACCCACGCAGAGACGGGGAGACCAACACGAGCAGGTGCTCTCGCAGCCTTCTCATCACATTTGGGGTAGGAATAGTGAGGAGGTGCAGGAGGAAGACAGACACGCGTGGACATTCCGGTGCTGCGAGCTGACTGCTTCCACTTCTCACTGTCACCCTTGCTCCATCTGTAAGCCATGGGCAGTCCTGGTTAACTGTGTTCCCAGAGTTTGGGGTCGACTGTTTCTGTTGGAGGAATAAGCTTGCTATTGGCATGTGGGCTTTTCCTTTATGGAAGACGTGTGTGGTTGATCCCACGCCGGCTCCCACCATGCATGAGCTACCTTCATAAGCGAGCCCTTTTTCCTTGTGATTACGCTAACCTTGTGCAGTAGGAAGGGCCAGTGCCATTATTCCCATTTTACACACAGAGGAGCTGAGGTGCAGAGAGTTGAAATTTGCTGAAGATCGCCCAGGTAGCAAATCCCAAAGCTCAAGAGAGAAATTCTTGACTACAAGTTCAATGTGCTTTTTAGTATACCTTGGCGCCTCCCTTTTCAGCAATGCTCATGTCATAAGGGCCTGGTGTTGTTAGCGCTGTAGACAAAGCTGTGTCTCCTTCAATGTTATACTGGCAACGTTTCTATGGATTTTGTTGGTGTCCAGCAAAGCAGCAAGAATTGGTCTTCTGACCTTTTTTCTTCAATTTAAAATCAATTTCAAGGGGGCTGCGCTGCGGCACAGCAGGCTGAACTGCGCTTGCGATGCCTGCGTCCCATATGAGTGCTGGTTCCGGTCCCTGCAGGCCTCTGAGCCCATCTCCAGTGACTGTGCCTAGGAAGGTGGCAGATGATGGCCCAGGTACTTGGGTCTCTGCCGCCCATGTGTGAGGTTGAGATCGAGTTCCTGGCTCCTGGCTTCCGCCTGGCCCAGACGTGGATGTAGTGGAGCGAACCAGCAGATGGAAGATCTCTGTGTGTCTCTCCCTCCCTCTCTCTGTTGCTCTTTCAAATCAGTAACTGAATCTTTGAAAAATATAAAATCAAATGATCTCCAAGTTATACATCTTTATTGTTTTGTAGTAGAAATTCACCTAAGCTTCACTCTTCCACCTTCAAAGCTAAAAGGAGGGGCCGGCACCATGGCGCAGTAGGCTAACCCTCCGCCTGTGGTGCCAGCATCCCATATGGGCACTGGTTCGAGTCCCGGCTGCTCCTCTTCCAATCCAGCTCTCCGCTATGGCCTGGGAAAGCAGTGGAAGATGGCCCAGATGCTTGGGCCCCTGCACCCGCATGGGAGACCGGGAAGAAGCTCCTGGCTCCTGGCTTCTGATCAGCTCAGCTCCAACCATTGTGGCCTTTTGAGGAGTGAACCAAGAGATGGAAGATCTCTCTCTCTGTCTCTGCCTCTCTCTGTCTGTAACTCTACCTCTCAAATAAAATAGATAAAATCTAAAAAAAAAAAAAAAAAAGCAGAGAGGAAGATAAAGTCTGGAGTGAGGAACTATACAAGACACTTGAGCACAGGAAGACCCGAAAGCATCCTCCTTACCCACGGCCCTGTCTCCAAGCAGGCTACTCCACCTCTGGGGTTGCAGGGAGACTAACCAGGGACACCAGCTCTTATGGCCCATCCTGTGTTCCAGGGTGGTGGGACAGAGACAGCTAACAGTTGGTAGAACTTTTGAAAACAAACGAAACAAAAGCAGGAGGAACTTTCTTGAACTTCTCGGCGGGGTCTTCAAAGGGCAGCACCTTTCTGCGCTCCTGTGGCCAGCACAGGCAGCGGTCAGTGTCTGCCCTGAGCCCTGGCTGGCTGACTTCCATGAGCTCACAGAGCTGCAAGTGCTGAAAACATCGTCCGAAGCTCCCAGCTGCTAGAGCCTAGCTCTTGAGGGCGACGGGTATTCATGAGGGATGTGGAAGGAGCGTCAGTCCTACCAGCCCAGCACTGCCAGCTCTCACTGTCATTACCATGTGCACAGGGGGCCAGCACAGGCCACAGATAACCAGAATCATAGCGGGAGTGAAGCATCCAGCTTAGAGGTCATTGGCTTTCACTTCCAGGGCAAAAGAAAGGAGTCTGCCTTTTCTGTCACCAGAGCCTCTTTTTTTGTTGTTGTTGCTAAATATCTATTTATTTATTTATTTATTTGAAAGGCACAACTACAGAGAGGCAAAGGCAGAGAGAGAGAGAGAGATCCTCCATCTACTGGTTCACTCCCCCAGATGGCTGCAATAGCTGGAGCTGTGCCAATCCAAAGCCAGGAGCCAGGAGCTTCCTCCAGGTCTCCCACATGGGTGCAGGGGCCCAAGGACTTGGGCCATCTTCCATTGCTATCCCAAGCGGAGAGCTGGATCAGAAGAGGAACAGCCGGGACTTGAACAGGCGCCCATATGGGATTTACCCACTATGCATGCAACAGAATTAATTTTACTTTTTGAGATAACATTTTTAATTTACCTTAGAGTCAAAGGCTTAATGGCTCCACTAAATAAAAAGTAAAAAAAAGACCATAGTCCAACAGGAAAATAGGCAAGGAGTGTGGACACTAACCAGATGAAAAGATACTCAGCTCACCCGTACGCCTCAGCCTCCTGTTCTCAGTTTCTCACTCACAATCTTTATTACACAGATTGCCCTGCAGTAGAATCAGATCATGCTTCTAAAGTCTGACTTCTCCCAGATCAGTGCCTTTCTTCAGTTTCCAACAGACCGGGTGCGGCTGGGACAGGTCCACAGGGCTGATCACTTGGGAACTGATCTTGGAGAGTGTGTTCCAGGAGCTCTCGGCTCTGACAGGCATAGTTCTGTGCTTGTCCATGGAAAAGTAAACTAGAAGTTCAAGTCCTTCCTAAGAGACAGCGTTGCTGAAACAGTGAGTGAGCAAATGAACGGAGGGAAGATGTTTGCTGAGGCAGCCGTGAAGAGGATAGGGCATGACCCTCCCCTTGGAGGGGGAGAGCCTTCACTCAGCGCCCATCTGCCTGTCGGCCTTGGACTAAACCAGGAGGCCCAGGCCTGGAAGACCCGCTCTGCACTTCCTACCTGCCTGGGCAGTTTCACAAAAGCCACTGCCATTCAGTACCTAATCAATGAGTGGAAACAACTCCTCTCTCATCTCAGAACCCCAAGCAATGGTATTTGCTAAAGCAATAGTGATTTATCCTAATAAAACTATTGCCACAAAAGTCACTCTGTTATCCTTGTACCACCACCGTCTCTGCCTTGGATCCTGACAGCAATATGGATGACAATATACTTGGTCGAAACATATATGGAAATGCATTAAGATTGCTATTTTATATTAAAAAAAAAAGTGTTGGCCAGGGTGTGGAAAAGTTGGGACGACCTGTGCATTGCTGGTGGGAGTGTAAAATGGTATCCCTGCTCTGGAAAATCTTATGGCGACTGCTTAAAAGGTTAAATATAGGATTGCCACATGATGCAGCAGTTCCACATCTGAGTGTATAACCAAAAGAGGAGAAATCAGGGTCTCAAACAGCTCTTTGCAGTCTCCTGAGTGTGGTGGCACCATTCACAATAGCCATTAGGAAGAAGTAACCCAGATACCCATTAATGGATGAATGGATAAACAAAAAGTGGTATGGACGTTCAAGGAGGGAGTTTTGACACCTGCTGCAACATGGATGAACCTGGAAAATAGAATGCTCAGTGGAAAAGCCGATCCCAAAGGACTCTCTGACTCCACTTACAGGTAGTACCTGGAGTAGCCAAACTCCTAAGTGGCTCGGAGGCAGGGGGAGGATAGGCAGTGTTTAACGGTTACAGAGGCTCAGTCCACAGAGTTCTGTAGCATCAATGTATTCAATGCCATAGAACTGTACTTAAAAATGGTTTAAATAGCAAACCCCATGTTACGTATTTTTTTTCCAGTTTTATTTATTTGAGAGGCAGTTACAGAGAGAGAGACAGGGAGACCTTCCATTGCTGGTTCACTCCCCAGATGGCCCCAGTGCAGGAGCTGGGCCAATCTGAAGCCAGGAGATTCTTTCAGGTTTCCCACGTGGGTGCAGGGGCCCAAACACTTGGGCCATCTTTTCCTGCTTTCCCAGACCATTAGTAGAGAGCTGGATTGGAAGTGGAGCAGCGGGGACTGGAGCTGGCACCCATATGGGATGCCAGAGCTGCAGGTGGAGGCTTCCCCACTACGCCACAGCGCTGGCTCCTTATTTATTTATTTTTTTAACTAGTATTTTTTCAAAAAGCATTCTTGGGAGAGAGGGTGGAGTCACCCGGAAGAGCCACGGTAACCTGTTCAGTGCTTCACCGTGAACTGTGACTATTCTCTTTCTCTAGGGAAGCCTGAGTTCACTCGACTTTCCGGAGGCAGACAGAGGTCCGGAGTTTCTGATGCCCTCTGGGGAGTGTATCTGCAGTTGGTTATTAGCACCCTGTCTGTGGCAAGGACTGAAGCCCATTTACAGGGATGGGCAAGCCCTAGTCACTCCCACAGGGATCCTGTGCTCTGCCTCTAGTAGGCATACATGTGTCTGTGCACTTACACGGAATGACTGGGTTACCTTCAGCCACTCACCTCTACCCGGGGATGAGGCCATCTTCTAAAAAGCGAATTTAACGAACGCATAACACTTACCGTGTGCCCGAAACACTGTTGTTGCCCATTTCACAGATGAGAAAACCGAGGCACAGGAGGGAAAGTTACAGTTATTAAGCGGTGGACCCGGGATTCTCAACCAGGACACTTTATGGTCTCAGAGTTCACGCTCCTAATCATGACACCTGGGAATGCTCGTGTCCAAGTCGGGGACTTCACTGACCCTGAAGTGGGTCTCCCAGTCCAGAACGCAGAATGGAAACTGAGGTTGAAGATATTCCTTGATTATGATCCTGCTCCTCTACTCCGGCAGGGTGGTTGGGCCCCGGAGGGCTAATAATGAAGCCAGAATAAAGGGGCTTGCGGGTTTAAGGTCAAATTTTTTGAACCTAAGGAATTTCCCTCCAATTCTGAAGCAGCCCCTTAGTGACGAATCTGCTGCCTGTCCTCCGGGTTTTGCTATTACTGGATTTTCTAGGTGATCAAGGCAGGCGAAACGAAACACCATTACACTAACACTGAGCGATGCCGGACCCTACATAAATCTTTTTTTCTGGTTGTACTAAGAGAAAACCCAAGGCGAATCTGCCACTCCGGAGTGCAAGCCGGGAGGCGGGCTGAGCAGCGACCATTTTTGTTTTGCGGCCGTGCGCTCTCAGAACAGCTTGACTAACAGGACCCCCACGGGGGAGGTGGAGCCTATCAGAGCGCGGGGCGGGGTCTCAGGGACGTGATGATTCAAACGGACTAATGAGCTGGGCGCATCTGGCAGAAGTCGCCAATGAGCGGGCGTGTTGGGGCGGAGCGCGCAAGCCCTACTGCGTTTGGTTGTACGGTGGCTTTGGCGCATTTTCGGCTGGTTTGATTCATCCATTTTGAAGAGACGGGGGAGAGGGGGGTTCGTCTGATCCAGGGGCCCTGAATCTAGGAGCGGCGGAGTTTGAGAAGCCAGCAGCTCGGGGCTCGGCGGCAGCGGTCCCATCGGCCGAAGCTCGGGGGGGGTGGGGCGCCGAGCGCGCGGGGTGGGGGGGGTCCTGGTCTTTGGCTTCTCGACTCGGTCCTGTTTCGACAGCGAACATGTCTCGGCCTGTCAGGTCAGTGCGGAGTCCGAGGCCTGGAGCGGGTTGGAGGGGGCTGGGGTGCCTGGTGTGGAGTGGGGGACAGAAGCCTGGAGTCGGCCCTCGCCGGTGCCACGCGCGGCCTCCGCCCTGCCGGGGCCCGCGCGCGCCCTTGAGCGTGGGGGGCCTCGCTGGCGCGCGGGGCTGCGCGGGGGTGGCGGCTGCGCGCCCGCGCGCGCGCCCTCCCCGCCCCGCGCCGCGGCAGGGCTCCGGTCCGCCCGGCTGCCTCCCCCACCCTCCGCACTGGAGCGGGCGGGGTGTTCCCGAGCCGCCAGCGGCCGGGGGGAGGGTGTGGACGCAGCGCCCGCGGGCAGGCCCCACCTCCCGGGCCGGCCCCTCGCGGCCCGGAGCTCGGCGGGGAGGGGCGGCGGCGGCGGGCTCGCCCTTCCCCCGGAGGCCGGCGCGGGGGTGGGGGCGCCGGGTGCCCCGGGTCGCGGGCCGGAGGTGGTCCCCCACGCCGCGGGCGGGCCGGCCCCGCCCCCGGGCTCGGGCCGGGCGTGGGCGGGCCCCGCGCTGTTCTCCAAAGTGGGAGTTCGGGACGGGACCCCGAAAACAGGACGGGCCGCGGCCTCGCTCCCACCTCGGAGCTCGAGGAGGCGGAAGCCCGGAGTTGACCCTTTCGCCCCGACTGGCAGTGTCCTTGCTCGGGGAATTGTCGGAGCTCAGCGAGGTGCGGGTTAACAGCGCGACCCAGATCCCGTGAGGTTCTCGTTCCCCTCGCTCCCGTGTACACGTCGCGGGATATTTTCGTAACCCTCTCCTTCCCCCGAGCGGCGGGAATGGTGAAGGGGCTACGTGGGGTTAACCCTCGGACTCTGGGCACTGGGACAAGTTGGCGCTCCCCCCGCGGCCGGTGGACTCGCCCTCCGCCCGCCTGGGGGCCGGCGTGTGGAATGTGCCATTCGCCGGGGGGGGGGGGTGCGTGCCCGGCGGCTCGCAGGGTTAGTTTGGAAATGGTCGAACAGTTGTCGCTTCCCTTTCTTCATTCCAAGTTTTGTGCAAAGGGAAGTTCCTTCAGAGTTCCACAGAGGCCCGGGAGGGTTCTGTCCCGCCCGGTTCCGTGGGAGCGCGGACGCAGCGGCCTCCCTGGCTGCCCCGTCCCTGCCGCCGGGTTTGAACCCGCGCCTCTGGCTAACTTCGCGAGTTTCCGAGGCGTCCGAATGGCTGTTTGCGACAGTGGTGCGCGCATTTTTTTTGTGTGTGACATGAGAATTGACTTGTAGCCCATCATCTCGCGTGAGATATTTCCTTAGGATCGGGTAAAAGTGACTACTATAATAAAGATTTCTGTTATCTGGATTGTATTTTTTGTCTTCTGGGAGTAATTACTGTATAGTGGAATTATTAATTTCTCCACTTTTTAAACTTCACTAAGTTTTGACTTTTTATTTTATTGTAGTGACTTTCTTATTTCATCTGCCCGAATTTATGTTCCCAGATTTAGATACTGGAACACGAACAGAACTTTTTACTGTGAAACTTGGATTTTTAACTTTAGCATGTGTGGATGAATATATTAAGCACATTCTGACAGTTTTTTTTGGAGGCATTAGGGTTTCTGCACAACTTTTTTCTTGATGTTAACAATTTTAACCTTGTTTGTTGCCTCTAATTGAAGGGTGAAGTTATCATATTGTGGGCTCATTTGTCACTTTCGAGTTAATTTCAGAGCAACTTGGTTCCTGATTATATTTTAGTGATAAAGTCTCTTTGTAACTCCTTTTAAAAGAAGTCTTTAATATGCTGGTGACCAATAATAAAGCAGAAATAATTAAACTTGAGTTTGGTGGTTTGTTAAATTTGGCAATAAAAAGGCCTGACCAGGGAAATGCTGTTTGAGTGTAGTTGAAGAATCTATAAGACATTTGACACCATAAAAAGGACATTGATTTCAGAATAATCAGCCTTTTTTTTTTTTTTATGACTATTTGAAAGGCAGAGAGAGATCTTCCATTCACTGGTTCACTCCCCTCATTTCCCAACAGCTGAGTCTGGGCCAGGGCCAGGCCTAAGCCCAGAGCCTGGAACTCTATCTGGGTCTCCCACCTGAGTGCCAGGAACTCAAGTGTTGGGGCCATCATCAACTGCCTGCCAGGTGTCCTAGCAGGAAGCTGGATTGGAAGCAGAGTAACCGGGACTCACTAGGCGCTTCGGATGGGACACAGCAACCCACACAGCGGCTGGCCTTGCTGTGCCACAACCCCTGCCCTGATTGCCCTTATTTAAAAATAAACCCATGTGGGGGAAATGCCAGTGTTCACAGCAGTGCTGTACTGTACTCAAGCCTGTATATGATTCTGATGAGTTTTCCGGTGCTCATTTTTACTGTAAATATTGATTTTTGTTTTTAATATGAACCTAAACATTTAAAGAGTGTTTAAGAAATACGCTAATGGTACCTTGACAGATTTCCAGATAAAACATATGATGGACCATTTGGCTACAGCATGATTTTCCATAGCCCTGTGTCTAGCGTGTTATTCTTCAGTAGCCGTCTTTACCTTTTATAGTTACTGACCTGTAAAGGAGAGCTTAGAGTCAGATTAATAGCATAAAATTGTAGCCTCAGAGCTAGAAAGAAGTTGAGGCAAACTCAGTTCACAGAGGACTTACGGGACCTAGACATAAGTAAAGTGCCTTGTTTCACACACTGCTAGGTCCCAAGGTCCCACGCCCATATTTCTTAATTCCAGTGCTCACCCTATTCTGTCATAATCACTTTACCTTCTGCCTGGTCAATACGTTGCCAGTGCTGATGAAAGAACACATATGGCATTTCTAACTTGTCAGTGCATTTGTGACACTTGTGAGGGAAGAAGGAAAAAGGATGAGGGGAAAGCCCAGGAGATTTACTGGCTCACCCAAACCGAAACCAGGTTTCTTAAAATTTAGCGTGGGGTGCAGAGATCCTCCTCCCTTGCTGAAAGTGGTCCAAGTCACTCCCAGCCGTCTAGTTACTCTTTGTAACAGAAGCGTGCTTTGTAGCTTGTCTTTCCTTTAGACTTGACTGCAGGGAACGTTTGCTATTGAAGATTTAGACGTTAACACATAGCCTCTTAGAGGTTGATAAAAGATTGTTTATCATTATATGAGAATTATCAGTTTTCCCAATAGTCCAGATTGTTTTCTTTCAAAGAATCATGTGCCTGGACTAAAACTTAGTCTCTCTTACCAAAAGGGTTAAAGGGAAAACTCAGAAGTATATTCAGGTTTGTGTGGAATTTGGTTCCCAGTATGCACATGAAGACAAATTTAATACCCTAGGAAATGGGGTTATAGCTGAGCCTGGTTCCTTTCGTCTCTTACATTTCTGGTACATTTTATTACTTACATGCCATGTTCCTCTAAAAAGACATAATCCTTTCTGTAGACTTGGCCTACAAAGATACGCCATCGAAGATAACATAGTGTAGTAGTTTATAAAATGAATAATGGCAGGGAGTTAATGTTAATAAAAGAACATTAAAGCATTCGTTTTTCTCCGTATCCATGTAATTAGTTATACTAAAGATTATAATACAGTGCTTAAAATGTGGTTTTTGGAGTAGCATACTGAACATTTGAGGAAAAGCACAGAGACAAGCTCTGTTATAGGGACCTTTTTTTTAAATCTATAACAAAACAAAGTTTAAAGAATATGTTGCTCAAGGTTATATAACTGTAATAACAGAAGATTTGAACCCAGACTTCCTGAGTACAGAGCTGGCATTCTTTGCATGGTACCACTCTTGCCTGGTGTTTGGCATGGTGATGGTCGAGTGTTTGCTCACTAGCAGTCTCTCCAGTGTTGTACATTCTTAATACATACATTTTTAGCTCTGGGGAATATTTTGCCAAAAACATGGCCAAAATGTCTTTAATATGAGCATTTTGTCCAATATTTAAAGTTGTTAGAGATAGCTTTTCAAATTAAAAGTATTAAATAAAAAGAACTTGAAGGAACTTCAGAAATAAAGTCTGGGTTCTTCAGTTTACCACTGATGACTTTGAAACCCCAAGAACTAAGATGTAGAGATCAAGACTGGTTTTGAGAGAATAAAGATGTTAGCAACTCTCCTTTCTGCTAGATTTGTGTGTGCCGTATTTTATTCCACAGTCTTACTGGTCCGCATCCCCAGTTTCACACTAGTGGGACCATATGAATTTGGGAATTTGGAATTTTCACATTTAACATGGGAGTAGGATTGTACAGTGTATTCATGTCCCACTAGTAAAACACTTCAGTATTTTGTGAAAAGCAGTTTCACACCAAGTTAATAAAGAGTAAAAAGTCTCACATTTAGGTCAAGTTGTGCCAAAATACAAGGGGCCTGTAAAAAGTTAATGAAAAATGCATATTACAAAACATGTGGGTTTCAAATTTTTTTCACCAAAATATAATTCCATTTTCAACAAACTGGTTGAAATACCTTTGTGGGAGTTATGAAAAAAATGCTTAAGTTTTCAGAACTTTATAGATTTCCAAATTGTGTATTTGAGATTGTATACCTTTAACATAATAGCATACATTCTTTTAAAAACCTTTGAAAATCAGTAGAACTCATTTACTGGCAAATACTCTGCCAGGTACTTTACATACATATTTCAGAATCACGCAGTAACTGTTGAGACAATGTCTATCTTATCCCTATTTTGTTGTGAGACCTGAGGCTTGTAGAGACTAACGGGCATAGCTCACCAATGAGAGGCGAAGCAGGAATTTCACTGCTAGTGTGTGATCCTCCCCGTCCTGTGAGATGGCCTCTGTGTTACCCTTCCTCATGGTGGCAGCACAGGTCATCTTTGGAAGGCTTAGCAGTACATGATAGGACTTGGCTAACTTTAAAATGAGCTTGTGGGGTCAGGGGAATAGAGTATGTGAGGGGGTTAAAGGAAGGGACACCTAACTGGGGAGAAAAATCCAGTGAAGTGGTTAGTGTGAGTCCTTGGGAGGAAAATGTGAATGTCAGCCCTGTTTTAACTTTATGCATTTCATAATTTCCTCTGACTAAACTAAATGTATAGATTTCAAAGCCACCTAAAGAACAGAAGAAGAAAATTACCAGATCATGTTACATTAAAATGTGTATGTAGAAATGCTTAGCAGACTTAGGTTAACTGAATCCTAAGGCGTATTAAAAGTAAATATATGTGATCAAGTAGGGTTGTCCAAGGAACAAAATAATCTGTCACTATGAGTCATCATATAAAAGGACTAAAAGAAAGGCTTGGCATTTGAAGAAGTTTCAACACCTATCATAAAACGTGTTAATGCATTATAATTAGAAAATTAAGATTAAAGTTAGGGATTGATTTAATATGTAAAAGGTTACAAATTAAGGTAAGTGGTTGTTCTTAGTGTTTTAAATCTGAATTAGCTGTAAAACTGGTGGACGGGAGCATGCACAGTAAATCAGGAGACAAGAGTTTTTGCCTCTGATTTATATGATGGAAGATGGGAGCTCCATTGGATAACTGACCTTGCGCTTCCAAAGCACTTTATAGTTTTCAAATCTCATTAATTTCTTCCAGCTCTAAAAATAGCTGGTTACTAAGAAGGAGAAAGCTAATTTTGAATAAAATTTTATGTTTTGGTTTTAGGGTATGTTTTTCCCAGAAATGTAAAAGGCCACCATACTGTAACAGACACTGTCCACATTACAGTCCATGGGAATGTTGTCCCTTTATCACTTGTGATTTACAGTCTGCATGGTCAAATGGGCCATTTGGTTTCTTGAACTTAGCAGTATTAATGTTAAATTCTAGTCAAGTTAGAAAAAAATTGTTGGCTGCAAAGATACTTACAACCTCACTGTAGATACAGAAATCACTTTTTGGGTTGTTGAGACTAAAGACACCATCTGGGAGACTCCTGAGTTGTACACAGTAGAAGGAAACCTTTGATTTAGTGTAGGACCACTTTGGTCAAACTGGACATCCCTTTATTTTATGAAAAAGTGATTACTATCGATTTTAGGAAGTGGACCTGATGGTTCTAGAGTTACTTTGTAGTGTTTTTAAATAACTACCATTTACATAGTCACAAATCTAGGCTTTTGAAATACTTTAGCTGGAGAGACCACAGCTGCTACAGTGTTCACACTGGATATTGTATATTTTCAGGTGCTTCTTAGAGATACATGTTTTTAGAATTGTGCATCTGTTGAATTATCTGCTAAGCAAGGTGATCTTCTAGGATACCTTCGGTTGGAATGTAGAATCCTTTATCTGTCAAGATAAAATGACCTAGATGATGAACTACTTGAGAAACTAAAAATTAGCTCAGCTGAGAACGTAAAAGTCCACCCTGCTGTTGGGCTGAGATTACAGATGGGACTGGTTCACTGGCCAAGGACATTCCACAGCCATAAAGACCGATAACACACCTTCCCCAAGTGCAGCTGCAAAGTCAGACCGTCAGAAACTTCGCTTTTTTGTTTAGGATGCATCATAAATGAGACATGACACTTTTGTCAGGACTCTAAGTCATTTGACAGAGACCTAGTCTGGACTTAGACCCTCGCAGCTAGCCGTGGAACCCCATATCTACATTGCCACCTTGCTTGAGGATGAAGGCTTTGGGTCCGCTCTGCGGTCCACCCTTGAGCACTGTGCGTGGAACATACCCAGATGCTGCATTTACCCTCAAATCCTGCGATTTTCTTTCCTGTTAGGTGAGCTGTCCTGCACTACTACGCCATGTTTTTCCTTTGTAATGAGTCGATAGACCAGAGGTGGAGAACTTTTTTTCTGCCAAGGGACTTTTGAATATTTATGACATCATGGTCCATACAAAATTATCAAAAATTAGCCTGCTACAGGTTCATTGAGTTTTGAGCCCCGCCTGTGGTGGTTTTGGCAGGGCCAGACCAAATGACTTTTTTATGAATGGCATGTAAGCTCACTTAGTTACAGGTTTATCCCTGGTGATTGGGTTAGACAATTTGGGCGATTCCACAAGTTTCCAAAACCCTCTGCTTCAGATCAGAACTAGGTAATGCTTAGTCTGGGACCCCCTTCAGTCCCAATTGCATAGATTTTGCATTGAACTTATATTGGGAAAAATAGCCGATTATTTAGAGGCACTTTATCTTGTAATACTCAATGAAATTTGTGAGTTTGAAAAAAAGTATTACTGGTGAAACTGGACATGGTGAATGGGTACTTACTCATTTGGACTAAAAAGGAAGTTGGTTAAATATTCAGTAGGAGATTGAGGCATGTGTCTAGCTCATTCACAACAACATTCTTGAGAAATTAGAACTTTCTACTTGAAAAACTTGGTAGCCCTTTCTAAATTTTTTTGTCTTTAAAGTTTCTTTGATCTTGTGACTTTGTTTTTAATTTTTACATTTTAAACATAAGAGTGCCGTATAATACAGTCCAAACAGCACATTTGAAGTAAAAGGAACTTGAAGGTCAAGACGAGTGAGGCAGTTCTAAGAAATTAACCCGAGTTGAGTTCAGGGATTGTGCCCTCTGAACCAACACTTGTGTGTCCTGAGAAAACATGGCACACGAGGTTTCTTGGTCATCTTTGAGGGATAGAAGAAAGGAAAGACGGAAACCCGGGTTACAATGGGCACAGATTGTTGACTGCAGGGGCATTTGTCCTGTGAAAGAGTTGAGTTTGGGAGAGGAAGGTTAGTAGCCTGTGTGGGCAGTGGCCTGTGGGGCACAGGGTTGGCAGGACTTGGGTGGAAAATAGCCTTTACCACTGAACAGCTTGCGGTGGTAAAGTGAGCCTAGAGCCGCATTTCAGTGAGGATGACAGAACTGAGCCTTGAGCATTGGCTTCCTCAAGTAAGCGGAACTGAAGATGATTTGCCCCGCGTGTGAGGTTAGTGCGTGAGTCAGGATTCAGGTGCGAGTGCAGGTGCGTCACTCGCATCTGAAGTGACTTGTAATGATTAGTGAAAGTCATCATGGAGCCACACAAAGCCTCTTGTGTAAATCAGGCCCCAGGATGCTGGCTGCCTGTGGTGTTAGCGTAAACATTTGTTTCCAACTTTCGTTTTCAAAGACAAGCAATTTTGCAGGTAAGCAGGTCTCTTTCATGGAGAGCTTGGGGATTACCAGGTTTCATTATTCTTGCACATGATACACAAGCTCATTTTAAAGTGAAGTTGCAGTACAAGGTTAACTCTTAAAATGCTTCCAGTTAAGAAACTTTTTTTAAAATTTGAGAAGCAGAAAGAGCGCGTGTCTACTGATTCACGCACCTCATCCCCCACCCCCGCCCAGATGCCTGAAGTGATCAGGACAGCCCAGCTGAAGCCAGGAGGTGGAAACTCAATCCAGAGCTCCCATGTGGGTGTCAGGAACCCAGTTACTTGGAACCTTCGCCACTACCTCCCATGGTCTTCCTCAGCAGGAAGCTGGAGTCAGTGTCAAAACCAGTCGCTCCGATAGGAGACACCGGTGTCAGCCAGAAGGCTAAACACTCGGCCTTGCCTTCTCTTTTAATCAGCTGTGTTTTATGTTGTACTTCCTGGGAAGATTTTGTTTGAGCAGACAGTTTTATTGCTAAAATGTTTTAAATATTGCCAATTTAAATGAATTCATCTCATTTTTTAAAAATATTTTCTAGAGCAAAACAGTTCTGTGAAAATACCAGGGTTTTATTTCGACAGTGATTCTGATACCTCGACAAAATGAGGGCCTTGTGAGTAAGGTGGAGACGGTAGTTCACTGTGGTGCATGTGGGCCTCAGTAGCCATGCGCAGAGAGAGCCAACATCATCCTGGGAGGATACTTACACTGCCGCTTTAAAGGGCTCTCTCCTGGCCTGTCTTTATTAATGATGTAAATGAAGACATTGGTGGTACACTGATGAGATCTGCAGATAATAGCAAGTTGGGAGAAAGTGTGTTGGGATCAGGATACCAGAAGTTGTTAGCTATGGACAAGGACGTTTGGGTCATTGGAATTGCTGTGTAAAGCCACTCTGTAATGGAACAGAGTGAGACTTTGGATTGCTTTAGCAAAAGTACAGGGAAGATAGAGGTTGGATTAGATTGTCGAGAATCTAGTAGCTCTAGTACTTTCTCTGGCCTAAATGGTAACCTGTAGAGACTGCCATAAAGTCAAAAAGAATTTGAACACAGGGAGGTATTTTGGTATTAATGCTGTAGTGAAAGGAGCAAGAAACCTTTTAAGACAATTCTTCTAGTTGGTGCTAGAACCATTACTATTAAGACCTACGTACTTTTAAGCTGAATGACATATCCAAATATGAGTGTGAACTGTGTGTATTTAAAATTACGGGGGCCTGTGTGCATAGCGGGTAAAACCACCTCCTGCAATGCCAGCATCCTTCATGGGTGCTGGTTCATTTCCAGTCCAGCTCCCTGCTAATGGCCTGGGAAAGCAGCGGAAGATGATCCAGTACTTGGGCGCTTGCCACCCACACTGGAGAACCAGAGGAAACTTGGTTTCAGCCTGTCTCAGCCCTGGCCGTTGCGGCCACTGGGGTGGTGAACCAGCAGATGGAAGGTGGATCTCTCTCTCTCTTCTCTCTTCTTTCTTTCAAATAAGTACATTTTTAAAAAATCTGTTTTTAACCTCAGTTCTGTAATGAAATCTTGTATTGACCTCCCAGTTCTTGTTATTGATAGTCACTTTATACCGAAGAGTTAGTTTAGCTTTGGCACTTAAAGTAAGTAATGGTGTTTTGAGAAACTCTTTGTTTTCAATTAGAAATAGAACTTTCCTGGGGCGAGCATCGTGATGTAGGAGGTCAAGCCTCCACCTGCAACACTGGTATCCCATATGGGCACCAGTTTGAGACTCGGGTGCTCCATTTCTGATCCAGCTTCCTGGTGCTTGGGCCCCCGCACCCATGTGAGAGACCCAAAAGAAACTCCAGGTTCCCGACTTGGGCCTGACCCAGCCCCGGCCATTGTGGCCATTTGGGGCTTTTCCCTTGTTACTCCTTTGCTGATGCCAAGTCCCTAAACCATTAGCTACATTTCTTGGTCCCTAATGAAGAGGTGACAACTCCCTGGCCACAAAAAGCTCACAGTAAGTAGGAGAGGCAGGAAGAATTGGTAGACTATATAGTGTAAATAGAGTACTAAGATTATTAAGGAGGTGAATGTCTGATTGGAGAGGGAGTGATATGAACAGCACTCCAGTAGGACAGGGAACAGCAGGACCAGGTGATTAGAAACAAAATAGAGGAATTCCAAATTTCCTGGGTTGCTTGGGCAAGTGGCAAGAGATGAGCTCTTGCAGGAGATTGGATATTAATTCTATAAAATAAAAAATTAAGCTTCTAACAAAACTCTTAAACTTGGGCCCTAAGCACAAATACTGGAGTGCCTACTTTGTACCTCGGTTATACCAGAACTGTAGCTCTAACACATAATGATTGTTTCTGTCATGTAACTTGGGTCAGTGACCAAAAGTGGTACAGCAATAAGTGATATGGTATAAGGTATACACAAGGATAGCTGTTTATAGTAGAAAAGATTTTTCATTAAATGAATACATTTTATAGAATATCTGTTAGATCTGTCAAGCAGCTTATGTCATCGGTTTCAGCAGAAGTGACCTCATAGTTGTAGCACTGGTAAATAAGCTTCTGTACTTACTGCATGATAAGCTTTGCGGCACGTTTCCAGTGATAGCCTAAGGAAACCGCAGCCATCAGATGCAGACATGGTAGAAAGTTGTTTGGGGGCTGGCGTGGCTCGGTGGGTTAAGCTGCTGCATGTGATGCCGGCATCCCATATCAGAGCACCAGTTCAAGTCCTGGCTGCTCTACTGCCTATCGCCTATCTGGCTTCTTGCAATGTGCCTGGGAAGGTAGCAGAATATGGCCCAAGTACTTGGACCCCTGCCACCCATGCGGGAGACCGAGCTGGAGTTCTGGTCTCCGGGTTTAGGACCCGGGTTTTGTGGCCATTTGGGGAATGAACCAGCTGATGGAAGATCTCTCTGTCTCTCTCTCTCTCTCTGTCTCTTTCAAATAAATAAATCTTTTTTAAAAAGAAAGAAAAAAAGAGGGGAGGGGAGGGAAGAAGAAAGGAAGAAAAAATTAATGGGCCAGTGCTTGGCTAAGCAGGTTAAGTGCCACCTGCAACCCTAGCATCACATATGGGTGCCAGTTTCAGTCCCAGCTGCTGCTCTTCTATCCAGCTCCCTGCTAATGGGCCTGGAAAAGCAGTGGAAGATGGCCCCAGTACTTGGCAACTGCACCCACGCAGGAGACCCAGAAGAAGCTCCTGGCTTAGATCTGGCCCAGCTCCAGAGGTTGCAGCCATTTGGGTAGTGAACCAGCGAGTGGAAGATCTCTGTCTCTCCCTCTCTTTCACTCTGTACTCTGCCTTTCAAATAAAATAAATCATTTGAAAAGGAAAAATAAAAAGAAAGATCTTGATGTTGAATCTATACTTAGTCTCATTGCTAAAACTAAGCAGGTTCCTTTACTACTGTCTTCTTATTAAAGTCCCAAGGCAGCTAAAATGTTTTCTTGGTTGCAAGTGCAGTATTCTCAGTTTATTAAATTGCTCTTCATCTGATGTGCCCTATACCATTCTCGTGCCCCCTCAAATAGTCTCTTGGCCCATGTTTATCCCTTTGGCACCCAGAAATTGAATAATTACATTTTCCTTGTCATCCCACAAGCATGGGATAGACCAGAATCATTACCCCTGCAAGTTTACAACCTGTACTGTAATTATTAATGATTAAGGTTTAAAACTGTGTCTTCTGGATACATTTCTTTCTTTGGTCTCATGTCCTGTTTTACATGATCCTAAATAATGCAGATCCTCTTTGCATTTTGATTGTAGTACTGTTTTTCCTGGCCTTTGTCATTAATACAAGCCCCAAAATACTAGGTTTTTTTAAAAAAAATGTCATACAAAATTGTCTCTATGTGATTAAAAATATACTTTAACAAAATTTACTGTCTTAACCATTTGTAACTGTACAGTTTGGTAGTGTTGATGTAAGTGGAATTAATAGTCATGTTTTTAATGAACTTTCCTAGTAGTCTGATATCTTTATTAGTCACTTGCTAGAGCAAGTATATAGTTTTATTAGGCTAAAGCAATCAAAGAGAAATTCCTTAATATCCTTTCTTCCCCCATGAAACTGAGGGTGTCACTGTACTTTCTACATCTGAGTCCCAAACACGTGGTCAGAGTTCACCCATCCTCATGTTGTCCTGGCACATTAGGATAGAACATGGGCTGTGGCTTGTTCTGACCACCCTGTCTGAATATTAATGATATCTTTTTTTTTTTAAGATTTATTTATTTATTTAAAGGCAGACTTACAGAGAAATCTTCCGTCCCCTGGTTTATTCCCCCAGTGTCTGCAATGGTCAGAGCTGAGCCAGTCCAAAACCAGGAGCCAGGAGCTTCTTCCAGGTCTCCCACACAGGTGCAGGGGCCCAAGTTCTTGGGTCATCTTCCAATGCCCTCCCAGGCACATCAGCAAGGAGCTGGACTGGAAGTGGAGCAGCCAAGACTCAAACCGGTTTCCAAATAGGGTGCCAGCACCACAGGCCAGGACTTTAACCCGCTGTGCCAAAGCACCAGCCCCTATTAATGGTATCTTACATAAGCTGTATAACCAAGAATATTCTGCTCAAGTGTAAGTGTAGTTGATAACATGCATTTCTAATTCAGTTCACTTGTGTGCATTTAACCCTAGAGTTACAGTGCATTTTTTTATCCAAGGCCCTTGCAAGGTAAGTTGTTGGATACTAAAATGGAAGTTGTTTTACATCTCCAGGTGAAGATTTTTAAGCTTATATTTAGAATACAAAGGGAAACAGAATTGGGATTTTTTTCAAGATAGTAATAGCTGCCTTAGCTGATAGGAAATGCTTAAAATCATTTAAAACAAAGATGGATATATAAGCTTTTGAGGCTTTCATACTTCTTAAATTGTATACTCCAATAAAAAACATCTTTTGACTGGACCAGTTAACTTTTTTTTTCTTTTCTGTGTAAGGCTTAACTTCGTGTTACCATAATTTTATGCATTATCATTTAACTGCTGTAGTCTTAAAACTTGATCTTGCTGGCCGGCGCCATGGCTCACTTGGTTAATCTTCCGCCTGTGGTACCAGCACCCTGGGTTCTAGTCCCAGTTGGGGTGCCGGATTCTGTCCAAGTTGCTCCTCTTCCAGTCCAGCTCTCTGCTGTGGCCCAGGAGGGCAGCGGAGGATGGCCCAAATGCTTGGGCCCTGCACCCGCATGGGAGACCAGGAGGAAGCACCCGGCTCCTGGCTTCGGATTGGCGCTGCGTACCGACCGTAGCGGCCATTAGGGGAGTGAACCAGCGGAAGAAAAACCTTTCTCTCTGTCTCTCTCTCTCTCACTGTAACTCTACCTGTCAAATAAATAAATGTTTTTTAAAAATAATAATAATTTGTCAGGGGCCGGTGCTGTGACGCAGTGGGTAAAGCCACCACCTGCAGTGCTGGCATACCACGTGGGTGCCAGTTTGAGTCCTGGCTGCTCTCCACTTCTGATCCAGCTCTCTGCTATGCCCTGGGAAAGAGTAGAAGATGGCCCAAATGCCTGGGCCCCTGCACCCGTGTGGGAGACCCAGAGGAAGCTCCTGCTTCTTGGCTCCAGATCAGCCTAGCTTTAGTTGTTGCAGCCATTTGGGGAGTGAAGCAGTGGATGGAAGACCTTTGTCTGTCTCTCTTTCTCTCTGCCTCTGCCTTTTCCTTTGCCTCTGTAAACTCTGCCTTTCAAATAAGTAAATAAATCTTAAAAAAAGTAATAATAACTTCAGGGCAAGCATTCATTGTGTTGGATAAGACACAAGTTGGGATGCCTAGACCCCATATCTGAATGTCTGGGATTGAGACCCAGCTCCACCTCTAATTCTAGCTTCCTAGTTTCCTGTAACTACACCCTGGGAGGTGACAGCTCAGGTAGCTGGGGCCCTGCCAGCACATGGGATGTCTGAATTGAGTTCCCAGATCCTGTCTTCTGCCTGGCCTAGCCCTGGTGGTTGTGGGTATTGGGGTGTGAACTAGTGGATAGAAGCTTACACACTCTGTATCGCAAGTGATTTTTAAAGGATGATTTTCAGAGAGTCCTAATTCTGTTTATGAAATAAAATGTTGTGATAGAAAAATCCTACATTTTTTATAATTGTAATTAGAATCTCTTGTTTTTGCAGAAATAGGAAGGTCGTTGACTATTCACAGTTTCAAGAGTCTGATGATGCAGGTAAGTTTTGTGATTTTAGCACATTTTAAATTGACCAGTACAAGAGTCACCAGCTTAAATATCCAATAATCCTGACACAGGGTGTATTACCTACAGTATTTCCTGCCATTGCAGCAAAACATGTCCTGGGGGGTACTTGTTTTTTCTATAATAAAGTAATAACTAAGATGAGAGTTTACTTTGTGAAACAACTTTGATTTGTGAACTAATTCAAAGAATGGGTGGTCTTAGCTGTAAAAAGTTCTTTAGAGTATATATCCTTAATCCTCTTACTGTTTTCCAGATGCATTTACTGTTTGTTCCCCACCCCTGCCACCAAGATTGGTTGATTGTTTTGAAAGTCAGTTACGGAGAGGCAGAGACAGATAGATCTTCCCTCCACTGGTTCATCTCCAGGTGGCCACAACAGCTGGGGCTTAGCCAGGAACCTCTTCCAGGTCTCCCATGTGGGTGGTGGGGCCCAGACACCTGGGCCATCTTCCTCTGCTTTTCCCACACCGTTAGCAGGGAGCTGGATTGGAACTAGAGCAGCAGGGATATGAACCGCTGGTGTCTGGATGGTGCATTTGCTGGCTATGCCACAAGGCTGCTCCTGTTTTTTTCTTTTTTAATCTAACTTTACTTTAAAAAGATAATATGTATCCTTTGGAAAGATTTGGAAAATGCAGAAAAATTAAATAATGAATAATATGTAATCCTATCTCCCAGAGGTAGTACCAACATTTATTGAATGTGTGCTAAATAGTCAAGGATTGTCCTAAATGTTTTTTTTTCTTTATTTATTTTTTTGACAGGCAGAATTAGACAGTGAGAGACAGAGAGACAGAGAGAAAGGTCTTCCTTGCGTTGGTTCACCCCCCAGATGGCTGCTATAGCTGGCGCACTGTGCTGATCAGGAGCCAGGTACTTATCCTGGTCTCCCATGGGGTGCAGGGCCCAAGGACTTGGGCCATCTGCCACTGCACTCCCAGGCCACAGCAAAGAGCTGGCCTGGAAGAGGGGCAACTTGGACAGAATCCGGTGCCCCAACCGGGACTAGAACCCGGGGTGCCAGCGCCGCAGGCGGAGGATTAGCCTAGTGAGCCGCGGCACCGGCCAAATGTTTATTTTTAATAATTTATTTCTTAGAACATCCTGTTAATGTGGGATGTACTATTTTTTTTTAAAAAACATTTTGTTTGTTTGTTTGTTTTTATTTTTTGACAGGCAGAGTGGACAGTGAGAGAGAGAGAGACAGAGAGAAAGGTCTTCCTTTGCCGTTGGTTCACCCTCCAATGGCCGCCGCAGCCGGCGCGCTGCGGCCGGCGCACCGCGCTGATCCGATGGCAGGAGCCAGGAGCCAGGTGCTTTTCCTGGTCTCCCATGGGGTGCAGGGCCCAAGCACCTGGGCCATCCTCCACTGCACTCCCTGGCCACAGCAGAGAGCTGGCCTGGAAGAGGGGCAACCGGGACAGAATCCGGCGCCCCGACCAGGACTAGAACCTGGTGTGCCGGCGCCGCTAGGCGGAGGATTAGCCTAGTGAGCCGCGGCGCCGGCCTGGGATGTACTATAATTTAAGGAAACTGAGACAGGGGTCTCTTAGCCAGCAAATAGCTTTTTTTTTTTTTTTTTTTTATAAATCTTTTTAAGATTTACTTTTTTGTTTGAAAGGCAGAGACACAGAGAGAAAGTGAGAGAGATTATCCATCTGCTGGCTGACTCCCCAAGTGGCTGCTACGGCTGGGGTCAGGTGCAGGGGCCCAAGTACTTGGGCCATCTTCTGCTGCTTTCCCAGGGGCATCAGCAGGGAGCTGGATGGGAAATAGAGCAGCTGGGACTGAAACCGGTACCCATATGGGATGTCGGCACTGCAGGCAGAGGCTTAACCTACGCCACAGCGGCCCTGCAAATTGCTATTTTAACCTTTTTGTTAACTCCTAGCCTTTTATCTTTCATTGCGTTTAAAAATTTTTTTCTACTATTTGAGAGACAGAGAACCATCCACTGCTTTGCTCCCCAGATGCCTGCAGCAGCCAGGGCTAGGCCAGGACAAAGCCTGGGAACTCAATCTGGGTCTCCATTGGTGACATGTACTCAAGTACTTTAACCGGTATGTCCTGCCTCCGAGGTGTTAACAGGAAGCTAGAATTGGAAGCAGAGCTGGGACTAAAACCCAGGCACTCCAGTATGGAATGCAGGTGTCCCAAGTGGTATGTTACCTGCTGTGCCAGACACCTTCACCCTCCTTTTTATTCTTTTAAAATTGTAGTTGAAGGTTTGATACAAAGTTTTTAGTTCTGTTCCCCCATCTTCTTGTACTTTTGAGTATCTTTTTCATGTTACTACAAATTAACTGAAAAATCTTTATTAATGGTTAGGATATTCCATAATGGAATTTATAATGTATCCAGCATTTTAGTAATAGCTGAAGCTCCAGGCTACTTCCAGACACTGTATATAATGTGCAGTACATGATTTTGGAAATAATCACCTTGTAAGGTGGGGTAATTTTCTTTAGTTTTATAAGACTTTAAAAAATGTTTTATTGATCTTATTTATTTGAAGGGAAGAGAAAGTGAGTTTCCATCCCCATATGGCTAAAATGACTGGGGCTGGTCCAGGTCTGAATCAGGGGCCTAGAACATGGGTATTCTCACTGCTTTCCCATATGCATTAGTAGGGAGCTGTATTAGAAGCAGAGTAGCTAGGACTTGAACTGGTGCTCCTATATGACATCCTGGCATTGCCAGTGACAGCTTAGCTCGCTGCACCACAATCCTGTCCCCATACAGGCCTTTTGAAACTAGTATTTTCCTCAAAAGCCAGAGTTTCCAAAGTATGTATTTAATAACTTAGGTTAGAAGTAATTTCCTTGATGATAGCAATTGTGTGTTAGGATTATAAAAGCTTAGGTTGGTTACTTGAAAAAATGTTTGTAATGTAACCTATTAGTATGGAATTTTCAGATAAATATATTGGACCATGTGGAACTCTTACAAATAGAAAGGGTAGGCTATAGAATGATAAGAGATACTTGCTGACATGTAAAAAAATTGGAATATAATGCTGATTGGAGGGTTAATATACAGCAATAGAGGTATGGTGGTAGGACTAGAATGGTAAAGAATTTTAAAAATGAAAGGGGCAGGCGCCGGCACCGCGGCTCACTAGGCTAATCCTCCGCCTTGCGGCGCCGGCACACTGGGTTCTAGTCCCGGTCGGGGCGCCGGATTCTGTCCTGGTTGCCCCTCTTCCAGGCCAGCTCTCTGCTGTGGCCAGGGAGTGCAGTGGAGGATGGCCCAAGTCCTTGGGCCCTGCACCCCATGGGAGACCAGGAGAAGCACCTGGCTCCTGCCATCGGATCAGCGCGGTGCGCCGGCCGCAGCGCGCCGGCTGCAGCGGCCATTGGAGGGTGAACCAACGGCAAAGGAAGACCTTTCTGTCTGTCTGTCTCTCTCACTGTCCACTCTGCCTGTCAAAAAAAAAAAAATCTGAAAAAAAAAAATGAAAGGGGCAGGCATTTGGCACAGTAGTTATTACTCTGCTTGGGACACCCATATCTCATTTCAGAGAACATGGTTCAAGTGCCTGCTGGGGTATACCCTGTGAGGAAAATCTCTTTATGCATTTGTCTATGTCTAGCCGTCTCTCTCTGTTTTCTCTGCCTTTCAAATTAAATAAAAATAAATAATTTTTTGATGTGAAAGAAACTAAAATCCTGCCCTCATCTTTTTGTGTGGGGTGGTGGTGGTGGTATTGTTTATTTGAAAGATAGAGTAGCAGATCATCTGGTTCAGTCCCAAATGTCTACAACATTCAGGAGCAAGAACTCCATCCAGGTCTCCAAGTGCGTAGCAGGTATCCAAGTATTTGAGCCATCATCTGCTGCCTCCCACAGTGCATATTAGCAGGAAACTGGATCAGAAGTGTAGCAGCCAAGACTTAAATTGTGCTCTGACCACTTAAATAGCATGAAAGGGGTTAAGTGTTGTGGCGCAGCTGATACCCACATCCCATATGCCATATTAGAGTACCTGGGTCAAGTCTCACCTCTGCTTCCAGTCTAGATTCCTGGTAATATGCACCCTCAGAAGCAGTAGATGATGGCCCAGGTACTTGGGCCCCTGAACCCACATGGGAGGCCCAAAAGCAGCTCCGGGTTCCTGACTTGAGCCTGCCCTGGGCTATTGCAGGCATTTGGAGAGTGAACCAGTGGAAAGAAGATTCTCTATATCTCTATCTCTATCTCTCTTTCTCTATATTTGAAAGGTAGAGTTACAGAAAGAGATCTTTGTTGATTCATTCCCCAAATGGCCTCATTGGCCAGGGCTGTACCAGGCCAAAGCCTGGAGCTAGGAACTTCTGGGTTTCCCACGTGGGTGCAGGGGCCAAAGCACTTGGGCCATATTCACTGCTTTCCCAGGCGCATTAGCAGGGAGCTGGATCAGAGGTGAAGCAGCCAGGTCTCAAATCAGTGCCCATGTGGGATGCTGGCATTGCAGGCAGAGGCTTAACCTGCTGCACTACAACACTGGCGTCTTTCTTTCTTTTCTCTCTCATTCTGCCTTTCAAATAAGTAAATAAATAAACTTAAAAACTTAAATAGTATGAGAAATAATTGTCAGTAAGTATAGTGATGATTTTAACATGTAAAAATATAGTTAACTGAACTTGAAGCTTTCTCCATTTAGATGAAGATTATGGAAGAGATTCAGGCCCTCCTGCTAAGAAAATTCGGTCATCTCCCCGAGAAGCTAAAAATAAGAGGCGATCTGGAAAGAATTCACAGGAAGATAGGTAAGAGGCATTATGTTTTGTTCCTGTTTTCACTGTCACTACACTGAAATGAGGGCAGTCTCTGGTCTCTAAACTGTTGGAATCCCCATAGAGATTTGGGAAGTACTTGCCCATTTAATGTCTTGCATATTTCATATTCTCTTAGGCTGTGCTTCTGGTCTAGAGGTTAGCCTCTTTCTAGGCATGATGTTTGCTTAGATTTAATTCTAAATCCGGGCGATCTCTAGGAATGCTTTTGTACTATCTCATTGAACATAAGTGGAAAGATTATTTAAATGTGTCATTTGTTACCTAGTTAGTGTTGACAGTTTCATTGTAGTGATAGCAAAGGAAAGTGAGCTGTCCTGTTTAATCACAAATCACTGACAGAATCAGCCAAAGCTTGTGGGATCTCGAGTTGTGTAGCCTGCTGGGTTTTATTGGCTCATAATCAGTTCTGCTTTGTTTAATAATGTAATCATGTTTGGCTGTTGCTTGCTTTCCATTTTTTAAAATTATAAGTTTACACATTTATGTGCTATAGTGTGACATTTCAATGCATATATATAATATGTGCTGATCAAAAACAGGACAGTCAGCATTTCCCCTTCTCTAACATTATTTTCTGAGTGGAGGTTTGGAGCTGCTTTCTTCTATTTGTTAGTATAATATATACCAGGTTATTGTGAACTACAGTTTCCTCACTGTGCTGTGTAACACTAGGAACTTTTCCTTTGCTCTAACTCTGATTTTTGGTACCCATTATCCAAACTCCTTGTTGTCCCTCATCCCCTCCCAGCCTGTGGTAATCTCCATTCTGTGGTTGCAGGTTTTTCCTTCCCCGTCATGCAGGAGAACAGGTGGTGTTCGTTTTTGTGGGTCTGGCCTACTCAAACTTCACACGGAGTCCTCCAGTTCCATCCATTTTGCTGCAGATGATAGGATGTCCTCTTTTTTATTATTTTTTTAATTTTTAAAGATTTTATTTACTTCAAAGGTAGTTACATGGAGTTGGGGAGAGATCTTCCATCCGCTGATTCACTTGCCCAAATGGCCACAATGGCCTGGGCAGATTCAAGCCAAAGCCAAGAGCCTAGAACTCCGATCCAGATCTCCCACAAGGGTGCAGGGCCCAAGTAATTGGGCCGTCTTCACTGCTCTCCCAGGCACATGGGCAAGGAGCTGGATTGAAAGTGGAGCAGCCAGGACTCAAAACTGGTGCCCTTATGGGATGCTGGTGTCACTGGATCCAGTTCAACACACTGCACCACAACATCAGCCCTTCCTTTTTAATTTTCCAGTATATGCATCTATCTGTATCTATCTACGCGCACACACACCACAGTTTCTTTATCCATTCATTTGGTAGTGAACACCTTTTGGTGATTCCAGATCTTGGCTATTGTGAACAGTGCTGCAAAGCACATGGTCTAGTAGGTATCTTTCTGACACATTTGATTTAATTTTGAGTATACCCAGTAGTGGGATGGCTGGATCATATGGCAGCTCTATTTCTTGGTTCCATACTTTTTTCCCTGTGGCTGTACTGATTTACCTTTCCACCAATAGTGTGTGAATTCTCCATAGGCTTGCCAGCCTATGTTACTTTGTTTTTTTTTTAATAACAGATGGGCATTCTAACAGAGATGAGGTGATAGCTCATGGTATGGTTTTCTTTTCCCTTGTTTTACAAACGGATTCATGTGAGTTGTAATTTTAACTATGCTTTTGCCTCAAGTGACCAGGATATTTTAGCTTCTACCTCTGTTTAAGAAGGTGTACGCTCATATTTCTTTCACTTGGTGCGGCACATTTCTAAGACTTTGATGGTGGTGAAGATGATGAGTACTGCCGTTTGAGAATATTACATACCAGCACCTTCCATACATTATCACTGAATTCTCAGGGCACCTCTGTTAGGTTCAGTGTTGTTAACTTAGAGAAGTTTGGTGATTTAACCAAGATTACCCAGCAGGTGGACAGATTTTGAAATCATGTCTCTTGGACCTCAAAGTCCATACCACTTTGAAATAATACTGTTACAGATGAACAGTTCAGGCCGGCGCCGCGGCTCACTAGGCTAATCCTCCGCCTGCGGCGCCGGCACACCGGGTTCTAGTCCCGGTCGGGGCGCCGGATTCTGTCCCGGTTGCCCCTCTTCCAGGCCAGCTCTCTGCTGTGGCCAGGGAGTGCAGTGGAGGATGGCCCAGGTGCTTGGGCCCTGCACCCCATGGGAGACCAGGATAGGTACCTGGCTCCTGCCATCGGATCAGCGCGGTGCGCCGGCCGGAGCGCAGCGTCTGTGGCGGCCATTGGAGGGTGAACCAACAGAAGGAAGACCTTTCTCTCTCTCTCTCACTGTCCACTCTGCCTGTCAAAAAAAAAATGAACAGTTCAAAGAAATGCAATAGTATTTCTCACTAGTTCCTTTAAGAAGCTAAGGACACTCTGTCCTTAATGTGTTATACTATGTGAAGTAACGGTATAACTAGTACTCAAACAGTACTTTATACTTTGTGTTTCTGTGTGGGTGCAAAATGTTCAAATCTTTACTTGGTATATACTAAATGGATCTTCTGTATATAAAGATAATTTAAAATGAATCTTGATGAAGTTGTACTTTAGAAATTTATATTTATTAAATAAAGGTTAAAAATAAATCTTTAAAGAGAAAAAAGAAGCTAAGGGCACTGAAATCACTATTAAATATGTACATTTACCTAGCATGTTTCATTTGCTTATATTGAAAACCTCTGATATTTTCTTTGGTAGAAAATTTTAGAAATGTGGTTTTGAGGAAAAATAATACAAAATTATACTGTTAGGAATTAAGTCTTCCTGAATTTAATAGTTTATCTCTGTTCTGATTTAATACTATTTTTCATTGGGTTCATTTATTATATTTCTCCTAAGAATGAGCTGCTTCATTACATCTCATTGATTTTACTCTCCTAAATGTTAGGAATGATTGAGATGAATACAATTGTTACTGCCACCTGTATTAAGTGTCTTTTGTATTTTATCAGAGCATTGCTATGTTGATTTTCCTGTAAAGTTTCACTTAAATGTTCAGCTTTCACTTGACCCTCCTGTAGTGGTGTTCAAGGATTAATAGTCTCTATAAATACAGTAGGAAGCTAGAGAAAATAGTCTAATTTCTCATCACTGTGTTGGAATTGTGAATTAGATGCCTGTTTTGCATGAAGCCACAGGCTTCAGAATTGATTGCTGATAAAGAAATAGGTTTGGTTATTCCTTTTGCTTAAGATTCTTGGGTTCAGCAATTTGCCCTTTGATGGTGGTCCTAGATTATGGAGAATACCGAAAAGTGATTTCTAGGACCTGCTGTGTAAGAAAGGAGAGACAGTTTTTATTCATGAGTATGGTTATGACTTTAAAAGCTGTTGTTTCAGAACTCTGCCTTGAACTTTGAATCTCCTTGAAACCTTGTAGAGCATTCCCGAGCTCACTTTTATTTTCCTCGTGGTGTGAGGCACATCAGTTTGTTGATGTTACCAATACATAGAAATATTGGGAGCCAAAATTATTGGGAGATAATTGATATGCCTTGATCTTTTAAAACATTTCATTTGTATGTGTGTGTATTTTCATCCTCTGCCTCTATGTATGGAAGACATTTTTCTTAACTAAATACTTTTACTGAATATTCTGTGAGTAAGGTGAGAAATTTTCAGCCTGTGGTAAGATACCTTCTTTATTTCCTTCAAATGTTTAGAAGCAATTTCATTTGGCATCTGTTTGAACATTTAAAAGAACTGGTTTTTGGTGTTCTCAAGTCAGATATCAGCCTGTCTTCATTTAGGCTTTGATCTAAGACTTCTAAATGGCATGTACTTTCTCCCTTTGCCTTACAGTGAGGACTCAGAAGAAAAAGATGTGAAGACCAAGAAGGATGATTCTCATTCAGCAGGTAGTAAACTGTTATTCTTGGGATGGGGGATAGTTCTAGTCACATGTTCTTTAAACACCACAGCAAGTGATCTTATATGCTAGGCACTATTGCAAACACTGGCATTACCAAGATAAGAGATCCCTGTCTTCAAAGAGCCGGTAGCGATTCTCATTAGCTTAGTCTTATGGCTTATTATGGTCACCTGTGAAGCTTTCAAAAACACTTCATTTTGAGCCCTGCCCCAAGATGTTTGCTTCAATAAAAAGTCCAGGTGGGACTTTGGGGCTTTGTTTTGGTTTTAAGTATCTATCTATTATCTTGTATGTAGTCAAAATTCAAAACCTTACCTTATACAGACATCAAACTGAATAGAATAACACATCTATCTCCATATAGTATAATGCTAGGAGAAATGAAGTGTAAAAAAGAGGGAGTGACTGAATTTAACTCTCCTAAAAATCAAGAATTTTGTTCCATATTGCTCCCAGCCAGTTTAGTTTTGACCTAGTTTCCCTTGCCATTACCCTCCTTGAACCCCTTTATTTACTTACTGGTTTTTGTTTTTTTGGTTTTTTGGTTTTTGACAGGCAGAGTTAGACAATGAGAGAGAGACAGAGAGAAAGGTCTTCCTTTTTCCGTTGGTTCACCCCCCCAAGTGGTTGCTGTGCCAATCCAAAGCCAGGAGCTTCCTCCTGGTCTCCCATGCGGGTGCAAGGCCCAAGGACTTGGGCCATCCTCCACTGCACTACTAGGCCACAGCGGAGAGCTGGATTGGAAGAGGAGCAACCGGGACAGAATCCGGCGCCCCGACTGGGACTAGAACCCGGGGTGCTGGTGCTGCAGGCGGAGGATTAGCCTAGTGAGCCGCTGCACCAGCCTACTTACTGTTTTTAAAAAAGATTTATTTACTTACTTGAAAGGCAGAGTTACAGAGAGAGAAGAGACAACTCTTCCATCTGCTGGTTCAAACGGCCACAGTGGCTAGGGCTAGACCAGGCCAGAGCCAGGGGCTTCTTCTAGGTCTTGCATGTGGGTACAGGGACCACATCTTCCTCGCCTTTGCCAGCCATATTAGCAGGGAGCTAGATTGGAAGTGGAACAGCCGGTGCTGCAGGCCACAGCTTAACCTGCTGCACCACAGCTCAGGCTCCTGGAGCTCCGGTAGACGAGCTTCTGCTAACTCCAGTCCCCTGAGCTGTTTGTCGTCCTTGCTGTTCAGGCATGCATCTGGCTGTCTGCATGAAACAAAGTACAGTAACCTTTTGTACTACCTAGTGGTCTTGTAGTGATATGATTTATACTTTAACTTGCCTTGTGAACACTAATTTGGATCTCTTACATGTATTCCCTCTTTGAGTGCTTCAAGGTGAATGGCTCTACTAATATTAAGCACAGCTCCTAGCCAGGTAGGTTTAGGGTTAGTAGTGTCATCCAAGGTCAGCTTTATTCTTTGTTTGTCTCTAGATGAGGCTTTTGGCATTGAAAGTGATGACTTGAGCACTGACCGTGGCAGCATTCATGGCCGGGAGTGTTTTCTGAAGAGTGAAAGCTAAACCTTAATATAGAATAAGGAGCCAAAAAGTCCAGGAAAAGGGCTGTAGGTAAAGACTAATAAAAATAACACCTTACTCTAGAGCAACAGACCGGCAGCCTGCCCTTTAGACAAATTTATTCACAAACACAACTAACTGTGTGTTGAAAGCTTTGTTAATCAATAGACTATAATATGTGAAAGTACTTTTTTTTTAATTATTTATTTGAAAGGCAAAGTGACAGAAAGGGAGAGACAGAGAAGAAAGGAATCTATCCACTGATTCATTCCCCAAATGCTTACAACAACCAGGACCAGGCCAGGCTAAAGCCAGTTAGGAACCAAGTAGTTGGGCCTTTATCTGCTGCCTGGCGAGGCCCATTAGCAGGAAGCTGGACTGGAAACCCAAGAGTAGCCGGGACTTGAACCTGCATTCCCATATGGGATACAGGTGTCTCAAGCAGCAGCTTAACCCGCTGTGCCACAACACCTGCCCCCAACGTAACTTAGTAAACTTGTTGAAATGTCTTGAGCTAATTGATCTAAACATGTGTTTTAGAGATTTTTCCCAGTTCCCTCTAACTTCAGTTACAGCTCATTCATTGTAAAGATTAGCAGTTTGACATTCTGGAGCTTATGTGTTTTATGTGTTAGAATAAGATCATTGGAAGATATTCTGTTTTTCTTAGAGTTTATTTATTTTTTTAAAAAGTAGAGGGGCTGGTGTTGTGCCATAATGGGTAAAGCCGCTGCCTGCAGTGTCGGCATCCCATATGGGCTTTGGTTCCAGTCCGGGCTGCTCCACTTCCGATCCAGCTCTCTGCTATGGCCTGGGAAAGCAGTAGAAGATGGCCCAAGTACTTGGGCCCCTGCACCCACATGGGAGACCTGGAAGAAGCTCCTGGCTCCTGGCTTCGCATTGGCCCAGCTCTGGCCATTGTGGCCATCTGGGGAGTGAACCATTGGATGGAAGACCTCTCTCTCTCTCTCTCTCTCTCTCTGCCTCTCCTCTCTCTATGTGTAACTCTTTCAAATAAATAAGTAAATCTTTAGGGAAAAAAGAAAAAGTAGAGCATCAGAGAGAGAGAAACCAAACAGTCTCCATTCACTAGATCACTCCCCAAATGGCTGCAACAGCTGGGGCTAGGCCAAGCAAAAGCCAGGAACCAGAAACTCCATCCACATCTCCCACATGGGTGGCAGGGGCCCAAGTGCCTGGGCCATCCTCCACCGCCTTCCCTGCACAGTAGGAAACTGCATTGGAAGTGGAGTAGCTGGTTCTCCATATGGAATGCCAACATCACAAACAGTGGCTTAACCTGCTGCACCAATACACCAGCCCCCATTCTTTCTGTTTTCAAGCATTTTTCAAGTTTGGCTACTAAAAGCAGTAGAAATAGTTTTGAATGTAATTACAAAATTTAGGACAAAATAATGATTGAGTTTAAAGGATGTTATAGGAAGCATGTCTTCACACTTTAATTCATCTCCTTGCTTAAAACTACATGCCTAAGTTATTTATATGCATAATGGATACAGTCTTACTTCGCTTCCTTCTTTGTGAACTTTAGCTGTGGGCACTTTTAAAGCTAGAATTTACCCTTGTAGAATGAAATAAACCCTCAGGTTATATCCGATATTTGCTACTGGGTTTGCTTTACAGTCAGCTGTCCAATGCAAAATGCTTTGATCATTGCATCAAAATAACTTTGATATTGTAGAGGACAGTGAAGATGAAAAAGAAGATCACAAAAATGTGCGCCAGCAGCGGCAGGCAGCATCAAAAGCAGCTTCTAAACAGAGAGAGATGCTCATGGAGGACGTGGGCAGTGAGGAAGAACCAGAGGAGGAAGACGAGGCGCCATTCCAGGAGAGTACGTGCAGCCGCCTGTGTGCTTCGGGAGTTTGATTGTGCTTGTCGTTTGTGCCTCTATTCGTCTGGCATTTTCTAGATGCTAAATGTTACAACTAGAACCTTCAAGGCTGATACCCATTAGTACTTTAGAAGGTTCAGAGAGTCTCACGATTGTCCACCATTTGTGTTGAATGACATCTGTGTTCAAGCACAAAATGAACAATGATTAGAGCTACAGTTATGCTAAGTACTGTAATGGAGGTTTGTGTTTTGACCTGCCTCCCACAAAAGGAAATGATGGTAACAGAATTTAGATGCTCCTTAGGTTCAGGTTAATTATGTGTTTTTGCTTTGTGTACAAATTTATTGTTTCATTCATTTATAGCTGGACCAAAAATCCAGGTCAGGTCAGTTCATTTGCCTGGTCTCAACCAATACTACTGGGGAACGCTAGTGTAACCACAGGTTATTTGACGGGTTCAGTTTTTATTCAGATTAAGTCATCCCTTTTTGTTTTCAGCCTACTCTTGAAACCGGTTGACGATTGAACTCTCACATGAGATCATGCTATAAACAGCTTGCAGGTGGGGCAAGGGACGGCTCCAACCAAACTGTTGGCTCAGTTGCAGATAGAATCCAGTGGTGTTTAACTCTCAAATCTCATCCTCCCACCATTCTTAGCACTCTTTCCCTTTGTTCACTTGGAAGGATATGTACATTAAGTTGGACGTTGAAATTCTTCTTTCCTCTCAGAAGATTCCGGCAGCGATGAAGATTTCCTAATGGAAGACGATGATGATAGTGACTACGGCAGTTCAAAAAAGAAAAACAAAAAGATGGTTAAGAAGTCCAAACCTGAGAGAAAAGAAAAGAAAATGCCTAAACCCAGACTAAAGGCCACAGGTGAGCTTTGCAGAAGTGAAATTCAATGACTGCGGTGGGGCAGGTGTTGCGGCGCAGCGGGTCAGTCCTCTGCCTGGGTGCCCGCATTTCACACTGGAGTGCCCATTCAAGTCCTAGCTGCTCGCCCTGGATTCAGCTTCCTGCCAGTGTGCCCGGGAGGCAGCGGGTGATGACCCACATGGGGGAGACCCACATGGAGTCTCTGGCTTCAGCTTCAGCCTGGCCCAGCCCTGGCTGTGGCAGGCATTTGGGGGAGTAATCCAGCAGATGGATGACCCCTCTCTCTGACATTCTGCCTTTCAAATAAATAAGTAAATTGCTATTTTAAAAATTTTCAAAAACCACTGCTTTCCTCTACAGAAATTCCTCAGGATTGCCCAATATTTAATAGTACTACAAGAAATCTGAGAGGAACCTGTCTTCTACATCTGGAAATGTCATCACATACCAGTCAGGACTCTAGCCCCTCTTAGAGCCTGGTGAACTTCCTCCACTTGGCACCCACTGCCATCCCCAGTGAAGGTTTGGGATGCCCCTTCGTTGTGCCAGCCTAGCTGTTGCTGCCCTTCTTTCCCCATTAGTGTCAGTCCCAGCAGCTGGTGAAGAGTGGAAGTGTGCAAATGCACAGAGCTACAGTAACATGACATTGTGATCTTCGCCCCATCCCCTGTGCCAGCAGAATGAAACCAAACTTCGTGATGTACGTTGATTTTTTTTTTTTTCCCTGAGCCCTAATGATTTTTGCCAGATGTTCTCCTATATAAGCCCTAGCTTTTTAATTAAATCATACCTCTGGATTTGCTTTTTGTGTAACAGAGCTAATGAGGCAGGTGTTGTACAACAGATTAAGCCACTGCCGAACGAGAGAGAGAGAAGGGTCTTCTGTCTGTTGCCAACTCCCCAAATGGCCATAACAGCCAGGCCTGGGCCAGGTCAAAGCCAGGAAACAGGAACTGTTCCTCCCAGTGTACTTCAATCATCACCTGCTGCCTCCCAGGGTCCTCATTACCCTGCAGCTGGATCAGGAGCAGAGGCAGGACTTGAACCAGGCACTCCAGTATGGGATGCAGGTGTCACAGGGGCAGGCTAAGCCACTGTACCACAACACCTGCCCATGTTTTTTTGTCTTTGAGGGGCAGATAGAGAAAGACATAGGCAGGGAGAAGAGAATTCTTCTATCGCTCCCTACGTGCCTACAGTGGCCAAGATTGGGCTGAGCTGAACCAGGAACCAAGAACTCAATCCAGGTCTTCCAATGGGTGGCAGAAACTGAACTACTTGAGCCACCACCACCGTCTGCCACAGGAGCTAGAGCTGGAGCCAGGTGTCCTCGGCTTCTCACGTACTCCAGCGTGGGATGTGTGCTTCTTACCCGGCAGCTTAACTTAGGCTGAAGCCCCACCACTGACCTGCTCCTTGAATGTGAACAGAAATAGCTTCTGTCATAAACCTTGTCAGTTCCTAAGCCCTGAGGAGACCAGGGACTGGTGCAGCAGCAGTTTTGCATGGTGAGCATTCGCTGAGCTGACCTCACCTCGGGGTTGCCACAGCACGCCTGGGAACGCCTGCAGCAGCCTGCGGTCTATGCCTGACTAGCTTAGAGACTGACATGGCGTTCTCTAGGGGCGGGGACACTACAGGGCCGCCTTGGAGTTTATTCCGTCGGGGTTGTTGTATTTATATTTGATTTTTATGGACTCGTTTGTAGCTGATTCTCCCCGAATGGTTACTTGTTTCTTTTCTTTCAGTGACACCAAGTCCAGTGAAAGGCAAAGGGAAAGTGGGTCGCCCCACAGCTTCCAAGGCATCAAAGGAAAAGACTCCCTCTCCCAAAGAAGAAGACGAGGAACCGGAAAGCCCCCCAGAGAAGAAGACATCTGCAAGCCCCCCGCCCGAAAAATCTGGGGACGAAGGGTCGGAAGATGAAGCCCAGTCTGGGGAGGATTAAAAGTGATGACGGTGTGGGAGAGATTTTATTAAAAAAAGATAAAAAGAGGGGGAAAAAAAAGAGAACCTACTTAAGATAGAACATGGTTTTGGCTATGGCTTGACTCATGGGCTTTCAGTGCTTTTCTCCATTTGTTGACAGTAACATTCTCTCTCTCTCTCTCTCTCTCTCTCTCTCTCTCTCTCAGAAAACCATTGTATGTTTAAGTTACCTTTTGGTCCATCGGTTTTCTCTGCCACCCTGCCCCTTTCCCAATGAAAGCCATGTCAAATTAATCACTGGATTGGCTGCTTCATCTTTTTATTTTGAAAGGAAGGTTTACCACGGTTGTAAAGCAATAAGATTGGAGATAAACACTATGGAAACTGCTCTTTTCTAAATGATCTGAAGTGGAACGTAAGCCAAGAAAAAAAAAGTAGAAAGGTTTTAGCTAAAAATGATGGAATTTTTAAAAAATCAGTTGTCATCTAATCTCGAATTTGTATGTCTATATAAACAGGTATAATTGTCTTTAAAATCATGACTTTACATGTCCCCTGATGAGGCAGGTAGCAGATAGAGATGAATTCTGAATTGTTTCTAAAAGTACTCCTATTTTTTACCTTGGGGGGAGGGTGGGGAGTGGGCTTACCTGACTTTATTCAAGGGTGTGGGTTTTCTTTTTTATTTCATCACTAGTTATCTCAGAGAGACTCGGAGCCAGTGATCTTTTATCTCACTGTAGTCTTTAAGGAGCTTAAATTAAAAAATCAGGGGCCGCCAAAACTGAAATCACTTGATTTCATATTTCATCCTCCAATGGTTCATGTTTTAAAAATATATATATATGTATGTATGTATCCTGTTTTTTTGGATAAAATTTTAACCAAGAATCAAAAGAAAACCCCACCCTAGAATTTAAATGGAAAATAAATCTAGACATCACAATGGATTTCTTCTCAGACTGACAATGTTTAGGTTTTAAGCAAATAAAATTCCAGTTAATGTGAAACTCAGTCACAAATGAGATTTTTCCTTTAGGAAAACAACAAATTATTTTAAGCTGTTAAAGGTATACTCAGATTCCGTGAGAACCATGCTTTGTTTTTATTTGAGGATAGACCATTTTCCGTTTCATACCCCAATCTTACCTTTCTTTATAGATAGAAACATCAGAGGAAGTACATCTCTCCGCTTCCTGCTGCTACGTAGTACCCTGCACACCCTCCCCAGTGCCTCCAAGCTCCAGTATAGGACAGTGTTTTCCTGGCTCTGTTCTTCACCTACTTCCCGTCCTTTCCTTGATGGGAGTGTGTTAAACGCTGCTTCCTTATTATTCAGTTTGCTCTTTTCTTTCTAGTTGGTCCAACCCCTGCTTACTTGCTCATGTTACTTAAAGCAGGAGACTGGGACTCACCAGGACTAGAGAAGCCGTGCATTTTAGGAGCCAACGTGCAGTTGATAACACACTTTACATGCCTTATGAAAGCAGTCAGGGGATCTGTAGGCTTAATCCTCCACATCCTAATACCATGAGCAGATGGAAGCAAGGTTTAGGGGTCCGAGTATGCTAATGTGTTGAAAAATTAGTGAAGTTTAGCTTCTGCCTTTTTCTTTCTCTTTAATCTAGATTTGCTTCCTCAGTATCCTACTTAGGTGGTTTTCTTTCTGTCTTTTAAGTGACAGTGCGTTTTTCTCAATGTGGCTTTCTTGCAGGTTTTCCTAGAACAAAAGATTATTAATTCTGGAATATTTTGACCCTGGTTTTAAGATGCTTTGAAAAACATTCTTACTCTTGATTTTTTTAAAAACACTGTGTGGCAGTGTAAAAGGATAAGTAGGGAGTTTTTAGTCACATGGCCAAAAACACAGGATGTGAACATAGGATGTGGGACTATTACCTTTCATGATGGCTCAGTTTACAGTGGTGGACTTTGTAATGAGGTTGTTGAAGATTATTCTGTTTGCTCCAGTGGGTTTGTCAGGGTTTCTGTTTTTAGCAGGTCTGTGTTCACAGAGTTTTAAAAAAGCCTACCAATGTTTCCACCGTGGGCTTCTTTTTTTTAGGGGCTGATAATTTTGTCTTACATTCCTAGTAACATTTGGGCTTTTGTTAGGTTCTAGTGTATGAAGATTAAAGGCGAGGGCTCTTTTAAAACTTCAGCCTCAATTTGTGTTTTGTTTTGTGTAACAGCCTCTTTAAGGTGTAACCTGCTCTGACATCTGTTGTCGTATGCGTGCATATGCAGAGGTGATCGGATCTTCTAGGTTACTGGTATGCATTGGGTTAGTCTTCTTTTTAGGACCCCTTTACAAATTAATTCATTAGATGGAAGGATGTGTTCTGTTTGTAGTAGGCTGGACAGAAGGACCTGTGTGTGTCCATTCTCCCCTCCCCCCCAGGTAAGAAGGCTCTGAATGGCTTTGGTTTCCTCCACAGTTTTTCTTGATGATCTCACATCTTGTCTTCCCCCTCAAAGCTTGCATGCAAATCGGAAGGCAGTTGTGACTCAACTGGAAACAGGTGCTCGGCCGTCAGGCGTGGCAGTGGCAGTGACGTGAGGGCACGCTGTAGCTGAAAGCCCGCCGTGACCGGCCCCGGGCGCCCCCTGACTGAACGTCCTCGCTTTTCCTAGTGTGCCTATGGTGAAATGGCAGTAGCATTCACTGTCTTCTTTTGCAGTGCTCAGGAAGTGGGACATTAACTTTGAAGGTGCTTGTTTGTGTTATCTGAGTTCCCTAGGTTGACTGTGCAAAGATCTCGGCAGCTGTGCTGACTGACACTACGTAGATTCTGGTTTCCACGCCCCCCCCCCCCCCCCCAGCCCCCAGCCCCTCCGGAGCTGGGCGGCTCTGTCTTCTTCCTTACATTGCTGCTGCTGCTAGCTCTCCTCACCTCAGATCAGAACTGATGGAGTGTGGGCCCAGAGGATATGTCTTCATTTCCGGCATGGTGGATTTGTCTTGCTTTCTCAGACATCTTCCCTCTTTATGTATCCACTGTGTCTTATTTCATAAAGGAAAATTATGGGTTTGTCATCCTTTAGGGAAGTGATGAAGATTAGTAGTTGAGTTCCCTTGAAAGAGCTTTGATAGTGATTTTTTCACAATAACTGGGTGGCCCCAGCTCAGCCTCAAGCTCAATACTTAATTCTTGGGACTGGTTCATATGGCATTTTCTTACAGAAACCAAATCAGGAGTGAAATTCAAGTTTATAATCACTCTTGTGAATTGAGGATCAGCCAAATGGAAGACTTTATTTTTCTTTCTTAAATCCGTGAACTTTCAAGCAACTACTGGGTCTTAGAAGATAACTGAGTTGTAGAAAGCAAGAGTAGAATTTGGTCCCAAGAGCAAACGGGAAAGCGTCATGAAAGATCACGGCCACCACTGCTGTCGCAGAGGCAGGGCTGGTCGCTGCCCTCCCAGAGGCTGCGTTGAGAACAGAGTGGGACGAAGATACCTAGCGATGGGTGTCATCGTGTTAGACTGAGATCCTCAAAAGCTCGAACAAGTAATACGCGTTTCCTGCCAAGGGACAGGCACAATCAGAGAAGCTGGTTCCTGAGGTTAGAGAATTGTCTCTCTGTGAGTGGAGCTGTGTTTACTTGAAGAGTGAGTTCCTTGAATATTGGAATTTCAGGCTGTTACAGCGCAGTTTCAGGCTCAGTCCCTTTTCCTTTTGTCTGAGGTAAACTCGATACAACGTGATTCTTTTTTAATCCCAAATCTGTACGTTGCACTTGTTTTCACAGCCTAATTCACAATTCACAGTGGTGCTGACTGTGTAATAACCACTATTGGGAAAAAATCCCATCAACCTGCCTGTTGCCATGCCAATGGAGTGACTGAACTGGTGACATCTGTGTGAGCATGCTTCGTGTGGCTGGTAGAATGCCACCGTGGTGCATACACTTTGTACATCAGGGTGAAGGGAGGGTTTTCTAGATTCTGGGGGGAGGGTAAAATTGGGATGCTTTTGTTCCTTTTTTGATGGGGTGTGGGTACAGTACTCAGTTTATGCCCTAAAATACTATGTATAAAACCCCCTGAAGTATCGTGTGGGTGTGTGTGTGGGTGTGTGTGTTTGTATATGTTTGGCAGTTAAACCTTTGTCTTCTGGAAATTAGTGAATTCCTTCCTTTTTTTCCTCCAGAAGTATTTGTTACAAGATTTGTAAATAAGAGCTCTACTTAGTTTGTTTACCATGAACGTGTTGCAGCAAACCTCACCCAGTTCCTGTAAGATGTAAGGAGACTAAGACTTGCCAGGTTAAGCAGCAGCCAAGTTCTCAGTAATGATCGCCTTGCTTCATCTTTTAGACTTTTCATTTTGTCAGCTATAAATCTCCCAGTCTTCCTTGATTTTCGTCCTTGATCTCTCGTGTTCTGAGCAGGAAGGGTAAAAGAGAGGAAGAGGAACCCGCGAAGTGTGTTGAGGAATCCTTGGGCTGAGACCGACACAGCATCCCTTTCTTCTTACTGCAGTGTTGCTAGATCCATGATCAGACACCAGAGGGTTGGGCATTCTTGCAATACCTTAACAGTGCTGAAATCTGCAGCATGGTACTAAGGAAGTTAAAGTTTGAATGTAACCACTTTATTTAAAAGTTCTTTTCCTTTAATTTAAATGAAATGGGGTTGAAGTGAACATGATTTTGTTGACCATGTTCGTGAATTTTAGATGCAACATGCATTGGTAGAATCGTGTGATGGTCTTTTGTGATACTTAATTTTTACATATCCCAGTCTCTGTAGGTATCTGCATAGACAAAGAAAAAACAAACTCCTGCTTTGCTTTTATTGAAGGGTTTCCAGGACTGCGTGTCGCTCCTGAGCTCTGTTTTAAGTATGTGTATCCTTTGCTTGTATTTTGTATTAAAAAATAAGAAAAAGAAGCCTTTACTGTTGAGCATGTTGGCATTGTCCCCTTTATTTTTTTCTCTCTTGGGGACATTTTGAAGCAAGTTATTCTTTCTGTTCTTTTTTCCTTTTGTAAACTTTTTTTTTGTTTTGTTTAAAAATGGCTTTATAAAAGGGCTTTTACAACCCAGATGTGTGCTCTGTGTACTTCTTGTAATATTTTAAAGCAAATGCGCTCTCCTGCACAGCTGATTACCTTGGCCCATCAGCTGCCCGTACACTCCGACTTTGAGGGGGACCTGTTTCCCAAACAAATGATTGAGAAATTTGAACAGTGGCCATCCTGTTGGAGAAGGGCGTATCCTCTGTCGAAAGTCAGAATTTCAGAGCGTGGCATCAAGAGGCAGTGGATTAACTAGTTTGTGGCTAATTGAGGAAGCACAGGACTGCACACATGGGGATTCCAGTTAGTATTCATCCTCATGTTCATACAAGGTTATGAATGCTGGAGGACAAAGTGGGTTTCAATGATCTTGTAACAAAAGGCAGTATTTACACTAACAAAGTAGACACTTGCGTTCAATTTTAAATGCCCTTGAGAACTACACCGAGTCGTCCTCATGGTTGGGAATCAAATGTTTGCAGAGAGAGCATGGTACAGCTCCGTCGTAAGAGGTGGACTGATGGGGTATGCGGCTTTCCTTCTTTTTGACGTCTTGCCTTGTTAGCCAAAGACTGATTGACGTGCAAACTCATATTCTCTCTGAAACTGAATGCTTCGTACACGCCTTGTCTGTCAGTGACTAGCTAGCTTTACATTGATTTCTCATTCATCCCAGGTCAAAGTTGACTTTGGAAGACCATTCACCCTCTACTTACCATGTGCAGATGTTTTGGGATGGCGCTGAATAGTCTGGTGTAAATGAATTTGAAAACGGTCAAGGGGACAAGCACCAGATGCATAGAGGTTTAAGGCTAGCACATGCCTCAGCTCCTTTCCCTGAGCATCTGTATGTAGCAGTTAAGATGCGTCAACACAGCACTTTGCTGTCTAACCAATTTACTTACAAAATTATTCACTTTTTCCACAACTGTCCAATTGGCCAGATGTTTGTGTTGTTCCTCCAGTATTTGAAAATAGAGATTTGACATGGCCAGTAGGTGGTACAAGGGTTTGAATCAGATCGTGTGCATTGTTGTCATAGTTCTTTTTAAAAAAAAGTTTTAATTGAACAGGCAGAGTTAGACAGTGAGAGTCAGAAAGGTCTTCCTTCCAGTGGTTCACCCCCCAAATGGCTGCTACGGCCGGCGCTGCTCCGATCTGAAGCCAGGAGCCAGGTGCTTCCTCCTGGTCTCCCATGCATGTGGGTGCAGGGCTCAAGCACTTGGGCCATCCTCCACTGCCCTCCTGGGCCACAGCAGAGAGCTGGACTGGAAGAGGAGCAACCGGGACAGAATCCGGCGTCCCAGTTGGGACTAGAACCCGGGGTGCTGGCGCCACAGGCGGAGGATTAGCCTAGTGAGCCACGGCACCAGCCAGTGTTCTAACCCAGCTCCCCTTGTATAAATGAGTCTTTTTTGAGCCTTATTCCTGGTATTGAACTGTGGAGCACTTTGCTATTTTATTGTTCCAAGTAACGCTGATACTTGAACTACCCAAAGATTTAATGGGGAAACTTTGAACGTGATGAGTTTTTCTCATCGAATATTTGAATTTATTTGAAACTCCCTGCAAACAGAAAGCCTCAGAAATTAATTGAAAAGCTTTGCTTTTCTGATTGTCAAGGGAAATGCCAGTCCTAGTGACTACTGCAGTTGCCCTTTGCCAGTAGAGGGCAGTGGTGGTCCTCCGTAGCCGTCGTTCTCCCCAGCATTTCTAGATATGGCCGCCAGGGCTCAGCGTGCAGGGGGTCTAGACGTGGATGACAGCAGTGCTGTGATGAGCACCCACCTGGCTTCCTAATACCTGCAAGCAACAAACTTTTCCAGGTTGAAGATGGAAAACAAGATCTCTTGATTGAGGCACATCTGTCCTCATGGTGTTCCCTTAGAACTAGCAAACCGTGGCCGGTGCTACGGTTCACTAGGCTAATCCTCCGCCTGCGGCGCCAGCACCCGGGTTCTAGTCCCAGTCAGGGCGCCGGATTCTGCCCTGGTTGCTCCTCTTCCAGTCCAGCTCTCCGCTGTGGCCTGGGAAGGCAGTGGAGGATGGCCCAAGTGCTTGGGCCCTGCACCCGCATGGGAGACCAGGAGAAGCACCTGGCACCTGGCTTTGGATCGGTGCAGCACTCCAGCCATGGTGGCCATTTGAGGGGTGAACCAACAGAAAGAAGACCTTTCTCTCTTTCTCTCTCTCTCACTGTCTAACTCTGCCTGTCAAAAAAAAAGAAGAAAGAACTAGCAAACCTGTGTGGAAAATATTCGGAATCAAAGTGTATATTGAGATTTCAAAATGTAGCTGTGAGCACTTGACCCTGGTTTGAAGCAAGCTTTGCTTTTTGTGCTTGCCCTCCCAACTCAAAATCCTATTCTGTTTTTTGTTGTTTTTTCTTTAAGATTTATTTATTTGGAAGGCTGAGTTATAGAGAGGAGAAACAGAGTTTTCATCTGCTGGTTCATTCTCCAAATGGCTGCAACGGCCAGAGCTGGGCCAGGCGGGAGCCAGGAGTTTCTTCAGGTCTCTCACTTGGGTGCAGGGACCCAAGCACTTAGACCATCTGCTGCTGTTTTCCCAGGCACATTAGCAGGGAGCGGGATCAGACTGGAGCAGCCAGGACTGGAACTAATGACTGTACAAGATGCTGCCACTACAGGTGATAGCTGAACCCTCGGTGCCACAACGCTGGCCCCAGAATCCTGTTCTTGCACAAACAGCACTGACGTGTGCTCACATCCAAGAAGCCTGAGGCTTGTTTCCAAGGTCATGCAGTCGCTCACGTTCTCCACATTATCTGAGTAGAATGGACCGGCACCCATTTTGACGTGCTTCCGCTAGGTTGCCACCAAGAGAAATCAGTGTTACTCGTGGGTGTGCCTCCTGTTTCAATAGTCAAGTCCTGGACAAATATTGTGAAACAAACTTCTGTTAATTCTGAGGTCAGGGAGTGAAAGGGTACAGCCAGAGTTTCCATCCTAGTAAAGCAAATAATTGCTTAGAAATATGATAACAAAATATTGGAAGTGATTGTTCACCACCATTGAGTGCTGAGCTAGCACCCAGAAATGATTAGTTTAGAAATTGATTTAAGGAGCAGGTAGATCAAGGAAGTGTGTGTGTGTGTGTGTGTGTGTGTATACAGAAAAAATGTTTTATGATTCGTATTGTTGGTAATGTTTTATCTAAGAAGTTGAATATACACACAGAAGTTCTTTCATTAGAATGTGTGAGACCACCTTTTTGGCTGATACGGAAAGTCATGGGTAGGAAGTGGCCGATGTAGCCAGGGCCCCCCAGCTACAAGAGATTAGGAGTATGGGGAACTGCGGCTCCGGAGAAGGTGGAAAGCCGCTGGCCCAAGGAAAATGATGGCCTAAAATTTAGAATAAAATAACTACCAATTTGGTAACCCTAGCTGATTAGTTCTGTGGGAAGAAGTGATGTGATTAACCAAAAAAATAGGTGGTAAGACACTGGTCTTCATCAGAAAGTATAGACAATGATGTGCGCTGGATCCTTGCTTTGTGGCCATAGTTTCTCTCTTGAGTTCATCAGTTCAGCCTAATGGCATTAACGTACAAAGCACTTGAATGTGGTTCTACTCCTCCAATAGTTAAGAATAGTGATAGAGTGGAGCCCTTTTACAAGACACTGAATGTCTTTCAGAATCAGGAAAGATAGCTGACATTGTGTCGATTTGGGGACTTCACGTCGGGCTTCCGTGGGCTGACAAGGTCTCGTGCACACCGCGTCTCAGTTACAAGCCCTAGGCTCCCGGTTCCATCTTCCTCGTGCCTCTGACCTAATTTCCCTCGGTCTCCTTTTCCTTTACTCATTTTTGTGAATGAATCGTTGGTTTCCATGGAGTTAGTGTTTTTGAGGCAAGTGCAGTGTTTATACGTGAACCAGGTAGCCCTAGATGTGAATGGGCAGCCAGCTGTCCTGTGGAGAGCCATGCCCGTTGGCCCCAGTACAATGTAAATAGCATTTCCTGGTAAACCTGGACCAAGGCAGAGCTCAGGTTGGAAAGCTCTATTGTGGGGAGTGCTGGTGTGCCGTCAGTACACAGGATATGCAGTGTCTCGTTCAAGAGAGTGCTTGTTGCCCTTGACCTTGCACAATGGGACAGTCTTGCACCTGCCTTTGACAAGGTGGGTCATTCCTCTGTCCTGCCTTCCCACATGCTCAGGTCACCCCGAGTACTTGGCTCATGGGTCCCCTCCCCTCTAGAAGTCCCTGGGAAGCAGGTACTCCAACCCCCACTGTCATCCGAAGTGGGGACATAACGAATAATGGCCGTCTGTGGGACAGGAGTGCCCAGGACACCTATTCACCTCCAAACTAGCCTGCAATGTTTACTAACCATGAAAATTAGGGGATTATAGTCCAACCCCAAAGTGGGAGAGTAATGCTGAGAGTATTATCAACAGTTGAAGATAAAGCTTCCATCGCTGTTGGTGTGGCTGGGATTGGTTTATAGTTAGGAAATGAAAGCATGATGTTTAAAGCTGGATTATCCCAGGGAATCTGTGCCCAGCAAACGATGTCATGGTAGCACGAGCAGGTGTTTGTTTTATTTGATACTTCAACTGCCTTGCCTCACCTGGTGACCTGTTTCGGAGAAGCTTGGTGGCAGGTTGTGGATAAAATCAGATCAAGGCCGGCGCCGCGGCTCACTAGGCTAATCCTCCGCCTAGCGGTGCCGGCACACCGGGTTCTAGTCCTGGTTGGGGCTCCGGATTCTGTCCCGGTTGCCCCTCTTCCAGGCCAGCTCTCTGCTGTGGTCAGGGAGTGCAGTGGAGGATGGCCCAGGTGCTTGGGCCCTGCACCCCATGGGAGACCAGGAAAAGCACCTGGCTCCTGGCTCCTGCCATCGGATCAGCATGGTGCGCCGGCCGCAGCGCGCCAGCCGCAGCGGCCATTGGAGGGTGAACCAACGGCAAAGGAAGACCTTTCTCTCTGTCTCTCTCACTGTCCACTCTGCCTGTCAAAAAATTAAAAAAAAAAAAAATCAGATCAATTCACAAGGTGTTCTGGGGTAAGTCACCTACCTGACTACCCCACTGTGTCCCCAATTTTCTTGTTTTTATATACTGGGGAGAATAAGGAAACAGTTCTCTGCTTTGAAGAGACATCATGAGAATGAGGCTGCGAGCATGCGTGGCCTGGAAGTGGGTCCTATGTGTACCTGGTTGCTGCTGGTATAGACTGAGTAGCCCAGACAAAAGCAGCAGTACTCCTGCAGACGGGGGATACTGCACAACCGCAGCCCTTTTGGCCTTGAGTACAAATGATGAGTTATTTCTTAAAACACTCTTGCAAAAAGGTAATCTTTAACCAACCCACCATGCAGCGTGGTTTTAGAGAGGAAGGGAGACGGATGGAACTCCCAAGTCACCTGTCCTGCTAAAAGCGCCCCTCCCCACCCCTGCAAGCACTAATTCATACTATCGACAGGAGTTGGAATGTTGCTAGGAAAAAGATTATATCCAGTGGTTTCCAACTGTACTCTCAGTTATGGGACATGTGTTTCAAGTGAGGGGACATTCGCTTGGACTGGAAAATGGTGAGCAGTGCTTATCAGTTGCATACTTTTGTGTATGAAATCACCATATTTTTGTGTCCTTGGTCTTTCAAGTTGAATTCCCGAAAGGAAGCCACAAAATGACCTGCTGGGGCCCGGAGCAGGGACAGAAGCCCGGGCTCTGTGAGCTGGTCTGCAGATGAACAGTGCTCTCACGATGTTGAAGCCTTGCTGGAATGCTTTTGGGGGTGGCGGTGAGGCTGCCCCGCATCTGGGCAACTGGAACCCAGAGGCAAGCTCCGTCCAAGATGGACACTGCACTCCCGCCCTCTAACCCCCCTACAAGCGCTCTCCAAAGAGGCCTTCAAAAAACAGTTTGATTTACGTAAGTTGAGTAACGGCCAGGCTGCATAAATACTGCAGCTTGGGCCAGGAGCCTGTTATCTGGGGCCGCCCTCTTCCATCAGATGGCTTAGAACATCATCTGTGCTTCTCAGCCGATAAGATATCGCCCAGAAGTCAAAGTCTCTCTTGTCACATTGTCTTCTTCTTCTTCTTCTTTTTTTTTTTTTTTAACTGACACGTAACAAGTTGTGCATCTTTGCATGCCGAGTGATGTCTGGATACGTGCACACGTTGTGTATTGTTCTGAACCACTATCTTGCTGTAGGAGGTAGAACTGCCCCTGCTGAATGTAGTAAACACTTTTCTCAACTCCATTCACGTCCCTGAGCTCTGTTAATGTGCCTGACACAGGCTTCCCCTCATTAGGCGCTTTGGACGAGTGTCAGCACTTAAGGTCGTGAGAACTGGATTTTTGTTCCCTCTTAAGAGTATAGTTTCAAGAAAACTGAGCTGAAAACTCGCATAGCATTCCTGCCCCTGCTCAGCCTGCACAGCATTCCTGGAGAGACCCGAGCTTCTTGGGAAGGCATCCGATGAGGAGGGGCAGAAGAGAGAAGTAAGGAGCCGGCTCCTCTGCCCCCTCTCCCACCGCTGGAAGAAGGGGACAAGTCTGTCCTTATTCATAATGTTAACCAGACCCTCTCAAGTGACTGCCATGTGTTGGGTTTTTGTTTTCTATTTTAAAATTCTTCATTGAGAATACACATCTTCATTTTCTAATCAATGTGACAGAATAGAGAGGCTGATAGGTAAGTGCAGGAGTTCCAGGTATTGGAAAGCAAAATATTTATTCAACATTCTGCAATCTGATATTCTTTGGCCACCCGTAGAAAGTGCTTTCAAGCAGCGGTTCCTAAAAGGTAGTCCCAGGGACAGGTGTTGTGGCACAGCAGGTTAAGCCACTGCTTGGGTCACCCGCATCCTATATCCAAGTGCCAGTTCAAGTCCTGGTTACTTTGCTTCCGGTCCAGCTTCCTACTAATGTGCCTGGGAAGCAGAAGACATGGCCCAAGTGCTTTGGGTCCTGATACCCACATGGAAGTCCCAGTTCCTGACTCCTGGCTTTGGCCTGGCCTAGCCCCAGCTGTGCTCACTCACTCTCATTCTGTCTTCTAAATAAATAAAACAAATTTTCTTAAAAAACATATAGTCCCGGCCAGCGCCATGGCTCACTAGGCTAATCTTCCGCCTGCAGCACCGGCACCCCGGGTTCTAGTCCCAGTCGGGGCGCGAGATTCTGTCCCGGTTGCTCCTCTTCCAGTCCTGCTCTCTGCTGTGGCCCAGGAAGGCAGTGGAGGATGGCCCAAGTGCTTGGGCCCTGCACCCGCATGGGAGACCAGGAGGAAGCACCTGGCTTCAGATCGGTGCAGATCGCTGGACACAGCGTGCCGGCCATAGCGGCCATTTTGGGAGTGAACCAACAGAAGGAAGACCTTTCTCTCTGTCTCTCTCTCTCACTGTCTAACTCTGCCTGTCAAAAAAACAAACAAAAGAAAAAAACCCACCACATATAGTCCCCAGACCAGCAACCTCAGCATCAGCTGTGAACTTGTTACAAAGAACTCGTTACCGAGACAGACCTGTCAGTGCGGTGTGCCGCCTAACTGGTGGCTTGGTTTAACAGCACCAACGAAGTCCTACAGGGGCATCCTTACTTGCCATTCCTGGAAATCACTGTCTTCGGTCTCAGCCGCTTCCCCCTCTGCCGGAGTCTCCGGTGTCTCTGGTGAGCCCCTGTCACATTCCTCCTGTGGCGGTTTTGTTGTTTTCCCCCCGTGAGTTAAGAATTCTGCCTGCTTCCTATAGATTCTGGCCTCGGGTTTGTTTTTGTTTTGTTTTTTTCCATCCTCTTTCTGGAATGACAGCTGAACCCTGGAAATGTCTTTGACAAGCTGCAGATGTTCATGTTCAAGGGTGGAGCAGAGAAGAAATACAGCAACAGGCTTTAAAAACTAGCTACCTGCCCCTCTCCCTGCATAACTCATTTTGCTATTAACCACTTTCACCAACGAGTCTCTGTAGTAACAGCCACTGCTGCCTATTGAGGGCTTACTCTGTTCCAGGCGTCATCTTGAGGACTTCTCACGCCTTCCTTCGATGCGCCCTTACCACAGCCCCGTAGTTCACAGAGAAAGAAGCAGCGGCCCAGATCTGGTTAAACAGTGTGCCCAGGCCCCAGTGCTGACAGCCACAGGAGTCTATCTATTGACAGCCCTCCCTCGCCTGCATTTTGGTTTCCTCACTTGCTTCCCAGCAGAAGCATCAGGGAGGAATAAATTGACCAAAAGCAGAAATGAGAGTTATGGCAAGACCTGGGCTTGGGTTCTGGTTCTCCAACAGAGGCTGGGTCCTTGGCAAGGACACTGCCCACCCCCCAGCGCCCACGATGGCACAGCTACTTGTCACAGCGTGGGATGAGATGCTAATTACACAGCAGCCGGGAGCCGCCAGTGGCAGAATGACAGTGCCTTCGCCTTCTTCTTGCCCCTCGGATGTCTCCTTTCTCCGACTGTTTTGAGGGTGGGAGGATGGGCTGGTCTAGATAAATAAGGGGACAGGAGGGAGGGAGGGAGGGAGGGAGGTGAGCTGGGAGCCTGGCGGCCAGCGGCCAGCGTGTCTCTGTGCTCCTGGCCGCCGCCTCTGCACCTCCCTGTGTGCCTTGCTTCAGGCGCAGGCTGTTTATTTACACTTGTCCTGCAAACTCGGGCAAACAAGGTGCTTCTTATGTCCATTTTGATACTTGCAGATGGAGCCAGACAGGGGTCTCTGCTGGAATGCCCTGACGCTCAGGAAGCCACACGGCTGGCCTCACGGGCTCCTCCTGGCTGGCCGGATCTCCAGCTAGTTCGCCAGGGAGGCATTGAAACTGTGCCTGGGAAACGGGACTCTCCGAATAAGGGCAGTGACGGGGTGGGTTGGGGGTGGTGTGAGCTCCCACTTAGCCCTCAGCAGTTAAGAGGCAGGGGATGCCCAATCCCATATTGGAATACATGGCTTCAACTCCCAGCTCCACTTCCTATTCCAGCTTCCTGCTAGTGTGCAGGCAGCAAGTGACAGCTCAGGTTCCCTGCCGCCCACATGGGAGATTCAGCTTGAGTTCTGGGCTCCTGGCTTTGGCCAGGTCCACCCCAGGCTGTTGCAGGCATTTGGGGAGTGAACCAATGGAATGGAAGATATCTATCACCTGTGTGTGTGTATGTGTGTGTGTGTGTGTGTGTGTGTGTGTGTTACCCTCGTTTCTCTCTCTCTCTTGTTTTGTTTTGTTTTTTTTCTTAAAGATTTATTATTTATTTGAAAGGCAGAGAGAAAGAGAGAGAGAGAGGTCTTCCATCCACTGCTTCACTCCCCAGATGGCCACAACGGCCAGAGCTGCACCAATCTGAAGCCAGGAGCTAGGAGCTTCTAACGGGTCTCCCACATGGATGCAGGGACCCAAGGACTTGGGCCATCTTCCACTGCTTTCCCAGACCACAGCAGAGAGCTGGATCAAAGTGGAGCAACCAGGACTCAAAACGGCGCCCATATGGGATGCCAGCAGTGCAGACGGGGGCCTTAACCTGTGGCACCCAGCACCAGCCCCTCTCTATCTTTCAAACAAAAACAAATAAATACAAATTTAAATAAAGAAATAGGAAGGAGGAGGGCCAGTGTTGTGGCACAACTGGTTAATTTGCCACTTGTGACACCTGTGTCCCACATGGGTGGTTTCGAGTCCCAGCTGCTCCACTTACCCAGCTGCTTGCTAAAGTGCCCGGGAAGGCAGCTGAAGGCGGCCCCAGTGCCTGGGTTCCTGCATCCACGTGGGAGACCCAGAAGGAGTTCCAAGCTCCTGGCTTCCAGCTGGACACGCCCTGAGTGTTGAGGTCATTTGGGGAGTGAACCAGCAGATGGAAAATCTCTCTCCCTCCCGGTCTGCCACTCTGCCTTTCAAATACATAGACAAATCTTTAAAAATAAAGTATAAAGGAAGGGGCAGGTGATTGGTAGGCGTGGTGCAGAACCCTCCCCTCCCCACCCCTCAGCCCTTGGCTCCCTTCTTCCTTGCTCTCTTTCTGAGCCTTGGAGAGAGGAAGACATAGAGGGCCACACAGGGTAGGTCCCACCAGGCTGGCTTTAGTGCCCCCATTCCCTCCCTACAGGGACCCCCAGTGGTGGGGCGGAACTAAAATCTGTGCCTGGGTGGACAGCCCCAGCTGGCCGCCTTGTCCACTGCAGCGGGGGGTCTCGGTCTGTGGGGAGGGTGAAGCATGAAAGACAGCAGGGGTCCTGCTGGGACACCCTCCCCCCGGCCCCCGGCTCACCGGGGCTGTGCACGCTGCTTCCGGGATGTGCGTCTTATTAGTTGGCTGCTTCTCCTTTTAGGGACGCATCACTGTGGCAGCGGCTGACAGCTGCTGAGCCCGGCAGTCTGAGTGTCTTGTCCAAGGGGAATTTTGCTTTGAGAGAAGACGAGAAGACAGCGGGCAGTCCTGGGGGGTTTCCCCGCTTTGGGATGGAGGAGGAAGGAGAAATTTTGACCTTACGGGTCAAGGAAGTGCTGGTTTATGGGAAGGCTGGACTCAGGTGCTAATGGACAGTGTGGAAGGCGGGATTCCCTGTGGGGGCTGCCCCGGGCCTTGGAGGTTGATTAGCTGCATCCTCGATGCCTGCCCACGGGAGGCCAGTAGCACCCAGACAGCCACCCCATCTCAGTCGCCGAAAATGTCCCCCGAAGATCATGATGATGATGGCCACAACTGCACTGCCACATGGCCCCAGGGGTCAAAACTGCGCCCAGTTCAGAACGACTGATCCAAAGGTTTCCTATGACTTCTTTTTAAAAAAAAAAATTATTTTATTTACTTGAAAGACAGAGTTACAGAGATAGGTAGAAACAGAGAGAGAGGTCTTCCATTCACTGGTTCACTCCTCAGATGGCTGCAATGGCCGGAGCTGGGCCAATGTGAAGCCAGGAGCCAGGACCTTCTTCCAGGTCTCCCACGTGGGTGCAGGGGCCCAAGGACTTGGGCCATCTTTCACTGCTTTCCCAGGCCATTGCAGAGAGCTAGATTGGAAGAGGAGCAGCCGGGACTAGAACCGGCGCCCATATGGGATGCCGGTGCTTCAGGCCAGGGTGTTAACCCGCTGTGCCACAGCACCAGCCCTTCCTATGACTTCTTTTCTCCCTGGTGATTTACTTTTGGCTTTTTTATTCCCTGGGTCTTATCTAGGAGCCAAAGGATAAACTGGCTTCTCAGATGGAGCCCACCCCTGGGTGCCCACCTGCCTCTGTGTTTCCCAGTGGACCACTGCCGCCCACCTGGCAATCAGACCTGGACCAGAGCAGGGAGGAGAGGGTTACAAGGAGGCAGGGCAGCTCTGGGCAGCCCACTCGCTCATGGCAGGGGTAGTTCTGCATCCACCTGCCCTGCCATGCTCCTCATTCAACAAGGTTTCGAGGCTATCCCAGCTATCTTAGGGTGCCACGGTCCTTTGGTGTCTGTGGTCTGTGGCCTGTGTATATAAAAGAGAGAGGCAGGGAGTCCACCACCAAGGATCACAACCAACACTTCTACAACCAAAGACAAGTTCCAAGAGAAATGTATTCAACCAGCGTTTCAGGGGTGGGCGTTTGGCCTAGAGGTTAACCTGCTGGGTAGGATGCCTGTGTCCTGTATCAGTGTGCCTGGGTGTGAAGCCCATCTTCACTCTCAATTCCAGATCCCTGCCAATGCACCCCCTGGGAGCCTGCAGGTGATGGGTCAAGGACTTAGGGTCCACGTGGGAGACCCAGATGGAGTTCCAGGCCCCCGGCTGCTGCTGGCCTTTGGGGAGTGAGCCAGCAAATGGGAGATCTCTCTCTTTCAAGTAAAAATAAATCAGTTCTTATTTTTTTTATATTTTATTTATTTATTTGAGAGGTAGAGTTACAGACCGTGAGAGGGAGAGACAGAGAGAAAGGTCTTCCTTCTGTTGGTTCACTCCCCAAATGGCCGCAACGGCCAGAGCTGTGCTGATCCAAAGCCAGGAGCCTCTTCTGATCTCCCACACGGGTGCAGGAGCCCAAGTACTCGGGCCATCTTCTACTGCTTTCCCAGGCCATGGCAGAGAGCTAGATGGGAAGAGGAGCAGTGGGACTAGAACCGGCGCCCATATGGGATGCCGGTGCCGCAGGCGGAGGATTAACCTACTGTGCCACGGCGCCGGCCCCTATTCTGAAATAGTTTTATATGACACGAGAGCCTTCAGGTGAAAGGCAGACCCAAAGCCCCAGGGGAAAGGGTCCATTTCCATGCCTAGAGTGGGTGCGTGTGGACAGCTGTGTGGAAATGTGGGCGGGCCTGCTGGCCCCTCTCTGCAGCGCCCCTCCCTTTCTGGCACAGGCCCGGACCCCTCAGGAACGGTGGGGCAGCTCCTGTCACTGTTGTAGCTTGTATGGCGGGTTTGCGAGAAAAGGAGTTCCAGTTTCCACGCCTTGCCGGGGTCCAGGTTCGAACAGGGATCCGGAGACAGGAGGCCGGAGAGAGGCTCTGCTTCTCCCTGCTTGTGTGTCTGCGGTGGGGGGTCTGATGGGGGGGGGCTGCTTGTCAATCTGAAGCCCAGGGGTCTGCTCTCTGGGGTCCTACACTCCCCCAAGCTAATTACACGCTTCTGCAGGGACAGGAAATAGCTTCTCAGCTGAGCTGGGAAACCCCAGTCCCCGTGCCCCCTCTTGGTGGGTATCATGGGAAGGGTAGGGATGGAAGCAGCTGCTGTGCTCCGGCCTCCCCGCCCTCTCCAGGGGTATCCAGACGCCTCCGACCTGCCCCTGAGCATGCCGGGAGGGGTGTGCTTCGTGCAAGCCCAGCACGGGGCACGCTGAGTGGAGGGGCCGGGCTGGGTGTCAGAGAGGCCCTGACAGCCCCTCAGCCGCTGCCCCACGCCTGCTGTGTGCAGCTGCTGGGGGACAGGCTGGCTGCTCCAGCGGGGCGGAGGGGGGCGGGTGGGGACACAGTGGGGAGGTGGCGTGCGGGGTCGGGGGATTGGCTGGTGTCCCAGGACAGGGTGAGAAGATCTTGCTTCCCCCAGGGCCGCTCCCAGCCCCACAGTCCCTGGGAGGTGGCTGCAGCAGAGCACCCCTGCGGGACCACAGGTGAGGGGGTGAGGAGGGAGCAGCCACGGGGCAGGAAGCAGCTGGGCTGCCGCTTCCCCAGAGAGGTTACTCAGAAGCCCATTCCAGGATGGGAGGGTGCTGGGCACCTTTCCTCTTTCCACTGCTGGAGAGACAGGGAGGGAGGGCGAGAGCACCCCCAGCGGCCACAGGGACGGGAAGCTGGTCAGCTGGCCAGGGGCCGTGCGGCCTCGTGGGAAAAGTCTCTCTGGCCTCTTTTTAAAATTTCATTTATCTATTGGATTTGAGGGGCAGAGAGAGAGATATTTTCCATCTGCTGGTTCACTCCCCAAATGCCTGCATCAGTTGGAGCTGGGCGAGGCTGAAGCCAGGAGCTCCATGTGGGTCACCCACATCCCACGTGGGTGGCAGGAACCCAAGCACTTGAGCCGTCACTGCTGCCTCCCAGGGTGTGCGTTATCAGGATGCTGGATCAGAGGCTGAGCCCGGACCAAGCCAGGTGCTCCGATATGGGATGCCGGTTAACTGTTAACTGCTGCGCCAGAGGCCCGCCCATCGCTCCGCCTCTGGCCTCTGTTTCTCACCTTTCTGATCTCAGGGCCAGTCCAGAGTTCTAAGTGCCACCCAACTCCCAAATCTCCTTTAAAGAAGTAAAACACTGGGGCCAGTGTTGTGGCGCAGTGAGTTAAGCCACCGCCTGTGATGCCAGCATCCCATATGGGAGCCAGTTTGAGTCCCAGCTGTTCCACTTCCGATCCAGCTCCCTGCCAATTCGCCTGGGAAAGCAGCAGAAGATGGCCCACGGGCCTGGACCCTGCCAGCCACGTGGGAGACCCTGATGGAGTTCCTGGCTCCTGCCTTCCACCTGGCACTGCCCTGGCTCTTGCAGCCATTTGTGTGGGTTTTTTTGTTGGTTTGTTTTGTTTTGACAGGCAAAGTGGACAGTGAGAGAGAGAGAGAGACAGAGAGAAAGGTCTTCCTTTTACCGTTGGTTCACCCTCCAATGGTCCCCGCGGCCGGCACACTGCAGCCAGCGCACCGCGCTGATCCGATAGCAGGAGCCAGGTGCTTCTGGTCTCCCATGGGGTGCAGGGACCAAGCACTTGGGCCATCCTCCACTGCACTCCCGGGCCACAGCAGAGAGCTGGCCTGGAAGAGGGGCAACTGGGACAGAATCCGATGCCCCGACTGGGACTAGAACCTGGTGTGCCAGCATCACAAGGTGGAGGATTAGCCTAGTGAGCCGCAGCGACGGCCGCAGCCATTTGTTGAGTGAACGAGCGGATGGAAGATCTCTCTCTCTCTCTCTCTCTGCCTCTCAGATAAATAAATCTGAAAAGAAAGAAAGAAAAGGATAGAGAACGTTCCCTTGTGCTCTTTGCCCAGTGTCTCCCGGGGATAACATGTGCCACACTATGACAACCAGGATACTGACGGCGATACAGCCCACCAACCTCACCCAGGCTTCCCGCATTCCCCAAACCTCTGCATGCACTTGTGTGATTGAATCGCTGTGTGTTTGAGTCGCTGCCACCACGATCCAGACTCCGAGCAGCTACAGCTGGATAAGGTCTTTTGTGGGGTCCCTTGACAACTCTCTCCTCCCACCCCCTCTTGGCTTCCTGTACCTAACTCTTGGCGAGACCACTCTTCCGCCCTCTGATCTGGCAACCTGGCTTTCCTCTCTGCACAGTTGCCTGCGGGTTCTTCCAAGTGGGCACTTGCGCCCGAGGGTCCTTCCTTGCTGCTGCTGAGGAATCCATGGTGTGCGAGGGCTTCGGCTCCCTGCACAAACATTGGGGTTGTTTCCAGTTTGGGGCCACAGAAATCAGGCTGCTACGGAGCTTCGTGTCCAGGTTTCCATGCAAACATCAAGTTTTCCAGTGTTACTCGTGCGGGCCACAAGGGAGATCCTGAGCCCGTGTTCCTTGGTGATGACCGAGGCGGTCTGCGCTGGCACTTCAGGCCAGGTGGGGCTGAGTAAGGGAGAAGGCGAGGATGATGGTGGGTGATGGGCGTGAGCAACAATGAACTAGAAATCAGAGCATGGTCTGAAGAAAGATCCAACACGGCACACGTGGGCATCGCTAGTATTAAGCAGTTGGGACCACAGGACAAAAGGCAGTTTCAGTTCACAGGTGCAAGAGAGTGACAGCTGCCACGTAGCATCTGAGGGTCACAGGGAAGCGGAGGTGGCGCTAACAGGGCTTCCAGGGTGTGCTTGACTCCAGCCCTGCCCCCTTGGCTTCCTAGCTCTGTGTTCTGGTGCTTTCTCTCTCTGGGACTCCAATTCCTCCTTGGCAACACGAACATAATCTCCTTCTCCTAAAAGGCATAGGAGGGGCCAGCGCTGTGGCACTGGGGGTTGATCCTCTGCCTGCAGCACCAGCATTCCATGTGGGTGCTGGTTCTAGTCTTGGCTGCTCCTTTTCCAGTCCAGCTCTCTGCTGTGGCCTGGGAGAGCGGTGGGGGATGGCCCGGATGCTTCAGCCCCTGCACCCATGTTGGGGACCAGAAAGAGGCTCCTGGCTTTGGATTGTCACAGCTCTGGCCATTGCAGCCATTTAGGGGGTGAACCAGAGGAAGGAAGACCTTTCTGTCTGTCTCCTCGCTGTCTGTAACTCTACCTCTAAAATAAATAAAATCTTTTAAAAAAGGCATAGGAATACATAAAATGCATACATCATGTTTGAGACCTCAGTTTCTTTCTTATCCTCCCTAACCACACACACACACACACACACGCACAAACATACACACACACACACACACACACACACACACGGAGGTAAGGGAGTGATTGACACTGGGGCTGACAATCAGGAAAGATCTCTTGAAAAGGAGGTGGGCTGAACGGAAGCCTGCTAAGGGGCTGGGGTCCAGGGAGGACTTGAGCAGGGGCTTGGGTTAGACACTGCACCACAGGTGCCTCCCTGGAGAGCCAGTGTTGCCCCACGCAGAGCAGGAACTGGCAAGTGGGGCTCAGCCCCCAGGAGTCAGGGGTTCAGCCACCACCTGGCTGGGTCTCTGCGCGCCGTTTCTCCTACTTCCCAGGTGAGCCCCTCCTTGCTTTATTAAAATACCTGAGATGGACTACAGGTGTCTCTCTTCAGAAGGGCTGCTAGGAATGCTGGCCAGGAGGTACCCCTCCCAGTACACGCCAGCCATGGACCAGACCACCCCTCCCCTCAAATTCCAAGCTCTTGGTCCCTCCAACGCCTTCCGCAAAGTGCCTGGCCCCGCACAACCCCTGGCCCCGCACAGCCCTCCTCTCAAGGCTGCCTCGCATCTGAGCCAAACGCTTAACCTTTTGACCCTATCATGGGACTGTCCCCAGCCCTGGGCCACTGGAGGGGAGGAAACAGAACCCCTCTTCTTGTTCCCATGCTCTTTTCTAACAAGGCCAGCATCCTCTGGGACCCCCTGGAAGAGAAGGGGGTCACAAGCTCTTAACCTGGCATCCCCTGATCTCCTCTGCCCTCCCAGCCAGGGTGCAGCTGGCGGGAAGACCATGGAGCGCCCTAGCCTTCTCCCCCACAGTGCTCTTGGCCTAGGCCTGGACTGTGGGCTGGAGGCAGGGGCACCAAAGCAGGAGGAGGGGCCCAGAATTCCCCGCTCCCGCTTGGGGCCTCCCACGCCGCTCGGTGGCCACAGCTCACTTCCTGTTCTGTCCCAGACCTCTTGGTGCCCGCCGTGGTCGTCATCACTTGTTCCACTGGACTCACTGATAATTCTCCCTGCCAAGCTCATCAGAGCCCCCGGTGATCTCGACAGCACAGATCGCCCCGGCCAGCCTCGGCACGCTGCCTGACTCACGCATGCCTTCCTGTTTCGGGAGCACGAAGTCCTCCCGCTTTGCTGCTGTCCACTCTCTGACCCCAGGGCTTCCTCCCTCCCTCCCTCCCTCTGGCGTTCATCCTTCCCAGCACTCACTCCCCTGAGCCCAGTCTGGCCTCAGGGCCCTTGCATTTGCTCGTCCACATCCTGGTTGCCCTCCCTGGTTGCCAGGGGCAGCCCAATGTCACCTCCTCAGGGGCCCTCCTTCCGCCCATCACCCCACCCCTGGCCTGTTACTCATCACCTTGTTCCACTTCCTTCATCGCCATCTGCACTTATTTCACTGTGGGTCTGTGATTTCCCTGCTGGATCCGTTCCCAGACCGTGGAGACCTGTTAACCGTGTGTCCAGCATCTAGGAGGGGCTCACTGAATATGAGGGCACTTTAAAAAGTTCATGGCAAACACTATTAAAATATAAGTTTATTTTGGTGCCAAAAAATGGAAATCTGTGCATTTGGGGTGTCTTTGAAGAGTTAATGGAAAATATGTGTTATGGAAGAACTATGTATGGATTTCAAACTTTTTTTTTTTTTCTTTTGCAGGCCAGTGCTGTGGCGCAGCAGATCAAGCCGCCTCCGGTGTCCCACATAGGTGCTGGTTCGAGTCCTGGCTGTTCCACTTCCCATCCAGCTCCCTGCTGATGTGCCTGGGAAAGCAGCAGAAAACAGCCTAAGGACTTGGGCCCCTGCACCCATGTGGAAGACCCAGATGGAGTTTCAGGCTCCTGGCTTCAGCCTGGCTCCACTTTGGTGGGGCTCTGGCTGTTGTGGCCATTTGGGGAGTGAACCAGCAGATGGAAGACCTCTCTCTCTCTCTCTCTCTCTCCTTATAACTTTGCCTTTCAAATACATAAAAAAAATATTTAAAAAATCTGGGCCGGCGCCGCGGCTCACTAGGCTAATCCTCCGCCTAGCGGCGCCGGCACACCGGGTTCTAGTCCCGGTCGGGGCGCCGGATTCTGTCCCGGTTGCCCCTCTTCCAGGCCAGCCCTCTGCTGTGGCCAGGGAGTGCAGTGGAGGATGGCCCAGGTGCTTGGGCCCTGCACCCCATGGGAGACCAGGAAAAGCACCTGGCTCCTGGCTCCTGCCATCGGATCAGCGCGGTGCGCCGGCCGCAGCGCACCGGCCGCAGCGGCCATTGGAGGGTGAACCAAAGGAAGACCTTTCTCTCTGTCTCTCTCTCTCTCACTATCCACTCTGCCTGTCAAAAATAAAAAAAATAAAAAAAAAAATCTTTAAAAAATCTTTGTACCAAAAATAAACATCCATTTGAAATTTTTTTCATTTAAGAGACAGAAAGGGAGAGGGGGAGAGTATGTGTCCCCATCTGCTGGTTCATTCCCTAAAGGCCCACGACGGCTGGGGCTGAGCCAGGCTGAAGCTAGGAGCCAGGAACTCAGTCTGACATAGGTGGTAGGAACCCAATCACTGAACCATCGCCACAGCCTCCGGGGGCCTGCATTAGCAGGAGGCCGGAGCTGGCACTGAACCCAAGCACTTCGATGTGGGATGCACACATCCCAACTGGCATCTAAACTGCTAGGCTTAATACCCACTCCCTAAACTCATCTCCTATTCCACTTTTCCAGGAACCTTTTCAAGTCCCCTCATAGCCTGCTGGGTAGTAAACAACCCCCTCTAAGGCTGTATGGGAATGCAAAGGCCCAGATGTGGCTGGGATGCTGGCCTCCCGGGCTAGAAAACCGAGCATGGCTCTGCATCCCAGCGTGGCCACTCAGGAGCCGGGCAGCCCTGGACAAGTCCCTCCTGTGGATTGAATGTCCCTCATCTGAAAACAGCCGTGCTACCACGTGGCTTCCGAAGATTGTGGTGAGCATGAGAGAATTATATGAAAGCACAGAATTGATACGGAATAAGCCCTGGTTTAAAAATAAACCCACGTGGTTATCCGAAGATAGAGAAACAGAGCCGGGCGCTGTTACCCGCTGACCTCGTGTCCCTTCCTTTCGTCAACTGTATCAGGCTATCACGTGAGGAGGCAGCCCCTGGAGGAAAGAACACGAAACCACCGTCCACAGCCCAGATCCTGACCACGGTTGGCATGGGGGCCCTGAGGGATGACTGCCTTTTACTTTCCTGTGTGGTTGAAGAAAGTTAACAAGAGAATGTTTCATGAAACAGGAAGGTTGTGTGAAATTCAATTCAGGCTGGCGCTGCAGCTCACTAGGCTAATCCTCCACCTGCAGCACCAGCAACCTGAGTTCTAGTCCCGGTCAGGGCGCCGGATTCTGTCCCGATTGCCCCTCTTCCAGGCCAGCTCTCTGCTGTGGCCTGGGAAGGCAGTGGAGGATGGCTCAAGTGCTTGGGCCCTGCACCCCATGGGAGACCAGGAGAAGCACCTGGCTCCTGGCTTCGGATCAGTGCCGTGCGCCGGCGGCCATTGGGGAGTGAACCAACGGAAAAGGAAGACCTTTCTCTCTGTCTCTCTCTCTCACTGTCCACTCTGCCTGTCAAAAAAAAAAAAAAAAAAAAAAAAAAAGAAGAAGAAGAAGAAAGAAAAGAAATTCAAATTCCAGTGTCCACAACAAAAGTTCCTCAGCACAGTCGGTGAGTGGGCTCTGGCGGCTCCCGTGCTGCCAGTGTGGGCTTGAGGAGCCGTCCCAATGTCCTGGGGCCCCTAAAATACCCTGTACAGAAACGAGAGTGGACACCTGGTGGATTCTAGAAAGCAAGGGGCTTGACTAAGTGGCCACGTGGTGGCAAAGAGAAGGGCAGGATGACGCCCTGCACGGTTTCCCCTTCACCCCGATCGCAGGGGTGGTGCCTGCCTGCTCGGAACTCCCGGGGAGCCTGGGGAGCTGCCCGCCTCCCGTGTCTTTGGGGAAGGGGCCCCGGAGCGATGCACCTGCAGCAGGTCCTCGGGCCTCCCTGTTTTCCCTGGGCCTCGTCCTTCCAGAAGGTAGCAGGTGGGTGGTTAAATTGGCTGGTCTTCGGGACATCAGCTCTCCAAGCAGAGGCGACCCACCCCAGGGAGGAACCGGCCCGTCTCCTCCCAGAGGCTGCCGCACATCCGCACTGCCGGCCAAACGTGGGAGGGCAGATCGCACGAGCCCTGCTGGATTATTCTTAGGAGGAACGGGAGAGCGTGCGGCTCCGGGGAGGTGGGAAGTCTGCTCCTAATGACAGGCCTCTCTCCCCTGGGCAGTTTATAATCACCCCTCATGTGGCAGAGCCGCCAGGCCCGACGGAGCCCGCGACACGGAGAGAGGCTGCCGGGCCGTGCCGCTCTGGGGGTGGGGCTGTTGCGCACATCCCCAGCGGATACAAAGGCTCTGTCCTTGCAAAAGTCCTCGAGCTGGGGATGAGCAGGAACCGAGGCCCCAGCACAGAGGTGCCACTGTGCAGCCAAGTCCTTCCTCTGCCATCTCTGGGGAGCCCATGGGGCCATGGCCAAGACCCCAGCACTACCCTGTTCCTTCCCCCAAAGACTTCCCAGGGAGCAGAGACACCCCGCTGTCCCAGCTCACCGTCCCAGCACCCAGCAGCCTCTGCTGCCTCGGGCCGCCTTTCTTAGAAGGAGACCTGGTCGGAGACTAGAAGCTAAGGCCAGGCGCCAGCCCTTAGTGGCTTTGTGGCCCTGCAAGTCACCAACTCCTTCCCTAAGTTTACTTTCCCCTCCCATAATAACACCTGTCTCCAAAGGTCACTGTCAGGGCCAAATGCATGGTGCACACAAAACCACCGTGGAGATCTCAACGCCCAGGAAGGCGTGTTGATGGGAGCAAGCCGTGACCCTCGTGTCCACGCCATCCCCACGGAGAGCGTGAATCTCCCCATTACACTAAAGCGGTTCCAGGTCCCAAGTGACTGGGAGACTTGGCAGTAACCTGAGCATGCTTACTGCCCCCCCAGGATGTTACAGTTGGCCCAGAGGATGTGAGCGAGGGGCGGGAGGCGGGCGGGAGGCCCCTCCCTGGCGGGGGCCATGGAGATACTATCACACACACACACACACACACACGATGCCATCTGCGCATGGCTGTCGGCCCCACTGTGGTCTCATCTCCGCATCTCCCTGATAGGACTCTGCCTTCCTGTCCCCCACTGGCTGTTAGGGTGAGATACGCTCTGCCGCCCACCAAGCCCAGGGCTGCAGCTTCTCCAGGGTGGGGGCTGTCCTCCGCTGCTCTCTGCGCAGGCCGGGGTGGGGGCAGGGCAGAGGGGAGGTTTTGATCCTGTGGGCCTCAGCTGGCAGCCCTTGTCGGGGTTGGTGATGTTCAGGAAGAACTCTGAGTTCCAGTGCAGCCCTGCTCCTAGTGGCTACGTAAGTCACCTGCTCGCCAATGCTGCATCCTCATCCTATAAGATGAACGACTGGGACCCTTCCTGTCCACCCCTGGGAGTGGTGAGGAGCAAATGGGAGGTGCTGGTGAAGGGCCCATAAAACAGTGCCATTTAGGGGCCAAAGTTATGGTGCCATGGGCTAAGCCACCGCTGCTCTGCTTCCGACCCAGCTCCCTGCTAATGCGCCCGGGAAAGCAGCAGCAGATGGCCCAAGTGCTCTGGCCCCTGCCACCCACATGGGAGACATGGACGGAGTTCCAGGTTCCTGGCGTTGGCCTAGCTCAGCTCTGGCCTTTGTGGCTATTTGAGGAGTGAACCAGCAGATGGTAGATCTGTTTATGTCCATCTCTCCCTCTCAGTCTGTCACTCTGCCTCTCAAACAAGTGAAACAAATATTTTTTAAAAAGTGCCATTTATATGCACCATGCAAGGCATACGCGAGGGACTGGGGTTTGTATGGACTGGGATACAGGGAGCAGGCCAGAAGGGCAGGGGAACGACAGAGCTGGACCACTGGGCTGATCTGGGATGGGGGAAGGGGAGAGGAAGGAGTGACAATTTAGTGCTCTGTGCCAGGCACTACACTAAGCACTTTCAGATCCTCCCAAGCCCTGGAAGCTGCGCCTCTAACCCCGATTTTGCAGAAGAAGCAACCCAGGTTCAGCACAGTGCAGCAATTTCGCCTGAAGTTCACGGTTAGTAAGAGCTGACTTGTCTAGCAAGCTCAAGTCGTCCTGACCCCAGGGGGTTCACGACCTTTGTACCCCTCCAAGTCTCTGGAGAATCTGCTCTGGGTGCTGGGCAGGAGATAGAAATGAGGAGGAGCTGGAGACCCGGCTGGAGCAAAGGAGGCAATGCAGGAAGTATTTCCCCGTGCCTGGCCCCGGCTTGACCCCCCTGCAGGTGCCAGGGCTACGGCTGGCCCATGCAGCGCGCGTTTCTGCAAATTAGGAAAAGGTAGATGCAGCCATGAAGGAGGTCATGAGCCATGACCCGTTGTTCCCACAATGTAACACAGACGGCCGTACACGCCGCCCAGAGGGGGACTCAAATTCATTCATTCATTAGCTAGCGAAACGGTGAAAGGAGGAAAGAAACGGAGTCTGGAGAGTGGCCGAGGCTGAGGAAGAGGCAGAAGCAGAAATGGGGGAGAGATGTACAAGGGGGAGGGGGCCTCTCCTGCTGAGAGGGCACGCACAGGGACACACTCCCCCGAATGTTCCAAACCCAGGCCAGGTGCCTCTGCCAGCCCCGGCCCCGCCCTCTCGGTGCACCTGTCCGGCACACCTCGGTGTGATTGCTAAAGTGCCTGTTTCACCTGCAGGACCGCCAGCCCCGGGCGGGCCGGGGTGGGCGGGTCTTCTAGCACTCTCTCTCTTCTCTTCCGTGAAACGAGGAGCCATCTTTGACTACAGGGTGCTCAGCCACAGCTCAGGGCTGCTCCCCCTCCCTTTCCTGGTCCTGGAGCCCAGCAGAGGGGCCCCTCCCACTAACTGCTGTCTGTGTTCCTTAGAGCGTCATGGTCTGGGGCTGGGATCCCTGCTCTGACACCCAGACCAAGGCTGGTGCCAGGCCTGGGGAGGGATTGTGCAAAAGTACTACCAGACCCTGCGGCGAGAGGTTGGTTCACGATCTAGTTATTAATTACTCCCTTGCTCATTATCTAGAGCATTGCATCAGGACCGTGAGAATGGCTTTACAGCCTTCCAAATCGGTATCAGCCCCCTTCCCCCCCCCCCCCCCACACACACACAAGGCCAGGGACGGCAATAAATCCTGCCAAAAGTCACTCCAGCCCCGGTCTCCCACAGCTCCTGGCACATTCAGGCCCGTGTTACACAACGGGAAAAGCTGCTCAGCCGGCAGGATCCCCAACATCTTCAGTCTCCCGCGATGGGGCCAGCCGTGGGCTGTCTCGCTTTTCTTACTCCTGGGCTGTACTGCACTGGCCTCTGAAAGTTTGCGGGGGACGCTTAGGGGAGAAGGGTTAGAGATGCCCTGGGAAGTCCCTCTTCTAGTCTGACTCTCATCCTTTTTGCTTCAGTTCCAGTGTTTCCTCCCTTGTTGCCCCCACCCCCTTGCCATGGGTTGAGTAAATATTGTGAAAATACTCAATGGTGGGCGTAGAAGACTCCTCCTACTTTTGTTCCTGCCTAGTAGTCAGAGAGTCAGACCTGGAGGGGAGAATGGGAGAGTGGCCTCAGGACCTCTCCCCTCGTGCCCTCCTGCTCCCGGCCTGACCACTCCATTTTTCCCAGTCCAAAGATGCGGAGACACAGCTGGAAATCCCACCAAGGCCCCTCGGAGGTCCTCAGCCTCCTGACCGGGGCTCTGTCTGGGCTGCTGCTGCCGTGACCGAGAGCTGTGTGGCCCTCCCCTCTGCTGTGTGGCCCAGAGCTCAGGGCTCTCCGAGCATGCCCAGGCTCTCACTTGCTTCTGCCACCTTGGGCAAGTACCTGGACCTCAGTTTCCCCATCTGTAAAAGGAGACGGCACCTGCCTACCTTAGAGGTACTTGTGAGACCCAACTCCAGCAATGGCTGCAAAAGTGCTTTGTAAGCTGTTAAGTGCAGCACAGGAACAGGTAATTATTATTCACTGCCACCAGCACCCTGACCTCAACCCCAAGACCTTCTCAGCTCTGCCCAGCTCCCCGGGTCTACCCCACTGACCTCCTCAGTTCTGCCTCTGAGCTGGTTTATAGCCTTGAGATTGTGCCCCACCCCATGCCCTATGGGGACAGCAACCCTTTCAATGGGTCTTCTCCACTTCCCCCATGCTGTTACGTTTAGGATTCCAAAGAGAAAACAGAACTTATGTGAGGAGACCTCTGAGTTCTTCATTTACATAGCAGCTTGCATTCTCTCCCAAATTCCCAAATGCTAAAAAAAAAAAAAAAAAAAAAGGCCCGGAGGTGAAATGATTTGCTTGCAGGTGCAGAGTTACTCAATCCTAGCACCGGGCCTGATTTGTAATTGCTGCTTAATAAATGCCAAGGACCGACTGGGTGCATACTAAGTGGCAGTGGGTCTATCTGATTCCAGAACCCACACTTTTTCCACTGCAGCACGCAGCCTCCCGGGGACTGGCTAGCAGGTGAAAGATTTCTGCACGCTGCGGGGGGGGGGGGTAGGGGGGAGCTGGCACAGCTCTGCCTGTCACCTCTGGCACAGCTCTGTCGCCTCCGGCTGTCCCTCCTCCTCTCCCAGCCCCAGCCCATAGTTAGCCCCCCAGGCGGTCTGCGCTCCCGACTAGATTCCCTGGCACTCACAGCCACATAATCACCTCCTGCTGCAGGCATTTCGGAAGGCAGCCCGGTGACAGCAGCATCTTGCCCACTCACAAACTTACAGGATGCCTCTCCGGTTCACTCCCGGAACCCTCCGGGGACAGGGATGGCACTGCCTTTTATACCTCTGCCCATGGCCTTGAACCAGTTGCATCAAGCTGTGAGCCAGCTTCCTGACTATGCATTTTACCAGTGTCCCTAAACTGCTGGGAGGCTAAGACCCCCTTCTGGCTTTCTAGCGGAGGTGGGGTGGGCATGGGAAGCCAGGGGCTGAAGGGACTATTGTGTGTGTCTGGCCTCGCCCCTTACCTGGGGACTGAAGGCCCTACAATGGGCTCCTTGTGCTTCCTGTCTGCTCAACACCACTTGGGACTTGCCCCTGAGGCGAACCCCCAGCTCCCTCTCAGACTGGCCTTCTCCTTGTCTCGAGCTGCGATCTGGCTCCTGGAGACTGTCTCTCTGTCCCAGGTTTGCCCCTGAAGCCGTTTCTTCCCAACACTGACTTGCAGAAAAAAAAAAGCCCAAGTTCTCCCGTGGCAGGCACGGGCTCCGTGTTTGCCACCTCTGCCCGCTGCTCCCGGCTCCTCCACCTTGGGGGCTTTTTGACCCCCGCACCGACCGCCCTGGGTCTGGCTGGGGAAGGAGGGGGATTCACAGAGAAGTTTGCCAAGGAAAGTTTGGCTTGCAGAGGATGTCTGTTGTTCACTGGCACAGGAGTGTCCCCCCAGGCTACTGCCATGAAGCTCAGGTTTGTTGTCATTTTAAATCTCCCCTGCATGGGGCGCCACTCGCTTGAGAGCACCCCCAGCTGGGCAGTGACAGGCTCAGGTGTCAATCACTCCAAGGCACCCTTTGTGATAACAGCCAGGGCAGTCATCAAGCCTGGGGCTGGAGGGGGAAGATGCGGCTGTCCAGTTCTGCTTTTGGTGGCTTTAATTTCCTCCTCTTTTGTTCCCACAAGAAATCTAAAATCCCAGAGTGCTCGGTGCTGGTGGGAACATGGTGCAAAATAGGAACTATGGAACTAAGAGAAAAGTTTAGGGGCAAGCGCTTAGCCTTGCATTCTGTTTGGGAGCGCCAGGGTCCACTCTCGGGCTCCAGCTTCCTGCCAGTGCACAGCCTGGGAGGCACCAGAGATGGGCAAGTAAATCATGGGAGATCTGGATCGAGTTCCTGGCTCCCAGAATCGGCCTGGCCCAGTCCCTGCTGGCATTGCAGGCATTAGAGGAGTGAACCAGAGGTGTGAGTATGCGCGCTCTGTCTCTCTCAAGCAGATTTTTTAAAAAAATCAGTTTATTTTGATGCAAAGAATTTTAAAATCTATGCATACTTTTATTCATAATACACATTTCCCACAAACTTCTTGAAGGCCCCGTGTGTAACGCCTGCAGGTTCCCTCTTCACCCTTCTCAAAGGTGCTCCATCTGACTCCTTCCTCACCCAAACCACTCCAGATCTCCCCGCTTCAGGGTTGGTTCTCCAGTGGTTCCTGGCCTGCCACACTCCCTAGCACTTTGTGTGGAAGTGGGGAATGGGGGCCTTCGCAGTGGGAGTCTCTCCTTCATTTATTTTATTCTTGCCCTTGGGAAGTGTATTTGAAAGGAGGAGCTACAGGGAAGGAGGGGAGAGAGAGAGAGAGAGAGAGAGAGAGAGAGAGAGAGAATGAATGAGGATCTGCCATTGACTTGTTCACTCCCCAAATGACTGCAATGGCCAGGGCTGGCTGAGGCTGAAGCTAGGAGCCTGGAACTCCATCCGGGTCTCCCACGTGGGTGGCAGGGGCCCAAGTACTTGCACCATTTGCTGCTGATTTTCCCAGGTGCATAGGCAGGAACTTGACAGGAAGTGGAATAGCTGGGACTCAGTCCAGCACTCCCTGGATGCTGGCATGAGGCGGCAGCTGAACCTTCTGTGCTACAATGCTAGCCACTAAAAAATAATATTTGTTGGTTCTTTTCTTTCTATATACAAAAGCAATTTACGATCCACATGAGAAACTTGGAGAAACTGAAAGTCCCTCTTGTCCCTTCCCCAAATCAAAAACACTCTTCTACTCATTAAAACAAAACAGAAAAACCAACCAGCATTCACCTTTTGGTTGTGTCTTGTCTTATCATTTCTTCTCTGCAGAGAATACCTTATTCACCACACTTTTGATTTGGGAATCGTTGTAGTTATAGAAAGTTGCAAAGGTAATACCGAGTTCCCTTGTGCCCTCAACTCTTTTCCCTAATGTAAGCGTCGTACGGAACTGTAGTACAGTTAGCAAGCCTGAGAAAGTGATATTGCTGCAGGGCTGTTAACCCAAGTCCAGACTTCATTCAAATGCCAGTTTTCCCACTAATGTCTTTTTTTCTGTTCCAAGATCCAGCACACTGCATTAGTATTTATGTAATCTTAAAAGACGTATTCTGCTGTGCACTCAATGTAGTAGCTAGCTTTCTTCCCTTGGTAATATATCATCCACATTTCCCCAGCCAGCTACAATCCACCTGCGTCACCGTTTCTAGTGGCAGTAGAGTGCCCCATTGTGAGTGTTTGCCATAATTTGTTTGGCCAATAGCTTATTGTTCTACATTTAAATTTTTTCTAACTTTAGAAAGAATGATGAGGGCTGAGAGTCATGGCACAGAGGGTTAAACCTGTATGAAAGTGCTAGTTCAAGTTCCGCTGCTCTGCTTCCGGGATGTGCCTGGAGAAGCAGCAGATGATGGCTGGCGTACTTGGGTCCCTGCCACCACATGAGAGACCCAGATGGTTCTCTTGCCTCCTGGTTTCAACCTGATACAGCCCTGGCTGTCGCATGCATTTGGGGGAATGAACCAGCAGATGGAAGATCTTTCTGTATCACTCAGCCTTTCAAATAAATAAATACATACTTTTAAAAACGTGATGAGATGAGCATCTCTTGTGTACCTCTGGTATACATACCTCTGATTATTGTGCCTCTAGAGAAATTCCAGAAATGGCACTGCTGTGTCCAGGGGACCATGCTTTCAAGTCCACAGCCAGAATGTGGCCGCCATGCTTGGTGGCTGCTCGCCCTCACCTTGAAGCAGGCAGGGGAGAGGCAGAGATCTCCTGGTAGACCACAACCCGTGGGTGATGGAGATGGTGGGAGGAGATGAGAACACTAAGAACACTAAGGGACCACCAGGCCCTTCCTGGCCTCCAGCCCTCTGCAAGGCCAAGCAGCCCCTCCTGGGCCTCTCCCCCCTGCAGAACTAGAAGGGGACGCTGCTGTGAGTCCAAACATGATGGGAGGGTCTGGGGTGGGGGTGGGGCGGAGGCTGCTAATGCATTTTGCCAGCATCTTTGGTTTCTCCAATATCCAGCCAGACTATTAGCAGTTCCCCAAGGATGGTCTTGCTGCTCACATCCTCCCCCATTTCCTATAAATGGGAAGTGGCTGGGGAGTAGGGTGTGTGTGTGTGTGTGTGTGTGCACACGTGTGCACGTGTGTGGTGGGGGAGGGAGAAGGGAGGATGGGAAAGGGACACGGTGGTTTTCTGACAGCTGACTAAGTGGAAACTCAAGGCCTTGAGAAATGGCTATTTGCTCAGAGGCACACAGCAGCTTGGGGATAGCACGGGTGTTAGGACTTTTAAGACTCCAAAGTTACCGGCTGGGCCTGGGTAGAGGATTTCTGACCCCTTCTTGACTTGAGTTTGGAGCTGTTTGTGCATGTGGCTTGAGGGGTTTGGGGGGTGGTGGAGAGGATCTGTAATCAAACTGAAGAATTGCCTCAGTTGCTTTATCTGAAAATGGTACCCTTCTCTAAAGATTGCATGAGTTGATACACAAAACGCGGTTAGAAATAAGGTTGCACAACCCCTAGTGGCTAACAGAATTCAGGGGCTACACCTACAGAAGAGGGTCCAATCAGAGCAGAGGGGGCCCTACAGCACCCTGTGCAGGGTGTGGCCCGGAGAGGGTATCCACCCGGTTAAGGAAGGAAGGGTCACCTGTGTTGGGCAGCACCGAGCAGGGCGGTGCTCAGGTGGCCAGGCTGCCGGGCGGGGTCCAGGACCTGACATGAGGATGTCTGCCCACTTTCCCACCTCCCTCCTCTTCCTACTCACAAGGCATAGGGCAGCCAAGGCCTGGACACAACGCAGGGGGAGCAGGGAGGGAGAGGAGGCTCCTGTTCCCCTGAGGTGGGACAGCGTTCCTGCACCCAGTGTTTTCTCCCGAGCCTGGAAAATACCACTGTCCGCTCTCCCCTGCCTGTAACTTTCCAGCTGACCTGGAATTCCCCCTGACTCCTGCCCTCTTCCTGGGGCAGAGGGGACTCCAGCTCCGGGACCCAGGACTCCACCCTAGGCTCTGCAGGCCACAAAGGGGAACGTCGAGGACTTCAGAAAGCCAGGGTCCCTGGCTGCAGGTGTGTGTGCTCCCGGGGAGGCAAGGGGCGCAGGGGTCTCAAGGGAAACTAGTTTAGTGACTCAAAGTTGTCCCTGTCTCTGCTCTCCTGTCCTCACTCTCCCTGCCCTGCCAGCCCCAGAGCTGATTCCCTCTGCCTCCTCTGCCTGCCAGGTCCAGGGGCCCTCAGAGGTCTTCTAACTCCTTCTTTCCCAGGGCCAGAACAGCCAAGGAACTTGCCCGCATCACACAGCCAACTCCGGCCCTGGAACCCAGTGCCCCAGTGCCCAGGCTAGGCTTATGCCAGGCGGGTCTCCATCCTCAAAGGCATCTGCCTGGGCTTCTGTAGAACAGCTGTCTTTCAGTGTCTGTGGGGGACAGGGTCCCCGAAGGATTCAGGTACCCCCCGCCCCCGCCAAGATGCTCAAGTCTTCTCTAACAGTGCACAGTGTGTGTGTGTGTGTGTGTGTGTGTGTGTGTGAGAGAGAGAGAGAGAGAGAGAGAGAGATATCTAGGCAGTCCTCCATGTGCTTTAAATCACTGCTAGATTACTTGCAACACTTGGTACAATGGAAATGCTATGAAAATAGTGGTCACACTGTATAGTTCAGGACAGAGAGGAGAAAAAGTCTGCTCATGTTCATGATACAACCGCCACTGTACACGGCTACAGGACACAGCCCCTTAGCGCACCTCAGCAACAATGTCACGTTTGAATTGTTTTTGAAACAACCTAACATTAAGCATCTTTTTCCGGATTGAATTAGCTGTGCAGACCCCAGATGCCCCTCTGTCAACAATCATCCTACTTTGGATTTCTGAACACTCTATTAAAACTCCATGGGGGAAAAAAAAAAAGACACAGGCTGCCCACCTCCACCCGGGGCCAGCCCAGGACCCAGTGAGCTGCCTCCGGCCCGTACAGCCCCACTCTTGTCAAGGGCGTTCTGCACACGGGCTGCTCCACACGGGCACACCTGACAGGGAGCCCCCACTTCCTCCCCGAGCACACCCCAAGGAGACAAAAACGGGCATCCGGCTTTTCTCTGCAGACAGGGGGACCGGGTGGACCACGAGGAAGCTCCCGGGATGCTGGGGACCGGCCAGCAGCGGCAAGAGCAACTCGGGGGGTCATGCGGCATCTCTGTCCCTTCAGGCCACGGTCCCAGACGTGCGGCTCTGCGGGGAAGCGCGCGGGCGGTGGTGGCCCAGTGGCCCCGGGCGGGCCGGCCAGGGGCCCCTGGAGCCGGGCAGCTCTCCCCGGGAAAGGTCTGGGTGGCGAGCTGCGGAGGGGGCGGCGCTTCGCGCCGGTAATGACAGGGCCGTCCGGGAGCCACGCGGGGGCTGCGCGTCGCGGCCGCAGCCACAAAGCCCGCGGCGAGACCTCCCGCTCGCTCCCCGCGGGTACCGGCCCCACCCCGCCATCCCCCTCACAGCACCCCCGCCACCGCCGCGCCGCGCCTCGCCCCGCCCCCTCCCGCAGCCCCAGCGCGCATGCTCTCTCCCCCCACCGGGTAACCTGGAGATTTAAAAGCCGCCGGCTGGCGCGCGTGGGGCGAGTGGGAGACTGGACTCGCACGCGCCGGCCCCGGTGACAGCCGCGCGCCGTGGCCAGGTAGGGGCGGGGGCCCAGCGCGGGGAAGGGGGGGGCGCGGTGCTGCCGAGCCCCGTGGTGTCGCGTGCTTTGCGTTTCGCGGGACGGGGCCGCGCGAGGACTGTCCCGGGCGCTGCGAACCGGGCCCCGCGCGAATCCCCGAGGAGGCGCCCTAGGGCGCGACCCCTCTCTGCCGGCGGCCGCTCGGGTCCCTGCGGAGCCGGGCTTTCTAAGGCGCAGGGCGGGCTGGGCTCGCAGCGCGCGGGTCCCCGGGCCGTCCCAGGCCGGGCGCGGTGGGCGGGGAGCGGCCCCTCCCCTGGAGCCCCGGGGCCCGGCGGGCGGCCGGCGGACGGGCCGCTCGCTGCCGATGCAGCCTCCCGCGGCAGAGTTTTCTTTGGAAAGTTGCGTTTATTTTCTTCCCTTGTCTGGGCTTCACCGGAAAGGGGCAGGATGAGTCACCGCGGCGCGCACAGTCCGGGACTTGGGGGAGCCGGGACGCCGCGGGGTGCGCTGGCGCGGGCCTGCTTCCTGGGAGAAGGGGAGGCGGTGAGAAGGCAGGACGGGGTGCGCCCGACTGGATGCGGGTCCTGGGGCCGAGTCGAGGCTGGTGTGCGTATTTCTGGGCCCCGCTTCCCGGTCCTGGTTCTCCCTCTGCGGACGGGGGGAGGCACAGGTGGGGATGAGGAGTTGGCCCAGCCGCACACAGGTGTGATGTGGTCGTACCTGGGCCTTCTTCACAGGGACCTGCAGGCTTTCTCCTGTTTCCTGCAGGCACCAGCACTCTGTGAGTCGCCCTTGCCCTTGACCTCGGAATCGGCCCCCTCTTCCTGGCGGATGCTGTTAACCAGCTCCGCTTCCCCTCTCCCCAGCGCACCGCGCATCCTTTTTCTCCCTAGAGCCGGGTTTGGCGTGATGGGCACCAGCTGAGGACTGGTCCTTCGGCTGCTACACAGACCTGAGTCCAGTGGAGCAGAGCTAAGAATAGCCCCGCACCTCGTGCTGCCCTGGAGTTCTTAGCCAGGCGTCCCCAGGTGACCAGGGCCCAGAGCAGCCCTTGCCTGGTTGCCCGCTTTGCTCAGGTGTGGGGTTGAGGTGGCTGTCTTTCCAGGAGCACCCAGCAGATCTCCTTTCAGGGCAGAGCTGGCCTGGGTGTGGGCTGAGCTGCCCAAGGTATGAGGACCAGGCTGGCATGTGGAGGTGGGGTGGGGACGGCTTGGGAGGTCCAGGAGGGGTGGGAAGCCGGAGGACAGCCACAGAACAAGGTGTCCTAGGCAATAAGTGGGACACATTGTGAGGTCCCAGGCCCTTGTGCGGGGTGGTCCTGACCCCTCATTCCTCGCTTATCTCCTCCTGAGCCCTGTCCTGGAGCCAGGACTCTGTTCTAAGAGCGCCCAGAAAATGGAACTTGGGTCAGCAGGATGTCTGAAGATAAAATTACAGCTGTGGGTGAATGTGCAGCTGTGCACACACAGCCACACTTAGTGGGTGTGTGCTGGGCGGGGTGCGTGGGGATCTCCCCTGCCCCTCCTGGCTCCCCAGGGGACTCTGGAGGAGGAGGAGGGGCAGGACCGTGGCTCACTGTGCCCCTCCCACTGAAGGCCACTGGGTGGAGGAGGGGTGGTGGGGCGGCCCCTGCCCGGGACTCTCCCCTTACCCAGGCCTGAGCTGAGCTGTTGGTCTGGGAAGGGCCCTCGAGAGAGCAGGCCGAAAGGCAAGATGGTCCAGGGACTGTGGAAGTGAAGAACTATGGGCTGGACCAACAGAGCTCTATGATAACGTTATGGATAAGGATGCAGGCTGTGATAAGGACAGGGTTTATACATCGGCTCGCAAGTTGCTTCCTCTAAGCCTCTGTATTCTTGGCTGCAAAATGGGGAGGTTAAGGATACTGGTACCTCCTGTAGAGCTTTGCAGATTAATCAGTTATAACAACTACAAATAGTGTACGTGTAAACTCGTATCTGAGTGCATACAAAGCACTCAGCTGTGTGTCTGACATAGTAAGTACTCAGTCAGTGTTCAGTGCTAATATTTATATATCACCTGTGACCAAATGGACAGCCATGCCCAGCCTGGGACTCTTGGGCCCTGCTATTTTTTTTAAGATTTATTTATTTGAAAGCCAGAGTTACAGAGAGGCAGAGAGAGAGAGAGAAAGGTTCACTCCCCAGTTGGTTTCAATGGTTGGAGCTGCGCGGATCTGAAGCCAGGAGCTTCTTCTGGGTCTCCCACGTGGGTGCAGGGTCCCGAGGACCTGGGCCATCTTCTGCTGCTTTCCCAGGCAATAGCGGAGAGCTGGATCAGAAGTGGAGCAGTTGGGACTGGAACCGGCTCCCTGTGGGATTCTGGCACTACAGGTAGCAGCCTTACCTACTACCCCACAATGCCAGCCCCAGGCCCTGCTCTTAAAAAGAAAAGAGCAAGCTGTTCTAGACTTTATTTCTTTGGGAGCAAAGTCTCCAGGACTTTGGGGGTCAGTGTGAACAGTTAATCACAGGGCCCTGGCGACATGAACTCTCATTTCCTCTTGCGCAAGTTGTTCAACCTCTCCCTGCTCAGCTCCGTCTGCGCAGTGAGGCTGGGGGACCCACCTCACCAAATCGCAGGGATTAGCAAGCCGATGTAGGTAAAGCTCCGAGCACAGCAGCTGTTTGTAAAAAGAGCCTGATACATGCCAGCTGCCCTGACTTGGTCACAATGAAGGCGATCGTGGTTGTCGCTCAGAACCCAGAGCTGCTTAGCTGGGGAATTGCACCCTCTGCACCCGTCCGTGAGCCACCAGTGACACAGCTGCAGTTCAGCTCGTGAGCCGGTGCGAAGAACTCACCAGACTGGGTCCTCGCCCCTCCTCTGCCTACACCATGTGACCTGTTTTCCCTTAAGTCCAGAACCCCTGCCCTACCTGCCTCCCAAGAACAAAGAAGGTGCAGGGAGGTGATGGAGCTGAGGATGTGTGTCCTAAAAGGGGCGCCTCCTAGGCAGACAGGAGATGTGCTTGCTAGGAAACCTGGGTGGGGAGGGCACCCTGGGTCCGGCCTCTGCTCTGTCCTCCCTCCCCAGCCCGCGGGATCTTCAGCCCTGCTCTTTGGCATCCAGGAGAAAACCCCAGCCTCGCTTTCTCTGAATAGTCAGTGGCCCTGTGTGCTGCACAGCCGGGGTGGAGGCTGGACCAGTTGGTACCAGGCCCGGTGTCTCAAACGCTGATGCCACTTGATTGCCAGCAACAGAGCCGTGGAGTGTTGAGCTTTGTGCAGTGTATTAAGTGTCCCTGCGCGGGGGCAGGGCCTGGTGACACAGCCGTCACGGGATGGGCCTGATTCCTGGCTGAAGCTGCCTGTTTAATCCCTTTTGCTACCCACAGCCTGTTTCCTCCTTCCTGGAAAGAAGTCAGGAGCCAACTCTCTGAGTGACTTTCAGGGCTTCTCGCTTCTGGTGGTGGAGACGGGCCTGCCAGCCCTGCTGGCCTTGGCTTCTTTTTGAGGTTACAATGAAGATAAACCGTGGTCTTGGATATTTAGTCACCTGCCTGCACCGACCAGGTGCTCAACAGATACTCCCCCCACCCCACCCTTCTTTGGTAATTTGGAGCTCACTCTCTGGGATTCTGGGACGAGCCAGCAGGAAGGGGGTTGGAGGCCAGCTCCTGGTCCCCTAGCCTACAGTCCCTTGGTCACCACCACATCCAGGAAGAAAGGAGCAGCTAGCCCACAGAGCAGTTCCCCCTCACCCCCCACTCCCCAACAAACTCTAATTTCAGGTGTGCTTTGAGCTGGCAAAGAGTCTCCCAGTGAGGAGTGTCTGGCCCATCCCTAGGGATATGGATTCTAGAGTTCCACTCCTGGCTCCTGTCCCTCGAGAGAGCCGAGTACCTGGAGTGTGGCCTGGCCTGAATGGTCCCATCCCATCTGAGAATGCCGATTCAGGGCCCAGGCAGGGCCTGTGCTCCCCACTTTCCAGGAGCTGGCACACTGCTGGTCTGAGACCCCGAGGACCAAGTGCAATATCCAGTCCTGAGGGGCGCCTGCTTAGCACAGCTGAGATTCTGGGGGAGAGGGGATCCTTGGCAGCCTGGGGTCCGCGCGGTTTGAGCTGCACAGGGTTCAGGTGAAGGGAAGGGAGGATGTGGAGTGTGGCGACCCCTTGGGAAGCGAACACAAGGCCGGGGCTGGGCCCAGGGAGGTGTGACAGCTCATCTGGGACACACAGACAGCTGGGACAGCTTGCAAGTCGGAACCCCGCTTGCTCCGTGGTTTTAGGTCTGGAATCCTCCAGCAGACTCTGCCAGGGAGGGGCCGCAGGAGGCAGCCCTGCGCTCAGGGGCCTGGTTTTGCAGACACCTGCGCTCTCCTGTTTAGGGTCTGCCTGCTTATCTTTCACGGCTCAGCAACACATTCACTTCCTCTGGAAAACCCTGCCGCCCCCACCTTCCCTCTCCACTCTGTGGTTGGGTGTCTTAGCACCTGTGCCGCCTCCTTGCACGCTGCCTGCATTTTATCTATCCTCTGCACCTGCGCTGTGGGCTTAGCCTGTAATTGGAGCTCAGTAGCTGTTGCATGGATGGCTGGGTGGGTTTCAGTGCCCTTTGCCATTGCTTAAAGGGAGGTCAGCTTGCACCCACTGGGGTATGCTTCCTCCAAGGTGGGAGGACTTGGTCTCTTTGATCAGAAAGGTCTGCTCACGACTGAGGGACAGTTTTTGAGGGCTGAGTGTGGCCCAGAACCCTCTGGTTCTAAGTGGGGCTGGTCACACGCTGTAGGACATCAGAGCCGACAGGGCCTTAGTAGCAGACCTGAGACCCGCACCCTGGGCTGCTCTCAGCCCAGAGCACTGCTCATCTGTATGTTTGCCCAGATCCTTAGTGCCCTGGCCTTTCCTGGGTACCTCACCTTCTAAGGGAGGCCGGGCTAGAGAGGACTGGCTGTCCCTGCCTGGGGAAAGCTGCCTGGTCTGTCCTGGCTGACTAGCAAGGGTCAAGTTCATGAGGAGGTAGCCATCCAAGTTTCACTTTGCAGGAGCTGTTGGAAGAGGTGGGAGGAGGGGAGGAGGAACTTCCTAGTGGTCTGGAGGCTGAGCCGAGCTCCCTGTTCTCCTTCCACGTTCCTCTTCCTCCATCCTGGGCCTAAGGATTTCTGGGCACTGCTGCCCCACCTTGAAGGAAAACGTTTACTGTGGCCCTAGAGGGATGTGTTTAGTTACTGATTGCTGCCAGGAGCAGAGTCCAACTCTGGGAGGCAGACGGGAAGAGGGCACTTTTGCCCCAGATACCCTGCTTGCCCGGCGCAGGTTCAGGTGACTGCTGACCCTTGGCACCATGTTGTGGGCAGGCCCGGGACCCAGCAGGTGCAGCCGGGGAGCCTTAGCAGAAGGCTGTGCAAAGCCCCTCCCCAGATGCCCACTGTGCGGCCTCCTCAGTGAGCCCCGGGTGTGCACCTGTTGTGGAGAGCACTGGCTGCGGGTGGGGGCGTAGGTGAGCCCCTGACTCCCAGCTGTACAGAACCCGAGAGTCTCTAGGTCTCTAGGTGAGCTCTCGTTCGCCTGTGCAGAAGCCCAGTCCCGTGAGGAGCAACGCCTTATCCAGGCTATGCTGCTGTAATGGATGCTGAGGCTGGACTCTCCTGGCTCCCAGGGTAGTGTGCTTTCCAGAATTTTCCAGTGGTTCGAATGTCCTATTCAGCCCCATTGCTTTGTGCAATGTTAGGCATGTTAAGTCTCTGGGAAGCTCAACTGTTCATCCTTGTGCAGTAAAAATATTGAGTGCCTGTTTCGTGGGTTGTAGGAATTGTAGCAGGTATTGTAGAGGGGGATAGTGGGCCTCTGGCACAGGCCAGACGCCTCTCGGGCAGCTGGTCAGGGGCGCCCCAGTGACCCTTCCTCTGCTGATGGGACCTAGCCTATCTGCCTGTCCCTGAGTTGGGGGATGTTCACCCGGCCCCGCCCCCTTAGGCGGGACTGTGGCCATGACCTCCCCTCACCTGTTGGGGCCAGCACCTGGGGAGGCGTTTACATTCCTGGCATTCCTCTTGCCGCTGGGGGCTGATGGAGGTGTGTGGGTGCAGGGGAGAGGGAGTGGGAATGGGGAAGGGAGGTGGAGCCGCCACCTGTGCTCCTGCCTAGAAAGGAGGCCCTCCCAGCCTTCCCCTACCTAGGCAGCCCGGCCAGTGCAGCTGCCTGGACAGTCATCTCGCTTTGTCCCAGGCTCACCGCCGGTCCGAGGTGTGGGCCGTGAACATCTGAGTTTTCTGGCCTGTGAAACGGCTGGGCTGGTTGTCCCCCTTCTGCCAGGGGGTTGGGAGGTGTAGTGAATGTCACTGTTACCAACTGCAGGTGAGAAACCGAGACTTTGGGAGTCAGGTGACAAGCGCAGGTACCTGTGCCACCGTGCAGCTGAGCTGCAAGCCCAGGTCAGGCTGACTCCCACGCCTCAGCCCCCCTCGCCCCCCCGGACCGTGCTGGGGTTCTGGACATCACGCTCAGGCCATGGCCCCTGCGCTGGAAGCTCCGGGTAGAACAGTGCTTGTCCTGGTTTGGAGGACGTGCCCAGTGTGACCGTGGGGAGGCCCAGGTACCCGGAGTCTGTGTGTGTGTGTGTGTGTGTGTGTGTGTGTGTGTGTGTGTGGATTGTGGCCAAGGTGAGGGGCCAGCCAGCCCCAGAATCCCTGCACCGGCTCCTCCTGCAGACCAGCGCGGGCGCAGGGGCTGCCCCGCCGGCACTCCCCCCTTCTCTGGCATTTGTTTCCTTTCCGAAGCGGGACTGGCGCTCTCAGACAGGACAACAAAAGCGACTTTCCTCCAAGCCACTGCCACCTGTTGGGCTTTCACACATGCTGGGGGGAGCCCTTGCCCTTTTCCCAGTGTGTGTGCTCTGCCCCTCCGCACCCCCGGGGCCTGGGATTCTCTTCCCCACCCGACGTGACAGGGTTCAGGAGCCGGAGGGGGCGGGGGACCCGCAGCAGCTGGAAGGGGAATTGAGTGGGAAGGGGCTGGTGCTGGCAGCCGGGAGAGAGTTTGATGGATTACTCTGCGGGCCGAGAGGGTTCTCCCTAATCCCCCTTTGTGTCTCAGCCTGCAGCCCCTCACTCCCTCTGACAAGCTGCTAGGCAGAAGGCTCCAAGAAAAGGCAGCTCAGCAGGGTGAACTCCAAATCCCTGGCCCCAGGGCTCTGGGGGAGGCTGGGGTTGGGGTCCCCTTCCCGCCGCCTGATCCTTGCTCTTTCTCAGCGGTGTCATCAGGTGTCTGTGGGAGCCCTGCCAGGCGGTGGGCCTCAGGTGTTTGTGCAAATCACCCTGGCCTTTCTCCAGGGCGACCCGGGAAAGCAGAGAGACCCTCACTGCATTGCAAATATAAGGCAATGACCGACTGAATGGGTAGCCACCTGTAGTCTCATGCTGTGCCCAGCTCCCTAGCAGCCCAGGTGGGAGGTCTCGCAGGGTCCCTAACAAAGGGGCTGTGTGAGCATTGCCTCCCAAGGCTGCTCTGCAGGCTCCCTGTGGAGCTGTAGGGACGGGTGGAGTTCATGTTGCTCCCCTGGGACTGAGGCCGGGGATGGGCATTAGGGATGCTGGGCTGGTGAGCCCCCAGCCCTGAGAGGCCCCCTCCTCCCTGCCCCCAGCCCTGCATGGAGTAAGGCACTGGGGTCCAGTCTGTTTTGCAGGAACAGGGGTCGGACCTGGCTTGGGGCGGAACAGGCGCATGGGGTTGTGTGTATTGGGGGGGGTGGTGTTGGGAGTTTGGCCTGGGGTGACCCCTGCCCTCAGCTGAGTCATTGCTGCTCAGGGCTGGCCTCCCCTACCCCGTGCCCTCTGCGGGAGGCTGGACAGCCCTGCAGGCCGGAGCGTGTGAGAGAGCAGTAGCCGGCCTTTGTGAGTGAGAGCTGGGAGACGCGGGGTCGCTGAGCCGCGGGTCAGGGTGGAGGCTGCAGGCGTTTGATGTGCCTGGGCGGGGTGTGGGGGACCCTGGCCTGCATAAAGGGGCCATAGAATTGCTGCCTGACACTGGCCTGGGGCGGGGGCCTCTGTCAGCGGAGGGGGCCTGCCCCCAGCCCCACCTCTGCCGGGAGGGTGGCAGGAGCCCCTTTGAACGCCCTCAAAGGCCTCTTTATGCGGCCCCTGACCCTCCCTTCCCTCCAGGAGCTGCCAGGGAGTGGGCTCGGGTCGCCTTTCCTCCGCCTCCTCCGCTCTGTCTTTTGAATTTTGGACAAAGTTCAGGCCAAGTTTGTTCCTGTTGCCCAGTTTCATTTCCCCCACGCTGCCCACTCAGTTCTGTCTGCCCAGGGCCTGCAGGCCGGGAGGCACCCTCCTGAGACTCCTTCCTACTGCCTCTGGGAAGTTCCTTGCCGTGTGTGTGTGTGTGTGTGTGTGTGTGTGTCTCTGGGGGTGGGGTAGGGGACTTGGAGGGAGGAGGATGGCATCTTTCTCAGCTCCTACACCCTCAGCCCCTCCTTCCATCCATCCATTCATTAGGCACGCGTTTTGCAGGGTGGGTGCCAGGGTTGTGATGGGGTCCGCAGCCTGCCCCGCAGTGCTGTGCATTGGGGTGCGGGGGCACATGGGTCTCCCTGTACCTGGGGCTGGGCAAAGAATCCAGGTCCATGGATCTTGCCCAGCGCCCTTGGTCTCGGCGTCTGTTCCCCCAGAGAACAGCTCAGGTGGGTCTTGGGCTCCCCCCAGGTTTCTTGCTGTGCCGCTGCCGGGGGCTCCCGGTGGAGGGGGAGATGTCTGGGACTTGAGAGGGACTTGTCCTCCCAGCAGGCTGTTGGTTCCTCTGCTGGCCTGAGAGGGCAGCCCCTCCACCTCCCTCCTCTTCCTGCCCCTGTTCTCCAGGTGAGCGCACCTAGGCTGGCTCTTCTGCTTGATCTTCTGTTTGCCAGGCAGCCGGGGTGCTCCAGGAGCAGCGGGGGCAGGAGGGAGTGTGGGGGGCGGGGAGGAATTAGGCCCGGCTCCCTGCCCTAGGCAGATGTGGGCCTGACCATGACCCTGACCCTGACCTGTTGCTGGATGCCCTGGGGCTGCTGGGAAAGTGGTCCTGAACCTCTTGTTGCTCTTTGACATACTGAGCCTGGGGACTGGCCTGGCCTTCTCTGTGCCCTGGGGGCGATGGCTGTGGGACCCTGAAGATGGACAAGTAGAGGAGACTGAGGCCCTGGGGAGCAGATTGGGGGGGATTTGAGGGAGGGGTTCTTCTGAGCCTGGAGTCAGTCCAGCAATTCTGGGCTGGGAAGAGTGCTCCTGACCCTGACTCCGAAGAGGGAGGGCGGGCTCTGCAACCTAAGAACAGAGGGCTTGGAGCCTGCTTACTCCCTACCCCAGTCCTCAAGGAATTCTTCACCTGGCCCAGCCTAGCCCACCCCACCCACCCTCCCAGAAGGGAGCAGCTTGGGTGCTCCCGGGGCTGCGGGAGGATGGGGGGAATTCCTCTCCTCACCCCCTGCCCGTTGGAAGGAGGGAGACAGCGGGGTGCTCGGGGGTGCCGAGAGCTGTGATTTCTTCCAAGCCGCTGGGAGGAAGCAGCACTGAGAATGGGGCAAGTTCTGGGCGAGGCCAAGTCCTTGTTTGCTCAGGGAGGACCCAGCGTCTTGGAAACCCAGAGCAGGTGAGCGGCCAGGGCCCTCCCAGAGCGGGGGTGGGGTGGGCTGGGAGCCTGGGAGCCGGTACCGCCCCTCAAGCTGGCCAGCACCGCCGCGTGGGCTCTGTGCAGTGTCTCCCCACTTGGCTTCTGGGGGGCTCTCAAGCTGAGGCCATACAGCCCCGTGGAGGCTCCCATCTGGCCCCGCCTTCCTGCTGGGGCTGGGGGCTGTGTGGTGTTGTCATTTCCATTCCTGCTCGTGCCACCTCTTCACGAGTCCCTGCTCCTTCCCCCAGTGTGGGTCTGAGCGTCCCTGCTCCTTCCCCCAACGTGGGTCTGAGCGGGCTCTGGGGTGGAGGCTGCTGGCTGCCCAGCCTTATCTCAGTCCCTTCCTCCCCGCTGCAAGCCCAGGAGGCGGTTGTGGGGTGGACAGATCTTATCCAGGATTGATGGCCGCTGATTTCTCTGCCGCTCAGCTCAAAGAGCTGAGTGTTACTTGAAAAGATAAGAGGAGTGGAAGGGCCTTTTATCACAGGGCCTTTTATCACGAGATGGTGAGATTGGGAGAGGGAGTGAGTGCGGTGCCGTGCCGTGCTGTAGGGCAGGGAGGAGGCTGCAGCCGGGCCCTCAGCCCAGGTCCCTGCCCTGGCATTGCTGGGGCTGCAGCAGGAAGTTCTCCCTGCGTGGTTGTCCTGCTTCCATCGGCACTTCTAGGCAGAGATCTGTGTGGCGGCGGCGGCTCCCCTGGTGCTCAGGAGGCAGGGCTGGCCAGAAGGGCTGAGAATGGAGTCACTTGGGGAGCAGGGAGGGCTGCCCAGGAAGTGGCGGGGCTTCCGGGCAGCTCAGGGGTCACCGACGTCATCACAGGTATGGCCAGGTGCTGTGGTTCGTGCCCTTGCGGAGCGGGGACCTGGGACCCGTGGACAGCACCACTCTCCCGTGACAGTCGGAGGGCGTCCTGGGACTGTTTTCTCCCTGCGAATGTTGAACTTGGGGAGAAACTCGAGAAGTTTTCAGGCCTGGGTTCAGCCAGAGGAGCATTCTGAGTGGCTTCGTCGACGGGTCAAACCCAGCCCAGTAAACTGAAGCCTCTCCTCCCTCCGCCTTCGTGCGCGTCCTGGGGTGGGGGTCACGGTGCAGAGTGAGTGGCTCATGGCCAGGCGGTGGGGCATGCGCCCGACAAAGCAGATCCACGCAGACCAGATTTGGGGAGTACAGCTGCCCAGACCCGGCCAGAGTCTCCAGGGGCACCTTGGTAGGCCTGGGCAGCTGGAAATTTAGTTGATTTTTTTTTTTCCTTCCATGCCATCAGGTCTAGGCACTTTGCAAAGATGTGCCAAAACAGACAAACTGACATCTGTTTGGCTCCGGAATGGACTGAGGTTCACAAATCATATTTACCTTATTAATTATGTCCGCCCTAGGCTAATAGTAGCAGGCATCTCCTGACTGCTGGGGGCAGGGCCACACCGCAGGCCTGAGAACCAACAGGATTTGAAGAATTCAGAGCCAGTCCTGGAAACCTGGCTCCCAGGACTGAAGCTCTCTGATTGTCCCCATCTTTCTAGGACCCGTTGGCCGAGATGTGTCCCCACCGAGGCGCCCCACAGGTGTCGAGCACCGGCTGAGACGCTGGACCTGCACCCCAGGGCTGGCGGAAATGGGCACCCAGCTGAATCCAAGCCGGTCGGTGGCAGCAAGGAGGAGAGGCCGCAGAGCTGAGAATCAGTGAGCGGCCCGGAGCCCCACCCGCCCGGCCCGCCATGGTGCAGAGGCTGTGGGTGGGCCGCCTGCTGAGGCATCGCAAAGCCCAGCTCCTGCTGGTCAACCTGCTGACCTTCGGCCTGGAGGTGTGCCTGGCCGCAGGCATCACCTACGTGCCGCCTCTGCTGCTGGAAGTGGGGGTAGAGGAGAAGTTCATGACCATGGTGCTGGGTGAGTCACCGCAGCCTCCTTCCCTCCTGATTCAGACACCTGGGAAATAGGGTGGCCAGGCCTGCACTCAGAGCTGCGGAGGGAGAGAGGGAGGGGCTGCCTGAGGTGCCTGAGTCTGGGGGGTCGGCTTGGTGGGACAGAGGGTGACCCTGCGTGCAGGAGTCCCAAGATAAAGCAGAGAGTCCAGGGACGGCACTCTGTGTCCCTGACCCTGGAGAGATCACCCCTAGCCTTTGTCTACCCACACGCCTCTCCTGTTAAACAGCCTGCTTGTGTTTTTGTTAATTGCAGACAGGTAGTAAGAAATCTGCTGGTTCACTCAGAACAGCCAGGGCTGGCCCAGAAGCTGGGGACTCCATCCAGGTCTCCCTCGTGGGCGGTAGGGCTCTTTGGGCCATCACTGCTGCCTTCTGGGGTCTACACGAGCAGGAAGCTGGAGTCAGGAGCTGGAGCTGGGAGTTGAACCCAGGCCCTCCAGGGTGAGATGCAGGCATCAGGTTATCTCATAGGCCCTCTTGTTCCATCTGAAGATGGGGCCGTTTGCATCAGCTGTGCTGCCAGGAGGGGACTAGAGGACGGTGTGCAGCACAGAGCTGGCCCTCGGTGGTGTCGCCATCACTCTTCCCGCTTGTCCCTCTGTGGTCCCTGCCACAGTCACACCTCCTTGTGCTTTTTGCAGGCATCGGGCCAGTGCTGGGCCTGGTCTCCGTCCCACTCCTAGGCTCAGCCAGTGACCAGTGGCGCGGGCGCTATGGCCGCCGGCGGCCGTTCATCTGGGCCCTGTCCCTGGGTGTCCTGCTGAGCCTGTTTCTCATCCCGAGGGCTGGCTGGCTGGCGGGGCTGCTGTGCCCGAACACCAGGCCCCTGGAGCTGGCGCTGCTCATCCTGGGCGTGGGGCTGCTGGACTTCTGTGGCCAGGTGTGCTTCACCCCGCTGGAGGCCCTGCTCTCCGACCTCTTCCGGGACCCGGACCACTGTCGCCAGGCCTTCTCCGTCTATGCCTTCATGATCAGCCTCGGCGGCTGCCTGGGCTACCTCCTGCCTGCCGTGGACTGGGACACCAGTGCCCTGGCCCCCTACCTGGGCACCCAGGAGGAGTGTCTCTTTGGCCTGCTCGCTCTCATTTTCCTCTCCTGCATGGCAGCCACGCTGCTGGTGGTGGAGGAGGCGGCGCTGGGCCCGGCCGAGCCTGCGGAAGGGCCAGCGACCACCTCCACGCCGCCCCGCTGCTGCCCATGCCGGGCCCGCCTGGCCCTCCGGAACCTGGGCGCCCTGTTCCCCCGGCTGCACCAGCTCTGCTGCCGCATGCCTCGGACCCTGCGCCGGCTCTTTGTGGCCGAGCTGTGCAGCTGGATGGCCCTCATGACGTTCACGCTGTTCTACACGGACTTCGTGGGAGAGGGGCTGTACCAGGGCGTGCCCAGGGCTGAGCCGGGCACCGAGGCCCGCAGGCACTATGATGAAGGTGAGGCCTGGCTGGGCGCCGAGGCGGGGGGCGGGGCAGAGCTGGGCGGGGCTGCGTCCCTGGCTCCTCTGCTGGCCCTGAGTTTTATTGATTGGAATCCTCGCCCCAGTTGACAAGGAACGGCTGGGCAGGGCTGCGGGGCCGCCTGGCCCCAGCTTCCGTGTGGCCTCTGCTTCCGTGCTGGCTCCCACACTAGCACCGCCCACCTCAGCCTTCTAGAACTGTCTGGTGCTCCTGCCACCCTCCTGTCCCAAGGCTGAGGCTCCCGGGAAACCCCTAGGACATCCTCTGCCCCTCTGTCCCTGCTACACTTGGGGCGTGATGGAGGCTGCAGGTCTGCTCCACAGCAGGTCCCAGGCCCCTGATTCCCAGCCCCCGCCATGCTGTCGCTGCCCCCCCATCCCACCCCCCTTCTCCCCCACATGCTGTCACTGCCCCGCCCTATCCCACCCCCTCTCTCCCCCCATGCTGTCGCTGCCCCCCATCCCACCCCCTCTCCCCGCTATGCTGTCACTGCCCTGCCCCATCCCACCCCCTCTCCCCGCTATGCTGTCACTGCCCTGCCCCATCCCACCCCCTCTCCCCCCTATGCTGTCACCACCCCGTCCCATCCCACCACCTCCCCCCATGCTGTCGCTGCCCCCATCCCACCCCCCATGCTGTCACTGCCCTGCCCCCATCCCACCTCCCCCCCATGCTGTCGCCGCCCCACCCCCATCCCATCGCCTCTCCCCCCTCCCGTGCAGGTGTGCGGATGGGCAGCCTGGGGCTGTTCCTGCAGTGTGCCATCTCCCTTCTCTTCTCCCTGGTCATGGACCGGCTGGTGCAGCGATTCGGCACCCGGGCAGTCTACCTGGCCAGCGTGGTGGCCTTCCCCGTGGCTGCCGGCGCCACATGCCTGTCCCGCAGCGTGGTCGTGGTGACAGCCTCTGCCGCCCTCACCGGCTTCACCTTCTCAGCCCTGCAGATCCTGCCCTACACCCTGGCCTCCCTCTACCACCGGGAGAAGCAGGTACTCACCCTGGCGGGGAGCGGCCAGACCGGAGCCTGGTGGCCGAGGGCCCTGGGGCCTGGGGGGGCAGAGAGCAGACTGGATTCTGGAACTGGCTGCGGGGGTGGGGCTGGCACCCTAAAGCCGCTGGGGCGCTGATGGCAGGAAGTGCACCTTCCTTCCCTGGGCGTCTGGGAACTGAGGCCAGCAGGAGCCACACACCTGGCCTCGCGGGGGGAGGGGTGCTCTGGCCTGAGCTGCACCTCTGCTCTTGAGGCACAGGCTGTGGTTCTCACCTGTGCCCGCTCTGCTGTTCAGGATGGGGACGACCCCTTCCCCTCACCCCTGCTCTGGCTGGTCTTCCTTTTCTAGTGCACGCTGCATTTCATGCCTCCCTCCTTTGCCTCTGTCCCCTCCCCAAGCCCTACTGCCGAGACCTGAAACCTGGTGCACCTGACTCTGCCTGCCTGGCACAGTGGAAGTCAGGGCCACCGTCCCACTTGGCTCCATGCTAACCAGTCCCGGCAGGGGGCCCCTGCCACCGGAAACCTGACCAGGCCGTGCGGTCACCTTCATCCCTTGCTGTGGCCTCGCTGAGCCGCTGGCCCCGGGGCAGAGCTCTGTGTGGCCTCCCCAGCAGATGCAGCCTGCAGGGGGCTCCCAGAGGGCGGGGAAGACCTGGGTGACGCCCGTAGGCCACGAGTGGGCAGCAGGTGATACTGCAGTGGGGAGGCAGCTTACTGGGGTAGGTGGCTGCAGGGGTGGGGGGTGGAGAGAGAGCTGCTGAGGCTTTGGGTCGGAGGGGCCTGGTGCCTGAGACCCCTGTGGACCCTCTGAAAACCCTCGTCAGCCTCTCCGCTGCTTGGGGGCTGGGGGCTGGGGCCCACGGCCCACGCGTGAGCACGCCAGAGAGCAGGCCGGGGCTCGTCCTCAGTACTGACGGCCGCTTCTGTCCCCAGGGCCCCTCCAGGCTGAGGCTCGCTGGTCTTCCTTGGGGGGCAGCTGGGAGAGGAGGTGCGGGTGCCCTGGGCGCTGCCCACTCCCCTGCCCACCTGCCAGGCTCACTCTAACACATCAGCAGGGATAGTGTGGGATGAGACCTGGCCTTGTCCTTGGGTGGGAGACCGGAGGCCACAGAGGCAGGGCAGGGGTGCGGAGGGGCAAGCACGTCATGTGCTCTAAGACGGACAGTGCGGGAAGGCGGGGTGGTGGTGGTGGTCAGGATCAGGGACACCAGCCCTGGGGCCGGGTTGGACCACCTCACAGTGGCTTGGCTGCTCCCGCCAGGGCTGTACTGCGCAGGGCAGAGTGGGGGAGGGAGAGGAGGGCCTGTGTGGGTTGGGGGCTCTCCTGGATGCTGCTCTCTACCCGGTCTCTCCACTCCCTGGGTCGCCTCCTGTTTGGGGGTTCGTTCTCAGAAGCTGCAGTGCTGGTCTGCTCCCTCCCTGCTGTGGGGCGGGCTAGGGGAGACCTTGACTCGTGGGTGAGGTATGGCCCTCCCTGGCCTGCCGCTCCCTGACAGGTTCTGGTCAGAGCCAGACGTGGTGGGGAGGACCCTGCCCGTTTTCTGGCCCGCTGCCTGGTTTTGCTGAGGGCTCGCTGCCTGGTTTCTTCAGCCCTGGGGTGACGGCTAGGACCTGTCCTAGGAATCTGGCGGCTGGTCCCACATGTGTCCCTGTCTCCTCTCCTCCAGGTGTTCCTGCCCAGATACCGAGGGGACGCTGCTGGGGGTGGCGGCCCTGAGGACGGCCTGACCACCAGCTTCCTGCCAGGCCCCAAGGCTGCCACTCCCTTCCCCAACGGACATGTGGGAGCTGCAGGCAGCGGCCTGCTCCCCTCTGCACCCACTCTCTGCAGCACCTCCGCCTGCGATGTGTCCATGCGTGTGGTGGTGGCAGAGCCGGCTGAGGCCAGGGTCGTGCCGGGCCGGGGCATCTGCCTGGACCTCGCCATCCTGGACAGTGCCTTCCTGCTGTCACAGGTGGCCCCGTCCCTGCTGATGGGCTCCATTGTGCAGCTCAGTCAGTCCGTCACTGCCTACATGGTGTCCGCTGCAGGCCTGGGCCTGGTCGCCATCTACTTTGCTACACAGGTGGTATTTGACAAGAGCGACTTGGCCAAGTACTCGGTGTAGGCTCCTTCCCGCGCACCGTGGGGGAGGGCCTGCCTCACTGGGTCCCAGGTGCCCCTAAGGGGTGCCTGCGGGGCTGGCTGGCCACAGGTTCTGCTGCTGGTGTGGCTCTCTACCGCCACCTGCTGACGATGAGGTGCATGGCCACACAGATCCCGCCCTGTCCCTTCTGGCCAGTCTCCAGGGCTAGATTGGCGACTTCTGGGGTGAGTTTCAGAAAGTGAGGACTTCTGCAGGGAGGCCAGGAGGAGGGGGCGTTTGATTAGCTGCATGCACTGGAAGGCAGGATCCTCAGATGGATTGCCCAAGCCCGGGGTGAACAGCACGTGCCCCCTGGAGAAGGGGTGTAAGGCGCAGGGTCTACGCAGACACCTGGGCTCCCACCTCATGCGCCCTGATCCTGCAGGTCCTCGTGCCTTGCTCTTGCGTGGGAGTGGCAGGGCTGCAGCACTTGGCAGTGTGGGAGTGTTGCTGGGGGGGAGGGAGACTCCCCAGAGAGAGGCAGTGCCCCTTTGTCCCCAGCGCCGCTCTGCTGACTCCCCCCACCCCACCTCTTACCAGGATGCGGCTTGATGATCCCTGGGTTGCCATCAATGGGACGCAGGCCTTTAAATATTTAACTTATTTATTTAACAAAGTAAAAAGGAATCCGTGCCCAGCATTCCCGGGTGGGTATCCAGGAGTTGGGTGGGATCCCCATAGTTGGGGACCCTGACCTAGCTGACCAGTAGGCCAAGTGTTGCCGGGATCCCCTTCTCTTGGGGTAACTGATCTGGATCGCAAAACTGCCTGACCCCAAACCTTGGAAGTGCTACTGACCCCAATGCTGTCACTCAAGTCAGGAAGGGGGGGGGAGGGTGGGGGCGGGGGGACCCAGGTTTCAGCAGCCCCCCTCACTGTCCCTCTTCCCCTGGCCCAGCCTGGCTCCCTGCAGGCCTGGGCTGATGAACACTGCCCACCTCCACCTCCACCCCCACCCCCAAGCTTTCCCCCACTGACTCCACAGCCTCTCTCGGGGGCTGTTGCAGGAGTAGAAGCACAAAGTGTGGTTCCTTGCACCTTCCACCACTGCAGCCCCCAGGGCGTGGCTGTGTGTGGGAATCGCACACAAACTCAGGAGTTACCCCACCTAAGATCTTATCTCTGGGGGTTTAAGTGCCGTTTGCAATAATGTTTGTCTTATTTATTTAGTGGAGTAAATATTTTATACTGTTTGTGAGCAATCAGAGTATAATGTTTATGGTGATGAAATTAAAGGCTTCTTACGTGTTTAATTGGCATCGTGTTGATCTCTCTGGTCATCATGGTCAGCTCTGCTCCTGGGTACCCTGAACTTTGGGCTGCGTAAGTTTCCAATACCCACCAGAAGATGGCGCCATTGACCGGGGCCCTTTGTGTTGATTGGCAGTTGGGCATGTCTATGCTACTCTAACCTGGGGACTTTGAGAAACATAGGCAGTGAGCGTGTTTCTTTCCAAAAGGTGGGTCGTGTGCCAGAGAAACGGAGCAAGCCCTCATGGCCAGCCACAGTAAGAACAGGGAAGCACACATGGGATGCCAGCACTTCAGGCAGCAGCCTTGCTATGCCACAGCGCCAGCCCCTAAAAATACATTTTTTTTTTTTGACAGGCAGAGTGGACAGTGAGAGAGAGAGACGAGAGAAAGGTCTTCCTTTGCCGTTGGTTCACCCTCCAATGGCTGCCGCGGCCGGCGCGCTGCAGCCGGCGCACCGCGCTGATCCGATGGCAGAAGCCAGGAGCCAGGTGCTTTTCCTGGTCTCCCATGGGGTGCAGGGCCCAAGCACCTGGGCCATCCTCCACTGCACTCCCAGGCCACAGCAGAGGGCTGGCCTGGAAGAGGGGCAACCGGGACAGAATCCGGCGCCCCGACCGGGACTAGAACCCGGTGTGCTGGCGCCGCTAGGCGGAGGATTAGCCTAGTGAGCCGTGGCGCCGGCCTAAAAATACATTTTTAAAAACGTATAAACACTTGTGAGTTAATGTAGCAGGGCCTTAGTCCTTGTAGATAGCAGCGTATTCTCTACAGTTTCTCCCACGCTGAAGCAGAGCTAAGGACCTGGCCCAGACGGGTTCAGGGAACGAGTGTTGAGGCGATGTAATAAAGTGGGAAGGACCACCAGCCAGCTGGGCTGTCAGTCCGCCTGACATCTGGGGAGTGCCCTGCAGGTGGAAGATCTCTCTCTGTCTCTCCATCCCTCTCTCTAACTCTGCCTTTCAAATACATAAATCTAAAAATAAAGCGGGAGAGATTTATTTATTTCCCTGAAAGGCAGAATTACCGAGACAGGGAGAGACACAGAAATCTTCCAACCACTGGTTCACTTACCAAATGGTTACAACAGCCGGGGCTGGGCCAGCTTGAAGCCAAGAGCCAGGAGCTCCATCTTGGTCTCCCATGTGCGTGGCAGGGGCTGAGACCCTTGGACCATCTTCTACTGCTTTCCCAGACACATTAGAAAGAGCTGAATGGGAAGTGGAGCAGCCAGGCTTTGAGCGGGCACCAACACAGGTGCTGGCATCACAGGGGGGTAGCCTAACCTGCTGCAGAGCATCGCTGGCCCAGCCCCTCAGTTTTAAGCCACATTCATCGCAGAAGCATCAACTTGCTAAGAGTGTGGGAGGGGAGGGGTGGGGGAGGCAGGGGAGCCCTCCACGTGGGGTCTCCGACAAGGACACTGCGGCCCTGCCCTTAAGGGCCAGAGGAAGAAGTGTGGGTGAATCATAAGTGTGTAACACAGCAGGCACAGCGTGAACAGAAAACCCACAGCAGGAACCACAGAGACGAGAGTTTGGGGTGGGGGAGGTCTTAGGGTTTCTTGTTGGGGAGAGAGGAGGGGGATCCAGGTGTCTGTCGCAGCCCCTGCTGCCCTCTGCATGCTGGGTCCTACCTGATGGTGTGAGAGAATGTGTGTGTGTGTGTGTGTGTGATTGGAAAGAGCAAGAGAGAAAGATCTTCCATCTTCTGGTTCACTCCTCAAAAGCGTACAACAACCAGGGCTGGGCCAGGCTGAAACCAGGAGCCGGGAACTCTGTGCAGGGCTCCCATGTGGGTGGCAGGGACCCTACGACTTGAGCCCTCACCTGCTGCCTCCCAGGGTGTGCATTACCAGAAAGCTGCAATCAAAAGCCCCATGGGCCCTTGAACCCAGCCCTGATATGCAATGCAGGTGTCCCAAGCATTTCTAACCCCCTGCACCTGCTCCCAGCCTACCTGTAGAGGCTAGAAATTGAAGGCGGGGGGGCGGGGGGCTCCGGTGGGCAGTGGCCCAGCCTTCAGGCATCTTCCTTACTGGCCCGCAGAGCTAGTTACAGTGAGGCCGTCTCGGTTATTTGTGCTGTTGGTTTCCAGGGTCAGGTTTGGTTACAGTAGCCTGGCAGTTTTGTCACCGATGGGTGGAGAGCTGCTTAGAGGCTGGTCTTGGTGACATCCAACCCTGTTACTAGATCTCCAAGCGGATCAGGAGGCAGCCTGGTGTGCCCGGCCACAGGATCGCCTGACCCCAAGCCACCCCTTGCTAACATTTCACCTTCTCGCTCCCCTGCCTGCGTGCGAGTGAGGGGTGAGGGTGTGGGTAGTCATCTTCACCGAGCCATGTCTGGATTTCCCTGAGCTCACGGCTCTGAGCCCCGCCTCTCCCATGGACCGCATAGCAGTTTGCAGCCCCCAGTTGAGTTTCCTTCTCTTTTATTCCCCTTTAGATATATTTATTTATTTTTGAAGATTTATTTATTTGAAAGAGTTACATAGAGAAGGAGAGGCAGAGAGAGAGGTCTTCTATCTGCTGGTTCATTCCCCAACTGGCCACAACTGCTGGAGCTGAGCCAATCCAAAGCCAGCAGCTTCTTCCAGGTCTCCCACGTGGGTGCAGGGGCCCAAGGACTTGGGCCATCTTCCACTTCTTTTCCAAGCCATAGCAGAGAGCTGGATAGAAAGTAGACAGCCAGGACTCGAACCAGTGCCCATATGGGATGCTGGCACTGCAGGCAGCAGCTTTACTTGCTACACTACAGTGCCGGCCCCCCTTTAGATTTATTTACTGAAAAAGCAGAGTGACAGAGGGGGAGAGACTGAGAACTCTTCCATCTGTTGGTTTACTCCCCCAAAAGGCAGCATTGGCCAGGGTTGACCCAGGCAGAACCCAGGATCCAGGAACTCCATCTGGGTCTCCCACATGGGTGCAGGGGCCCAAGCACTTGGTCCCTCTTCCACTGCCTCCCAGGCACATTAACAGGAAGCTGGATGGGAAGAGGGGCAGCCGGGATTTGAACTGGCGCTCTTCTGTGGGATGCCGGAGTTGCAACCCACTGTGCCACACCACCACCTGCTCCTTCTTTCCATCAGGTAAGCTGGTCTGTGGGTCGCGGGGCTGTGGCACTGGAAGACACCATCACTGGCAGCTCAAGGGGTGCTTGGGGAGCGGCTGCCTGCCAACAAGGGCCCTGGGGAGCATCTAGACCCAGAGGACGTGGCCCAGGCCAGCCCCTCCCATCGACATGAACCCCAGTGTGATGTCAGGCAGAAGCGGGGGCCCCTTGGGAGGTCACGAGGTCATGAGGGTAGAGCCTCTGTGAGTGGGGTTAGCACCCTCCAAGGAGACCCCAGGGCGGGAGATCGGCCTAGCTGTTGGAGACTGTTCTGGATGCTGGGCTGATCCCAAGCCAGGAGCCAGGAGCTTTTTCCAGGTCTCTCACACGGATGCAGGGGCCCAAGGACTTGGGCCATCTTCTACTGCTTTCCCAGGCCATAGCAGAGAGCTGGATCGGAAGTGGAGCAGCCAGGACTCGAACCGGCACCCATATAGGATGCCGGAGCCACAGGCAGAGGACACGGTGTTTGGGAGCCCCGTTGGGTGCCTGCAGCATGGAGCTCCCAACGCTGCAGAAGCTGCACCTAGATCTACCCCCCCCCCCGCGCCCCCCCCCCCCCCACACCTATAGGATAAAGGTTAAATGGTAACGAGGCCCGAGAGGAACAGCAGCCACTGAGCACAGCACAGCACAGCTGAAACCGCACACTGCGCTATGTGAGGGTGGTCTTGGCATCTCAGCCGCTGTGGGTGGGCAGCACACACAGGGCAGAAACTCCGGACAAAGGAATGACTCAGAGCCCAGGTGCAGATGGCCAGGCATCACCACGCGACGCAGAACCACCGTCGAAAGCTTCTGAAGTATTTGTTTCCGGAATTTACTGTTAACATTTGTGAACTGCAGCTGACGGCGGGTAACTGAAACCCTGAAAGTGGAACCCCAGATAGAGGGGAGGCCTGTGCTGGGGGGTGATGAGAGCTTTCACACTTCCTCAATGCGTTGCTGGGTTTTGTTTCAGTACAGTCTACAAAGAATTGCTTGACTTAATTTATGAATATTTATAACTTCTACAGGTAAGACTTTCCTAAAAATATTCTAAAGTTGTTTGTAAAGAAGGAGAAAGGGTAAAGCTGTGAAGAACAGGGCAAAGAGATTGAGGGGCAGGCATTTGGCACCGTGGTTAAGAGGCCACTGGGATCCCACAGCCCATACTGAAGGGCCCGGGTTTGAGCCCCGGCTCTGTTCCTGCTAACCTGGAAGGCAGCAGGCAATGGCTCAAGTGTGTGGGTCCCTGCCACTCGTATGGGGGACCCAGGCTGAGCTCCACACCTCTGCCTTCTGGCTGATTCAGCCCTGGCTGCTGGTGCAGGCATTTGGGAGTGAACCAGAAGCTGGAAGACCTCTCTCTGTCTGCCTCTGTCTCTTTTTCTCTTTGCCTTTCAAATAAAATTTTTTAATACTATTTTTTAAAATTTATTTTAAAGGTAGAATTACAGAGAGAGAGATTGACAGAGAGAAATCCTTCATCCGCTGGTTCACTCCCTAATTGTCCACAACAGCTGGAGCTGGGCTGATCCGAAGCCAGGAGCCAGGAGCTTCTTCCAGGTCTCATGTGGGTGCAGGGGCCCAGAGACTTGGGCCATCTTCTACTGCTTTCCCAGGCCACAGCAGAGAGCTGGATCGGAAGTGGAGCAGCCGGGACTCGAATCAGCACCCATGTGGGATGCTGGCACTTTAGGTGGTAGCTTTACCTGCTACATCACAGCATTGGCCCCTCAAATAACTTTAAAAAAATAAATAAAAATGTGGAGCTGGCATTGTGGCGTAGCAGGAAAAGCTGCCGCCTGTGATGCTGGCATCCCATATGGGCACCAGTTCAAGTTCCAGCTGCTCCAAGTCTGATCCAGATCTCTGCTATAGCCTCGGAAAGCAGCAGAGGATGGCCCACGTCCGTGGGCCCCTGCTCCCGTGTGGGAGACCCAGAGGAAGCTCCTGGCTCCTGGCTTCAGCCTGGCCCAGCCCTGGCCATTGCAGCCATCTGGGAAGTGAACCAGCGGATGGAAGATCTCTGTCTCTCCTTCTCTGACTTTCAAATAAATAAATAAATCTTTAAAAATACATACATAAAGGTGTTTAAAAAGAAAGAAGGAAATTGTAGGGGTGGTAGGCATAGGGGTGGAGAGATGAGGTGGAGTCAGATACCAACGGTAGCCTTGCCTTTCTGTCTAGGAGTTCAAAGAACTTGCCATCGGCTCGCTCGCTCTCCTCTCTGTCTCTATCTCTGTCTTTCTCTCAGACTTATTCATTCATTTATTTGAAAGGTAGAATGATAGAGAAAGAGGGAAAGACAGATCTTCCACCCACAGGTTCACCCTCCAAAGGGCTGCAAGGACCAGGGCTGGGCCAGGCAGAAGCCAGCAGCCTGGAACCCCATCCAGACCTCCCACCTGAGAGGCAGGGGCCCAAGCACCTGGGCCATCTTCTGTATCTGCCCAGGTACAATAGCAGGGAGCAGTATTAAAAGTGGAGCTGCCAGGGCTCAAACCAGTGCTCTGGTACGGGGTGGTAGGGTCACACAAAGCAGCTTAAGCCACTGCACCAGGACACTGGCCTCCTGATGTCTCTCATGTTCACTTCCAGGGCCAGGCCTTTCAAGTGACTGTCGCCAACCTCTACAAACATGATGGTTAATTCTGTGTGTCAACGTGACTGGACCATGGGTGCCCATCCACTGTGGCAAGCATTCTGAGTGTTTCTGTGAGGCTGTCCTGGGGTGAGATGGACATTTAAACTGGCAGGCTGAATGTCTTCCTAATGTGAGTGAGCTTCCTCTAATCAGGAAAACCCCTGAACAGAACAGAGGCTGGGGCTGCTGTTGTGGCACAGTGGGGTTAGGCCGCCACCTGTGATGATGGCATTACATGAGAGCACCGGTTCGAGTCCCAGCTGCTTCACTTCCGATCCAGCTTCCTGCTGATGCACCTGGGAAAGCAGCATAAGATGACCCGAATACCTGGGCCTCTGCCACCCACGTGGGGGACCTGGATGTAGCTCGTGGCTCCTGGCTTCAGCCTGGACCAGCTCTGGCTATGGTAGCCATTTAGGGGGTGAACCCTAAGTGATGGGAGATCTCTGTCTCTCCCTCTATAACTCCACCTTTCAAGTAAATAAATCAATCTAAAGAGCAACATCAGAAGGCTGATCTCCCTGTCGCTTGGAGAGGATCCTCCTGCCCCGCCGCCTTCAAGCTGAGACCGCGATTTCTCCCTGCTTTGGACGAGAGCTAAGCCATCAGCTCTCCTGGGTCTCTGGCTTGCAGACTCACCTTATGGCTTTCGGGACTCATGAGCGCCCACAACTCCCCAAGTCGTTCTTTACAGGAAATCGTGTGTGTGTGCACCCCTGTGCATTCCTATCCACCCACTCACATCCTACTGGCTCTGTCCCTGAGGAGCCCTGTCTGATACAATGTGATCCTACTGGCTCTGTCCCTGAGGAGCCCTGTCTGATACAATGTGATGCTGCTGTCCTGGGGCCCCCAGGGCCGCGGAGGTACACAACCGCCCCAGACTTCTTGACTGACACCAAATAAATCATCCACCTATAGCTGCCACAGCTGGGGGTCAGTTCACAGATGCAGAAACTGGGGCCCAGGAAGGAAGACACTCCCCGCTGCCCATTCTGCCAACCTCACTTCCTGGCTGGTGCTTGGAATGACTTTCACTGGAGACCTTGATGAGCATAAGGCTCGAGACATATGCATCCCTTGGGAAAAACCGCACTGAGCTGCAGTCACATGAAAATGCAGAGAGGACCCGTGCTGTGGTGTAGCAGGTAAAGCTGTTGCCTGCAGTGCCAGCATCCCATATGGGCGCCAGTTCAAGTCCAGGCTGCTCCACTTCCAATCCAGCTCCCTGCTAGTGCGCCTGGGAAAGCAGTGGAGGATGGCCCAAGTACCTGGGCCCCTGCATCCACGTGGGAGATCCAGAGGTTTGCGGCCATTTGGGGAGTGAACAAGCGGATGGAAGATCTCTCTGTGTAACTCTGCCTTTCAAATAAATAAATACATCTTAAAGAAAAGAAAAGAAGGCCGGCGCCGCGGCTCACTAGGCTAATCCTCCGCCTAGCGGCGCCGGCACACCGGGTTCTAGTCCCGGTCGGGGCGCCGGATTCTGTCCCGGTTGCCCCTCTTCCAGGCCAGCCCTCTGCTGTGGCCAGGGAGTGCAGTGGAGGATGGCCCAGGTGCTTGGGCCCTGCACCCCATGGGAGACCAGGAAAAGCACCTGGCTCCTGGCTCCTGCCATCGGATCAGCGCGGTGCGCCGGCCGCAGCGCGCCGGCCGCGGCGGCCATTGGAGGGTGAACCAACGGCAAAGGAAGACCTTTCTCTCTGTCTCTCTCTCTCACTGTCCACTCTGCCTGTCAAAAAAAAAAAAAAAGAAAAGAAAAGAAAAGAAAATGCAGACAGCGGCATGAATGGTTTCCTGAGGCTCGGTTTTCAATGGAGGAAAGTAAAAGGAAGGTAAGGGGACAGGGTGAAAAGAGAGACCAAGGCCCACCCTCCCGGGAGTCTCACGGCTCTGCAGACCCTACACAGCACAGTTTGCTTCTTGGAGAGAAAGAGAGAAGCAGGGAGAAGCTGAGGGAAAGAAGAAGGAGAAGAAGGAGAAGGAGAAGGAGAAGGAGAAGGAGAAGGAGAAGGAGAAGAAGACGTCTACACAGCCCCTTGTTGGTGAGACTGCACGGAATTCAGGTCCCCTTCCCCTGAGAGTCGACGCGGGAAGCTGGCAGCTGTGTCACACTCCCGAGCCGGGCACACAACACACAAGCTAAGTTCTCTAGCACAGCAGAGCTCATCTGGCTTTGCTGCTGGATGTACAAAGCAAGGAAGAAAACAGGTGGCATTCCACACCTCTGAATTGGCACCCAGGCTTTCAACGTCGCCTCTTTTAGGAAATGTTCCCTGGCGCAGTGGGAGGTGCTCATTTTACTCTCTCTCAGTGCCTGGCTTACCTCCCTCACTGCCAGGCCAGGCCCAGTTGACCACCTTTCACATTGTCTCCAGGGCCCTGAGTCTTTTGTCCGCATCAACAAGATCAACAAAGAGACATTAGAGCTGGTGCTGTGACGTAGTGGGTAAAGCCACCATCTGCAGTGCCGGCATCCCATATGGGCGCCGGTTCGAGTACTGGCTGCTCCTCTTCCGATCTAGCTCTCTGCTATGGCCCAGGAAAGCAGTAGAAGATAATCCAAGTCCTTGTGCCCCTGCACCTGCCTGGGAGACCTGGAGGAGGTTCCTGGTTCCTGGCTTTGGCACTGAGGCCATTTGGGGAGTGAACTAGTGAATAGAAAACTTCTCTCTCTCCTTCTCTCTGTATCTCTGCCTTTCAAGTAAACAAATAAATCAATTTAAAAAAGAGAGAGAGGCCGGCGCCGCGGCTCACTAGGCTAATCCTCCGCCTAGCGGCGCCGGCACACCAGGTTGTAGTCCCGGTCGGGGCGCCGGATTCTGTCCCGGTTGCCCCTCTTCCAGGCCAGCCCTCTGCTGTGGCCCGGGAGTGCAGTGGAAGATGGCCCAGGTGCTTGGGCCCTGCACCCCATGGGAGACCAGGAAAAGCACCTGGCTCCTGGCTCCTGCCATCGGATTAGCGTGGTGCGCCGGTCGCAGCGCGCTGGCCGCGGAGGCCATTGGAAGGTGAACCAACGGCAAAAGGAAGACCTTTCTCTCTGTCTCTCTCTCTCACTGTCCACTCTGCCTATCAAAAATAAAAAATAAAAAAGAGAGAGAGAGATGTGAAAATTCTGAAGATGATGGCAGCTGTGGACAGCAATGATGTTGTCTGCGTGTTGGTGCTTCCAGTACATGTTGTGAGATTCCTAGAGAAAAGAACAAATTATCCTGGAGCTCCTTCTATTAACAGTGTAGTATCAACTCTTGGTGGCTCATGAACGAATTTTGATTGGAGAAGAAAAAAATTTCCAACCAGTGATCATAAAAATAAACAGAAAAAAACTTCTGGCTTAAAATTCAGAGCAATATGTGCACTTAAGGAGCTGGTCCAACCATTCAGAATCTTTATTCTTAAGACTTTTATTGACTTTTATTTAAAATACAGAGTGGGAAGGGGTAGTGAGCTTTCACTCGGGGGTTCAAGCCCTAACGGGCCACAACAGCCAACAGCTGGGGCCAGGCCAGGCTGAAGCCAGGAGCCAGGAACTCCATCTGGATCTCCTATGTGGATGGTGGGACCCAGGCACCTGGACCGTCTTCTGCTGCCTTCCCAGGCACATTAGCAGGGAGCTGGATCGGAAGTTGAGCAGCTGGGACTTGAGTTGGCACTCATATGGGATGTGTAATGCCAGCCCCACATCCAGAATCTTAAGCAGTTACACAAGTAGCAGACTTCATGAACGTCAGTCAGTTAAGGAACATATTTTCCAAAGGGCACTTGGAAATAAAGTGCTAAGTGGTGGGCGTTGTGCTGCACCAGGTTAAGCCGCTGCTTGGAACACCTGCATCTCATATTAGAGTCCCAGTCCAAGTCCCAGCTTCTCTGCTTCTGCTCCAGCCTCCTGCTAATGTACCTGGGAAGGCAGTAGAAGATGGCCCAAGTGCTTGTGTCCCTGAAACCCACGTGGGAGACCAGGATGGAGTTCCAGCCTCCTGGCTTCCACAGGGCCCAGGCCTAGCTATTGCAGCCATTCGGGGAACGAACCAGCAGATGGAAGATCTCTCTTCCTCTGTGTCTCTGTCAAACCAATTAATTCAGAAAAAAAAAAAAAAAGTGGTGAGTTCCCTTCTCTTTCTGATACATGCTTCATATCTTTTTTTTTTTTTAAATATTCTATTTATTTGGAAGGTAGAGTTATAGACAGAGAGAGAGGCAAAGAGAAAGGTCTTCCATCCACTGGTTCATTCCCCAAATGGCTGCAACAGCTGGAGCTGGGCTGATCTGAAACCAGGAGCCAGGAGCTTCTTCCGGATCTCCCACATGGGTGCAGGGGTACAAGCACTTAGGCCATCCTCCACTGCCCCCACAGGCATACCAGCAGGGAGCTGGACTGGAAGTGGAGCAGCTGGGACTTGAACCTGCACCACCTTGAGATGCAAGTACTGCAGGCAGAGGCCCAGTCTTCCATGCCACAGCACCAGCCCCTGATGTGAGTCTCTTTTATTTTGAAAGATATTGAAAGCCAGGCCAGAAAGGGTAAGTGGACAGGGGTTTCTCAGGAGGATAAAGTTTTGGGTTTAAGGAGATCTGAAGCCAAGAAATCCTGATTTTTTTTTTAAGATTTATTTATTTATTTGAAAGGCAGAGTTACAGAGAGGCAGAGGCAGAAAGAGAAAGAGAGGTCTCCATCTTCTGGTTCACTCCCCAAATGGCTGCAACTGCCCAACTGGGCCAATTTGAAGCCAGGAGCCAGGAGTTTCTTCCAGGTCTCCCAAGTGGGTTCAGGGGCCCAAAGACTTGGGCCATCTTCTACTGCTTTCCCAGGCCATAGCAGAGAACTGGATCAGAATTGGAAGTGGAGAAGCTGGGACTAGAACCTGCGCCCATATGGGATGCTAGCACTGCAGGCGGCGGCTTTACCCGCTACGCCACAGCCGGCCCCATCATCAAATACTTCTTTAAGAGAAAAGGTACCAAGTGGGGGTGACAACAAAGCTGTGAAATAGAAGAGAAGGAAGAGGAAGCCGTCTTGAGAAGAAATGAATGAAATAGGTGTTGCTGAGATAGGAAATGAAATTAAATTAGGAGAATGGGTGGTTGGCTGGGATACCTGTAATAGTACCAAATGCAATCTCGGGGCCAGAGTTGTGCCACAGCAGGTCACACCACCCCCTACTACACCAGCAAACCATATCAGAGCACTGGTTTGAGTCCTGGCTGCTCCAGTTCTAACCCAGCTCTCCGCTAATGCACCTGGGAAAGCAGTGGAAGATGGCCCAAGTGCTTGGGCCCTACCATCCGTGTGAGAGACCCGGCTGCAGCTCCAGGCTCCTGGCTCCAGCCTGGCCCAGCCCCAGTGTTGCAGCCATTTGGGGAGTGAAACGGCAGATGAAAGAGCTCTTTCTCTAACACTCTGCCTTTCAAATAAAATAAATTTCTTAAAAAAAAAAAAAGAAAAGAAAAGAAACAGAATCTAGGGCAGGGCAGGCGGGGAACACGCTTAAACATTTTAATAGATTACAGATTTTATTTGGATAGCTAAGGCTAAGGCTGGTCATCTGTCCATCAGGTGGGATAATGACCAAACGAGATAACCAGAAGCTCAGCCTTTGGGTTGACCAACTTAACCGCCATGGAGTTCACAAAAACAGAAGCATCTGTTGTGTGAGGAACCATGGAGAGACTTCCTATTTATGGAATCCTGTGGTGGGCTGGTGCTGTGGCATAGCTGGTAAAGCCGCTGCCTGCAGTGTCGACATCCCAAATGGGCACCGGTTCACATCCCAGCTGCTCCACTTCTGATCCAGCTCCCTGCTGATGGCCTGAGAAGGCAGTGGAAGATGGCCCAAGTCCTTGGGCCCCTGCACCTGTGTGGGAGACCCGGAAGAAGCTCCTGGCTCCTGGCTTCGGATGGGCACAGCTCTGGCAGTTGCAGCCATCTGGGGAATGAACCAATGGATGGAAGATCTCCCCCCCGCCCCGCCTCTACCTCTCTGTAACTCTGTTTTTCAGATAAGTAAATAAATCTTAAAGAAAAAAAAAAAAAAGAATCCTGAGGAGGAAAAACCAGGCCCATTAACAAATACCCTCCTTCCCAGTTAACTAACTTGAAATCCACTCTTCCAGTTTCTCTGCTGTTAACCCGCACTGCATTAAAAAAATAAAAGTCAATTTAAAAGCAGACAGACTTGCTATGACTAATTTAAGAACTCCCAAAGCAGGCCCTTTTCCAAAAATACTTTGCAGTTGACAATACTGTAAGCTCAGCACCAGAGAGACATGACACAACTGTTGACCCCAGGCTCTGTCACAGCCAACTGCTGGTGTGGGCAGGGCAGGGTGGGCCCTGGGAGACCTCCACACCCCTGAGCTGCTGTTGGCATGGGGCTTTACAATTAAAGCTTTCTATAAACAAAATGTCCCCCATCTTTGCATTGTAAACAGCCTACTTAAAAATTATTCTTGGGGTAGGCGTCTGGCACAGAGGTTAAGATGCCGCTTGGGATGTGGGCATTCCATGTGGGGAGTTCCTGGTTGAAGTCCCAGCTCTGCTTCCTGCCAATGCACACCCTGGGAGGCAGCAGACATGGCTCAACTACTTGGGCCTCTGCCACCCGTGTTGAAGCGCTGGACAGAGTTCCAGGTCCCCGGCTTCAGCCTGGCCTGGCCGTGCCTGGCTGTTGCATTAGGGGAGCAAACCAGCAGATACAAGAATACAAGATACGTTTGTCTGTCTGCCTTTCAAGTAACACGGAAAACAAAAATCTTATTTTTTTCCTCTTGGTTTCTATGATGGAACAATTTACACTAGGGGCCGAGACTGCTAGGGCTTTTCAGATAATGCATTTTCACTTAAATACGTATTTCTCAATGAAAATAGGTTTACCTCCTCTGTGGGCACTACTTTTAAAAGCTACACCTTTCAGCAGAGTTGCTTGCACACGAGTATAATTACGCGGTAGTACGAAGGAGGCGGCTGGACATCAAAGGCAGAGAGCCTTTTCCAGACCCAGAGGGAGCGCGGGATCTCCCTTCACGCGGGCAGCTCGACGAATTTCACCATGAATTCCACCGCGGGGGCGGGAGGCGGCGCGATGATGTCACCACCCCGGTGTTTATGACGCGCCACGCGGTTATGTTCTTCATCTCCTTCTCCTCTTTAACACCAGGGAACAGCCAGGCACGGCCAGCAGCTCCCACACTGCCTGACCTGCCTCTGGCTTCCTGTGAAGTCAAATTAAAAAAAGGCAATCTACCTCTTGAAGGTTTTGCTCAGCCAATGCCAGTTTATTAACGACTCCACATCTTTTTTTTTTTTTTTTTTTTAATGGGTCAAGTAGTTTCTCGGCCCAAGTGTGAGCTGGTTTCCTAAGAATTCCATTAGCGGGAACGCAAGAGCTAGCGTCCCTGCAAGCTCTGGACTCCAGGACACGGGGCGAGCGCACCCCCTTTTCTGGATAACCAGATCGCGTTTGGGACCAGTGAGGAAAGTCGCCCAGGTCGCCCCCGGTTTTCCACACCTGCACCGCCGGGCCGCGCAGCCACGGTGCCGCTTTAGTCCTCCCTCAGAGCGCGCCCCGGGACCTGGCCCTGCGAGAACGCGGCGGCGGCGGCCCCAACTTTGGGGTCCACGCAGCCAGGGAAAAGCAGGGCGGGCGGCACAGGGGGCACGGCGGCCCCCGGGGGCTCTGCGGCCGCAGAAGCGGCAGCCCCGGCGGGGGGCTCCGCGAACAGCCCCTCCGTCCGCCCAGCCCACGCAGGGGCCCTACGACCCCGGGAGGGGGAGTCGGGGGTCCCGACGCAGGTGGCAGCTTCGGGCCCGGCGACTCAGGGAGGTACGACACGGCCGACGGCGGCGGCGAGCGGCTAGTGGGGAACTCCAGGGGGCGCCCTCGCGGCGCCCACGCCCGAACCCCTCGCCCCCGGACCCGCGCGTGGGGGCGGCCGGGCCTCGCAGCGCCCCTCGGGGTCGCGGCCCCGCCCTCCACACCCCCGGAAGTGACGCGCGGCGGCGACGGCATCTGGGAGGGGCCCGGGCGCTGCCAGGGGGTTTGAGAGTGGCGGCGGCCGCGGCGCGACTGGCAGGCCGGGCGACGGCGAGGAACGCCCAGAGCGCGCGCCCGGCGGGTAGCGGCCGGACGACCCGCGCCGCCGCCGCCGCCGCAGCCGCCGGCGCCGCCGCCACTGCCGCCGCGTGCGGGGGCGGGCAGGGCGGGGCGCGAGGAGCCGCGGCGGCCGTGCGGCGGCGGGAGATGCGGGCGGCTGTGGGCACCCGGCGGGCTCGCCTCCGCCGCGGGGGTCGCAGCGGCTGCCGCGCTGTCCTCGAGTGCCCGGCGTGAGGAAGGCGAGGAGGCGGCGGGCGGAGCGGAGCGTCGAGCTCGAGGCGGAGAGCGACCCGGAGCCCAGCGCGCGGCCTCGGTGAGCGGCGCGCCCCAGCGGGGTCTCGCGGCGGCCGCGGCCGGGCCCGGGGGCTCGCGGCGCCGCAGGAAACGCGCGGGCGGGCGGGCGGGGCGCTCGCTCCCTCGGGGCCGCCCCGGACGCGCCCGGCCTCGCGGCTGCTGCCCGGCGCTGCGCAGGTGGACGCGGAGCGCCCCGCCCGGCTCGCCTCGCCCCTTATTTGGTCTTGCGAGGTGACCCGGGCAGAAGGTGGCGGCGGGGAGTGAGTGCGACTTCGCCGGGGGACAGGAAGTTGGAAAATGAAAGCGCCCGGAGGCCGCGCCCGGCCCCGCGGACTTTGATCTCCGGGGCGCACGGTCGCCGGCGCGGCTTCCTGCCCCGAGCGGCCGCTCATCCGGTGTCGAGTTTCCTCCTCGCTCGGTCGCCCGCAGCGCCCCCTCCCTTCCCCCGGCTCGCGGTGCGGCAGCGGCGAGGCTGGTGGCCGCCGCGTCCCCGGGAGGACCCTCTGGGCACGTCTGTGGGGGGCGGAGTAGTGCCTGGGCTTGGCGTCCGGTGGACCGCGGTGGGCGAGCGAGGCACGGTGGGCTTCTTCCCCGGCCGTCGGGAGCGTGGGCCGTTTCAGTGGGGGGTGTCCTGGGGGTCTCCAGTCGCCGGCCTCTGCTGGGTGGACCCTGGGGATTCCGGGCTGACGGCGCGGTGGCTCGGGCCCGGATTTTTTGGGCCACGTTACCCTGCAGGATGCTTCGTGACTGATGGGCACACGCTCCCGTCCTGTTTGTAGAGCTTGTGGTGATTTTTAACTCAGGTCTGGGCTTGGTGCATTTTATAATCTGGTTTTGTTTTCTTTAAGCTGCTCACTGAAGAACTTGGAGACTTGTTTTTTGGTTCTTAGCTACTGTCTCTGAAAAATAGTCTGGCCGTGGGTCTCCACAGCAACTGGACTGTGTGTTTTATAAACATGTTTAGGGTGGGAAGCTTCCTTTAGTTGAGCCTTGCTTTTCCTAACAAGTTGTTTCATCATGCCCCGCTCACAGGGTGGCTCAGGGCTTGGTCTTCGGAGGGGTAAGGTGGAATCAATTATGTCCTCACGTTTAACCCCTAGGAAGTCAGACTCATTAATTTCAATTAGTTGTTCCTTCATTACACCTCTAAAAACTTTTTTTTAAAACTAATTGTGGAAAACTTGGGGTTTTTCTAAGAAGGAAAATCATGTTTTATTTTTTCCTCTTTTAATAGGTAACAAGAATGGAAAGTATTTGTATTTTTTTAACTCATTTCACCTTTGTAATTTTTAATTCTCTTCTGGATTTTTTTTTTCCTTCAGTCCTCTTTTATGGTTGAAAAAACCATTGAAGTTCATAGTTAATATCACACTTTCGGGAACTAAAATGTTTGCATTTTATTATAGACCCAAAGGGTCACCAATTTTTCAGTCAAAAGAGTAACCTGACACCAAGATTGAATTAACAAGACATTCCTTTAAAACCCACTGCAGATGTCCATTTTATGTGTATGTTAGTTTTTCTCAAAAGAAATGTTCAGTCCTTCAGTCCCAAACCACAGAGCCTGTTTCACTGTCAGCAGCATTCTAGCCACACCAGGAAGCACGGGGTTGTCCACAGCTGGGCTGTGCCCCACCAGCTGGGCTGTGCCCCCACCCCGCCGTGCGGCCACTGCAGAGGGGAAGGTGGAAGGCAGAGCCCACGCACCTCACCTCAGGGACGCTGCTGCCTTGCTCAGGATGGCACCTGGGTGGCTCACTGTGGAAAAACTGATGTCTCATCTCTGTCTCTGGACAGCTTAGCCATCATAAACCTGTGGGGCTTAAACAGTATCCACATGACAGGTGTCAAGACATAGGAATCCGGGTTTTAGAAGCTTTCCAAAACTCGGTGGAATTATAAGCACCACGTCTGTAGTCTGGAGATTCTGGTTCTCTGCCTGCCTTTCCTGGTGTCCTCTATCATCCTGTCTCGCATTCGGACCTCTACCCCACAGCGTTCCTGATGTGAAGGTCATGTCTGCAAATGTGGAAATTGAGATCTTTGGTTAAGTTAGTGTTTACTAGGAAGGAGCATTAACAGGCTTAGACTAGCAAGTAATTAAATTTTAAAAACTTTTGAGAGCGAATGACAGACAGGAATCTTCCCTCTGCTGGGTCACTCCCCAAATGTCCCCAGCAGCCAGGGCTAGACCAGGCCAAAGCGGGGGCCTGGGAATTCAATACCTGCTGCCTGCTGTGGTGCACTTTAACAGGAAGCTGGACTCAGGAGCAGAGCTGGGACTTGAACCCCAGGCACTCTGATGTGGGATGCAGGAGCTACACCAAACATGCACCCCACAAATAATTGTTTAAAGTGGGAAGACTATGTTGAATAAAGATACATCTGGCAAACTCAGAAAAATGACAGGGCACTGTCCCCAACACCCTACCCCTCCACCCTCCCATGGAGATTTTCAAAAGCCTGCTGTTTTGGGGTGGACATTGTGGTGCAACAAGTTAAGCCCCTGCTTGGGATGCCTGGTTCGAATCCCAGCTACTGAGTGCTTGCTTCCAATCCAGTCTCCTGCTAATGTGCCTGGGAAGGCAGCAGATGATGGTCCGAGTTCTTGGTCTCTGCCACCCACTTGGAAGATCCAGATGAAGTATTTGGGGAGTGAATCAATGCATGGAAGATTTCTTTCTCTCTCTGCCTTTCAAATAAGTAGATCTTTTTAAAAATTCTGTTATCTCAGTTTTAGTGAGTGTAGCACTGATTCTAGTGGTCATGGTTGTTCCGCGTTAAGGTAGCACTTACTGTTTGTGGCTTATTGGTGCTCAGTATGTAATAGGTCGACTTCTCTATGCTCAGCTGGTGATGTTAGTGCTTTAACAGGCCCAGGAGATTTCCCTAATGAATAGTACAAGACTGAAGAGAGAGACTTGGATGAATGGCTGTACTTCTCTGTGGGACACATCTCCCCTTCTCAATGTTGGGAGACCGTTTTTCTGTGCATGTGGCTTCCTTGTGGTAACCAGGTGGCCTGGAGAGCTTTTTTGGTGTCTCAGAAAAGTGGCAGAAACCCAGGTGTTTCCACTGCTGCCCCCGGTGGAAGCAGATGTGGATGACTCTTTTTTTTTTTTTTTTTTTTTTTTAATTTGACGGGTAGAATTATAGCCAGTGAGAGAGAGAGAGAGAAAGGTCTTCCTTCTGTTGGTTCACTCCCCAAATGGCTGCTATGGCCAGCGCTGTGCCGATCTGAAGCCAGGAGCCAGGAGCCTCTCCTGGTCTCCCATGTGGGTGCAGGGGCCCAAGCACTTGGGCCATCCTCCACTGCCCTCCCGGGCCTCAGCAGAGAGCTGGCCTGGAAGAGGAGCAACCAGCACTAGAACCCCAGGGTGCTGGCGCTGCAGGCAGAGAGGATTAACCAAGTGAGCCACGGTGCTGGCCCCGTGGATGACTCTTAAGGACCCCATCTCCTATGAGTTTTGTGTTGGAATTAGTCTTCTCAGTCTGGATTTTCTATCTGTTGTGTTAGATTTGTTTCCAACATGTTTGTTTTTTAAAAGATTATTTACCTTGAAAGTCAGAGTTAGAGAGGGATGTCTTCTAGATGCTGCTTGACTCCCCAGATGACTGCAGTTGCCAGCGCTGAGCCAGATGGGAGCCAGGAGTTTCAGCTATGTCTCCCCCGTGGGTGGGAGGGACCCAAACACTTGGGCCATTTTTCAGTGCTTTTCCCAGACCTTTAGCAGGGAGCTGGATTGGAAGTGGAGCAGCCGGGACATGAAATGCGTCCATGTGGGACACTGGCATCTCAGTTGACAGCTTTTCCTGCTATGTCACAACACTGGCCCCAAAACATGTTTATTGAGATGTACCATGAAATGTACAATCCAGGGATTTTAGCACTTTTACAGAATTGTGCAACCAGCACCACCATCTAGGTTTAAAATATTTTCATCACAGAGCAGGTATTTGTTCTAGTGGCCGGCTAATTCTTTGGTTAGGATGCCCATGTCCCTGGGTTTGATATCTGGCTCTAGCTTCTGATTCCAGCTTCCTGCCAGTGTAGACCCTGGGAGGCAGCTGTGATGGCCCCAAGTAGTTGAGTTCTTGCCACCCAGGTGAGAGACCTGGATTGAGTTTCCCGGTCCCTGCAGCCATTGTAAGGCATTTGGAGAATGAGCCAGCAGGTGGGAGCTGTATTTGTCTTCTCTCTCTGCCTGTCCAAAAAGAAGTTTCTGAAAATATATATTTTTTACATCACCAAAAGAAGCCCTGTCCCCATTAACGGTTGCTCTCCAGTCTTCACCCCTGTCTTCAGCTCTGAGCAACCAGCGATCTGCTTTGTGTGTCTGTATACTTGCCCGTTCTGGACACCTCGTAGGAAAGAACGTGTACACTGTGTGTGCTCTGGTGGCTGGCTTTTTCACTTGTGTAGCGTTGACAAGGTTCATCCCTGTTGTGACAGTACTTCATTTCTGTTTCTGGCTCCATGCACCACGTTTTATTTATCCATTCATCAGGTTGGTTTTTTTTTTTTTTATATTAATAATTCTACTGTGGACATGCCGGTATAAGTTTTTATGAGGACCCATGTTTTATTTCTCTTGGGTGTGTATCTCAGAGTGGAATTTCTGTACCCACGGTAAGCTTGTCCTAAGTAGCTGCGCCCTTTGCCATCCCCCAGCAGTGTCTGAGAGTTCGCGTCTCCATGTCCTTGCCAGCACTTACTGTCCGTCGGGTTTTACTGCAGCCATCCTGGTGGGCATAAGGTGGTTTCTAAGGTGGTTTTGATTTTCATTTCCCTAATCACTAGTGATATTGAGCATTTATTGTATGCTTAGTAGTTAATTATTTCTCTTCTTTGGGGAAATATGTTTTGAAATCCTTTTTCTATTTTAATTTGGTGTTTAAGAGTTCTTTCTGTATTTTGGATGGAAATACCTTTTGAGATACATTATTTGAAAGTATTTTCTCCCATATTGGGCATTACACAACAATTGTATTGATGTAGTTCAGTTTACCTGTGTTTGTAGTGTTCGGATGGAATTGTTTTAATTTGTTAAACTCTCTCATGGTCCAGTGAGAGTGCACTCGTAGGTTCTGGTTTTTGTGTGAGGAAGGGTGTTTAGTCCTCAGCTTCTTTAGGACAGGCTCGTGTGTGTTTGGCCAGAGTTACTGCCCTGAAGGATGCTTGCTAAGAGACAAAGAGAAATTCTATGAGGAAAATACCTTTGTGACATCATTTCCTTGTGGTTTAATTGCTTAAATTAGCCGCACTAAGTTTTGACCCCAGGGGAACATTTGCAGACTGTTTTGATTGTCACAGCAGGCTGGGAGGGTGCTGCCGGCCCCCACCAAGGACAGTGATCTGGGCCAAAATTGAGAAACCCTGGCCCAAACAGGGAGATGATAAAGCTTCAGCTGGTGAAGGATTGTTCTTCATTTCCTGTCTTGATAACCAAATAAAGGTTACCAGTCAAGTAAAAGGAGAATCTGTGCAGAGGTACCCCCACGGACAGAGGGTGACAGAACTCGTAAAGTAAATCAGGAAACATTTTGCTAAAATCTCAGTGCTACCAATTTGTATGTAAATTGCATTTATGATAATGGATATTATTTGGAGGAAAAAATACTAGTTAGAGCAAAAGTACATTATTCTGTGTACCTTACTTAGCCCCTGAGCCACTGTGAGAGAGACTACACACACACCATACCATGCCATCTTTTTTTTTTTTTTCTTTTTTGACAGGCAGAGTGGACAGTGAGAGAGAGAGACAGAGAGAAAGGTCTTCCTTTTGCCGTTGGTTCACCCCCCAATGGCTGCCGCGGCCGGCGCATCGCGCTGATCCGAAGCCAGGAGCCAGGTGCTTCTCCTGGTCTCCCATGGGGTGCAGGGCCCAAGCACTTGGGCCATCCTCCACTGCACTCCCTGGCCACAGCAGGGAGCTGGGCTGGAAGAGGGGCAACCGGGACAGAATCTGGTGCCCCGACCGGGACTAGAACCCGGTGTGCTGGCGCCGCAAGGTGGAGGATTAGCCTAGTGAGCCACGGCACCGGCCAACCATGCCATTTTGGCAAGTAAACAAATAAAGTTGATTTAGATTGATGAAATGATGGCCATTAAAAAAATATTTATTTATTTGAAAAGCAGAGTTAGAGAAATCTTCGTCCACTGGTTCACTCCCCAAATGGCTGCAATGCCTAGGGCTGGGCCAGACTGAAGCCAGGAGCCTAGAACTGTATCCGGGTCTCCCACAAGGATGGCAAGGGCCCAAGTACTTGGACTGTTTTCCACTGCTTTCCCAGGTACATAGCAGGGAGCTGGATTGGAAGCAGAGTAACCAGACTTCAACCAGTGCTTACACTGAATGCTGGCAATGCAGGTGGCAACCCAGCCTGCTGTACCACAATTCTGGCCTCAAAATGATGGTCTTTTTTGAGAGAATTGGACCATGAGTTTTTTTGTTTGTTTGTTTTTTGTTTTTTGTTTTTTTTGTTTTGTTTTGTTTTGTTTTGTTTTGGTCAGAGTTAGAGAGAGAGAGACAGAGAGAGAGAGTTATAGACAGTGACAGAGAGAACGGTCTTCCTTCCGTTGGTTTACTCCCCTAATGTCCGCTTATGGCCAGCACTGTGCATATCCGAAGCCAGGAGCCGGGTGCTTCCTCCTGGTCTCCCGTGTGGCTGCAGGGACCCAAGCACTTGGGCCATCCTCTGCTGCCCTCCTGGGCCACAGCAGAGAGCTGGACTGGAAGAGGAACAATTTGGATTAGTACCCAGTGCCCCAACTGGGACTAGAACCCGGGGTGCCGGTGCCGCAGGTGGAGGATTAGCCAAGTGAGCCACGGTGCCGGCCGAGTTTTTTTTTTTTTATGATTTATTTATTTGAAAGGCAGAGTTACACAGAGAAAGAGACAGAGAGAGAGCTTCCATTGCTGATTCACTCCCCAGATGGCCTCAATGGCTGGGGCTGGGCCAGACTGAAGCCAGGAGCCTGAAACTCCATCCAGGTCTCTCACATGGGGGGCTGGAACCCAGACACTTGGGCTGTCTTCCACTGCCTTTCTCAGACCATTAATAGGGAGCTGGATGGGAAATAGAGCAGCCGGGACTTGAACCGGTGCCCATATGGAATGCTGGCATTGCAGGCTGTGACTTTACCTGCTGTGCCACAGTGCTGGCCCTTAGAAGATGAGATTTTAAGATAAAATTCAATAACCGTGATAGTGTAGTGATTGGCAATCATCAGTCTGCTCCTATAATGCATGGAAGTAGCTTTATTTTTCTTGTAAGCTGCTTACTACTTACGAGTTTCCTTAAGCAGCATGGTGTACTTAAGAGGTTGTTGTTTTTTTTTTTTTAATTTATTTATTTGAAAGGTAGTGTTACAGAGAGGCAGAGGCAGGGAGAGCAACAGATCTTTGATCCGCTAATTCACTCTCCCCAAATGGTTGAATTGGCTAGGCTGGGTGAGGAGCCAGGAGCGTCTTCCAAGTCTCCCAGTGAGTGCAGGGGCTCAAGCACTTGGGCCATTCTCTGCTACTTTCTCAGGCACATTGGCAGGGAGCTGGGTTGAAAGTAGAGCAGCTGGGATTTGAACCATTGCCCATATGGGATGTTGGTGCTGCAGGTTGTGGTTTTAACCCACTGCACCACAGCACCTGCACCCATGCTTAAAGAGTTTACACTCTGGTCACCCAGTGTCTGGCCTAAGTTTCAGTTTCGAGAGTTAATTGTGTGACCTTAGACGAGTTACTTCACCCATGTGAAAGGATGTACTAGTAACCCTCTCACAGTGGAGTGCTGTGTGCGTGCAGTGAGTAAACACACTTTGAGCACTTCACCAGTTCTGACAATCAGTGCTGCATTGGTACTGGCCACTTGTGTTATCACTCATCTGTCTTGTTCCTGCAGCCCATTGCTATGGACAGTGCTGTCACCCTGTGGCAGTTCCTTCTTCAGCTCCTGCAGGAGCCGCAGAATAAGGACGTCATCTGCTGGACCTCGAATGACGGGGAGTTCAAGCTCCTGCAGGCGGAGGAGGTGGCTCGGCTGTGGGGGGTCCGCAAGAACAAGCCAACCATGAACTATGACAAGCTCAGCCGGGCCCTCAGATACTACTACGTGAAGGTAATACGTGTCCTGGTCGTGATTGGACGCAGAAAACCTCAAGACAAGAATTACTCCTTCTTTTCTGTTGAGATTGTAAATATTAATGTCTTAGTTTATTTCAATCCAGTTTATTTTAGAACTTCAGCGGTTTGGAATTAGGATACAGGGTGTCAGTGTTCCAGTTATATCTGTACAAACTCTTACGCAGTAAGCTATTCTAATTGTACATGCTTTATTCCTAATTGCAGTTGTCTTTGAAAGAAAAAGTACAGGATTGGAAAAAGAAATTTGGAGATTCTCAAGGATAAATACATATGCTTATGTATTTTGTAATTTACTTTAAAAATTGTATTGGAGAGGGCACTTAGTCTCTCGTTTTAAATGCTGGTTAGGGTGCCTGCCTCCTGCATTGGAGTTCTTGCTCCTGTGTCCAGCACTGGCTCCCCTGTCCCTGCTTCCTGCTAATGCAGATCCTGGAAGGGAACAGCTGATGACTCAGGTGACTGGGTCCCTGCCTCTCTTGTGGGAGACCTGGATTGATTTCTAAACCACCTGCCTTTGGCCCTCCCCAGTCCCCTGCTTGCCAGTATTTGGGGGAGTGAGCCAGCAGATGGGGACACTTTTCCTTCTCTGCCTCTCTAATAAATACAAACTTTTAAAAAGAAATTACTTTAAATTTTTATATATTTATTTATTTTTACTTTATTTGAAAGGTAAAGGAACATAATGAGAGAGACAGGAGACAGAGAGAGAGGTCGTCCATCCACTAGTAAACTCCCCAAATGCCTGCAACAGCCAGGCCTGGGACCTAGGTGCTTAAGCCATCACTACTGCCTCCTAGGGTGTGCGTTTTCAAGAAGCTGCGATTGGAAGCAGAGCTAGGAGTCTAACCAGGCAGTTCAATATGGGGTTAACTGCCACACTAAGTACTTGCCTCTTATATACAGTGTGGTTTTTTTAAAAAGTGTTTTTTATTTATTTGAAAGTCAGAGTTACACAGAGAGAGAGAGATCTGTCTGCTGCTTTACTCCCCAACTGGGCGCAACAGCCTGAGCTGCACCGATCTGAAGCCAGGAGCGAGGAGCCTCCTCCGGGTCTACCATACGGGTGCAGGGCCCAAGCACTTGGGCCATCTTCTACTGCCCTCCCAGGCCATAGCAGAGAGCTAGATCGGAAGTGGAGAGCTGGGTCCCGAACCAGCGCCCACATGGGGTACCACCCTGCAGGCGGTGGCTTTACCCGCTGTGCCACAGCGCTGGCTCCCGGTACTTGTTTTTATAGCTTTACTTCATTTTTAGTTTAGCTTAATCCAGGGAGCACAAGTTAGTACCTTAGCTTGTGAGGAGGGGTGCAGCACTGTGGCACAGCAGGTTAAGCCAGGGCCTGCAGCTCCAGCATCACATATGGGCACCAGTTTGAGTCCCGGCTGCTCCGCTTCCTATCCAGCTCCCTGATAATGTACCTGGGAAAGCGGTGGAGGATGGCCCAGATTGTTGGGCCCCTGCTCCTGTGTGGGAGACCCAGAAGAAGCTTTTGGCTTGTGGCTTTGGCAAGGTCCAGCCCAGCCCCAGTCATTGTGGCATTTGGGGGTGAACCAGCAGATGGAAGATCAATCTCTCTCTGTCTCGCCTCTCTATCTGTAACTCTGCCTTTCAAATAAATAAATAAATAAATCTTAAAAATAATGTGCAAGGCTTGTTTGGCAAAAACAAAACAAAAACCTTAACAGGAGTGGGGAATGTCTGGATGTGGTCAGTATAAAGCCCGTTAAATCATTGAGTCTGGCCCTGACAAGGCAACTATAGGCAGGACTCAAATTTAATAAATTTACAGCAGGCTCATTTTTTCATTTATTTTTAATTATTTTATATTTTTAAAAACATATATAAAGGGAACAAATTCCCCGTATTTCATATGTACATAATATATATAATATAACTTTTTTTAAGGTTTATTTATTTGAAAGGCAGAGTTAGAGAGAGAAGGAGGGAGAGAGAGAGATCTTTGATTTGCTGGTTCACTCCCCAAATTGTCACAACAGGCAGGGCTGGCCCAGGCTGAAGCCAAGAACCAGGAGCTTCCTCCAGATCTCCCACGTGGGTGCAGGGGCCCAAGCATTTGGGCCATTTTCACTGTTTTCCTAGGTGCATTAGCAGGGAGCTGGATCAGTAGTGGAGCAACCAGGACTTGAACCATCGCCCATATGGGATCCCAGTGCTGCAGGCCACGGCTTTAACCCACTGAGCCACAGTGTCGGCCCCCGTATATATGCAGCTTTTAAGAACATAATGGGGCCAGTGCTGTGGCACAGTGGGTTAAAGCCCCAGCCTGCAGTGCCAGCATCCCATATGGGCACTGGTTTGGGTCCTGGCTGCTCTTCTGATCCAGCTCTCTGCTGTGGCCCAGGAAAACAGTGAAGATGGCCCAAGTCCTTGGGCCTTTGCACTCACATGGGAGACCGGAAGAAACTCCTGGCTCCTGGCTTCAGATCTGCTCAGCTCTGGCCATTGCAATCATTTGAGGGGTGAACCAGCAGAATGGAAAACCTCTCTCCCCTGGCTTTACCTCTCTCTATAACTCTTTGAAATAAATAAAATAATTTTTTTTTTAAAAAAAGATCATAATGATACTGGGGCTGGTGATTTGGTGCAACAGGTTAAAACCCTGACCTGCAGTGCTAGCATCCCCATATGGGTACCAGTTCAAATCCTGGCTGCTCCACTTCCGATCTAGCTCCCTGCTAATGCACCTGGGAAAGCACCAGAGGATGGTTCAAGTTGTTGGGCCCCTGCACCCACGTGGGAGACCCAGAAGAAGCTCCTGGCTCCTGTCTTTGGATCAGCTCAGCTCCAGCCATTGGGCCATTTGGGGAGTGAACCAACGAATGAAAGACCTGTCTCGCTTGTTCTATCTACCTCTCTATGACTCTCATTCAAATAAAGAAATTTTTTTTAAAAAAGATGATGATGCTACCCACTCTCTCTCCTTCTTCTTACATTTCTTTTAATTTTTGCAATGCCATACTTTTCTTTTAAGATTTTATTCATTTATTTGAGAGGTGGAGTTACAGACAATGAGGAAGAGACAGAGAAAGGTCTTCCTTCAGTTGGTTCACTCCCTAGATGGCTGCAACGGCTGGAGCTGCACCTATCCAAAGCCAGGAGTCAGGAGCTTCTTCCAGGTCTCCCACGTGGGTGCAGAGACCCAAGGACTTGGGCCATTTTCTACTGCTTTCCCAGGCCCACAGCAAAGAGCGGAATTGGAAGAGGAGCAGCTGGGATTAGAACCGGTGCCCAAATGGAATGCCAGCACTGCAGGTGGAGGATTAACCTGTTGTGCCACAGCGCTGGTGCCGATGACATACTTTCAACTTACTTTATAATCACAAGCTTAACCCTCGCCTAAATCAAGAATTTAACAAGTAGTTCCTCAGGAAGCATGCTAATTTTTAAGTTGATGATTTTGGATGGCCTGTGAATAATGTTTTAATGGTCTAAATGGCCCTTGGCAGAAAAAAGGTTCCCCATCCCTGCCCTGAAGAATAGCTGTTAATATATAGAATAGATTTAATTAAACTTATATCGTTTTTCTTTAACAAGTGATTGCTGTGAATACATTCTTGGGCACTGAAGTAAAGTAAATGCTGTAAAGGACAGCCTTAGAACGGGAGGCTGAGATCCTAATCTCATTCACCTTTTAAGTGGTTGATCTTACCAGCTTTCCGGTATGAGACAGGAAGTAAGAAACAACGAAATATAAAACAAAATTTTAAAAAAATGTATGTGAAAGGCATAGGGGCAGAGATAGATCTTCTTTCTGCTTGTTTGCTTCTCAGATGTCCACAGCAGCCGTGGCTGGGGCACAGGAGTCAGGAGCTCCATCTAGGTCTCCACGTGGGTGGCAGGGAAGTATTTGAGCCATCGTGTGCTGCCTCCCTGTGTGTGCATTAACAGGGATGGAAGCAGAGGTGGGACTTGACCCCAGGCCCTCTGCTAGTGGATGTGGGTGTTACGTGCAGGGGCTTACAGTGTCTGCCCCAACAGCTGGAAATTCTGAATGAAGTAGGGAACTTAGCAGATGTAGTGCTGTAAATTCTTTTTTGCTCACTCAGGATGTGTTTGGCTGTGTCTTTGGAATTAGTTGAGATTGCAGTCCAGTGAGTTCTGACTTACTGCAGATACCTGGGTGAGAGTTAGGCAGTTAAAGTCCGTCTGCTTCTAACAGTGTAGCTCAGTTGTTAAGGCATTTGAATATTCTTGCCTTAGCTTCTCTGTAGTATAGGGCCTGTGTTTGATGTGGCCCAGTGAATTGAGATGATTCTGAGGTTCTTAAGTAAGCTATGGCTCCTTGTCAAGTAGAGAACCTCATGAAGTCAGCTGCTTCTTGAGCTGTGGGATGTAAGTGTGCAGGAAAGTGTAAGAATGCTTATTTTATTTACCTACAGAATATCATCAAAAAAGTGAATGGTCAGAAGTTTGTATACAAGTTTGTCTCTTACCCAGAGATTCTGAAGATGGACCCAATGACAGTGGGCAGGATTGAGAGAGACTCTGAGACTTTGAACTTCAGTGATGTCAGTAGCAGTTCCAAAGACATGGAGAACGGCGGGAAAGAGAAGCCCCCTCAGCCTGGCACCAAGACCTCCAGCCGAAACGACTACATTCACTCTGGCTTGTATTCCTCCTTCACTCTCAACTCTTTGAACTCCTGCAGTAAGAGGCTTTCCAAATCCATGAAGACCGAGAGCCCGGCTGAGAGACTGGCAGAGAAGAAGGCTCCTCAGGAGCCAGCACCGTCTGTCATCAGATTTGTAACGACACCTTCCAAAAAGCCACCCGGTGAACCTGTGGCTGCTGCTGTTTCCAACGGCCCAGCTGTTTCTCCGTCTTCAGAGGAAACTATCCAAGCATTGGAGACACTGGTGTCCCCAAAACTGCCTTTCCTGGAGGCCCCAGCTTCCGTGTGCAGCGTATCCACCACTTTCCCTGGCACAGCTCCCGCTTCGTCCCTTTCCCCTCCCTTGCAGGAGCCTCCCAGCCGCACGCCCTCGCCCCCGCTGAGCTCTCACCCAGACGTCGACACAGACGTTGACTCGGTGGCCTCCCAGCCCGTGGCGCTCCCGGAGAACCTGTCACTGGAGCCTAAAGACCAGGATTCTGCTTTGCCAGAAAAAGACAAAACCAATAACTCATCAAGATCCAAGAAGCCCAAAGGGTTGGAACTGGCACCCACCCTTGTGATCACAGGCAGTGATCCAAGCCCACTGGGAATACTAAGCCCCTCGCTCCCTACAGCGTCTCTTACACCAGCCCTTTTCTCACAGGTAGCTGTCACCACTGTTTGCATTTCTCCCCCTTTGTAAATCTTCATTTGAGTTCAGATCCAGAATTGGCACTCAGGTTGGCTATCTGTCACTTAGGTTTGCCTTAGAAAGGTATGTAACCCTGTGAAAGCAACACAGTTCCTCACCTCAGTTGAGATTGTCAAAATAGGAGTTGGAGTGTTGGCTTTAAAAATTTGCTTGCAAGTAAATGAATACTTTGAGATTTTCCACTTCCTCCTGAAGAAAATAATGTGTGCTCCTCTGCCTCCTTATGGTTTTGTGAAAGTTGTTGATATGTAAAAAACAGTGATAATCTCTAGAAAACATCAGTTCCCGAGGCCTTGAGTGTCCTGGCTGCTGTGATGTGGAGTAACAAGTCTGAACAGTTACAGTCAGTGTCCATTAACTTGAGATCTCAGAAGACAGTTTAATAGATTACTCCCAGACCATCTCATTGTTATGCAGAGAAATGTTAATGACTCAGTTGCCCATCATCCTCTGCACCCAAATACAGGCTGAGTTTTCTGTTTGGGAAAGACTATAAAATTTGGCTGAAAAAGTAGTTACTTTGACCTTTATGTTTCTTTGGTTGTAAAAATAATTTAGGAATTTTTTTATTGTGATAACATTTTGGACTTGGAGATACGGTGGAGAATAGGGCAGTATTTGGCATCAGGCTGTTTGCCTTCTGTTGATGGATAAAGCATAATCCTGTTGAGTCATTGAGCGAATGTTTTTATTTGTGTGTTGCAGACTCCCATCCTCCTGACTCCAAGCCCCTTGCTGTCCAGCATCCACTTCTGGAGCACTCTCAGCCCTGTGGCTCCCCCGAGTCCAGCCAGGTTGCAAGGTGCTAACACACTTTTCCAGGTAAACTGCATAAAAATCTGTCTCTTGTAAATGGAGCGTATTAAATAAGACAGAAAGATGGTGTCCCACTGTTGTTTTATCTTTCTAAAACTTTGATTTAATTAATGATTTAGAAATTTCACCAACACAAATATTCACAGCATAATTACCTTTCATTTTACTATTATATACATTTAAGTCAGAACAAGACTTAATGCTGGGCCGGCGTCGCGGCTCACTAGGCTAATCCTCCTCCTGCGGCGCCAGCACCCCGGGTTCTAGTCCCAGTTGGGGTGACAGGTTCTAGTCCTGGTTGCCTCTCTTCCAGTCCAGTTTTCTGCTGTGGCCTGGGAGTGCAGTGGAGGATGGCCAAAGTCCTTGGGCCCTGCACCCGCATGGGAGACCAGGAGGAAGCACCTGGCTCCTGACTTTGGATCAGTGCAGCGCGCCAGCCGCAGTAGTCATTTGGGGGGTGAACCAATGGAAGGAAGACCTTTCTCTCTGTCTCTCTCTCAGTGTCTAACTCTGCCTGTCAAAAAATAAAAATAAAAAAAAGACTTAATGCTATGGCTTATTGTGAGCATAACCACGTTTTTTAGTCATTTTAAACACCACAAATCATCTATTTGGAAAAAAAAAAAAAAAAAACAGATGGGCATTTGGCAGAGCAGTTAAGGTGCTGCTTGGGATGCCCGCATCCTGTGTCAGAGAGGCAGGATTTGAGTCTTCCTTCTGCTCCTGATTCCGGCTTTCTGTTGATGCGTACCCTAGGAAGCAGCAGATGATGGCTCAGGTGGTCGGGTTTCTCCTGTACATGTGGGAGACCCAGATTGAATTCCGGCGTCTTGGCAACCTGACTCAGCCCTAGATGTTGTGGCCATTCAGGGAGTAAACCAGCAGATGGGAGATGGGTCTCTCTCTCTTTTTCTGCCTTTCAAATAAATGTGAAGAGTCTTTAAAAAGTCTTGGAAAACATGTATTATGAAAAATCTTGGATTTCAAAATGTTTTTGCACAAAAGAAAACTTTTTTAGAAAGTTTTTATTTGAAAGGCAGAGACAGAGAGTTCTTTGATTCATTGGTTCACTCCCCCCAAATGCCAACAACAGCCAGGTCTGGGTCAGAATGAATCAGAAGGCTGGATCTCAATCCAGGTCTCCCACGTGGGGGCAGGACTCAAGTACTTGAAACACCTGCACCCTTCCAGGTGTGCATTAGCGGAAAGCTGGATTGAAAAACAGTAGTCAGGACTCGAGCCAGGTGCTTCAGGGTGGGATGTGGGCGCTCCACGGTGTGACAACCCCTGTAGCAAACTCCTGCCCCCAAATAAACTTACCTTTTAATTCCAGTTTCCAACAAACATTTTGACGTACCCTTGCATTCTTAGGCAGACACACATATACACATGCACACAGGGAATCTCTGCACATAGGTTTCTTCCTCTTGTTTGAAATTTAAAAAATAGAGAAAATCAAATGCTCCCATTTGCTCTTTATTCAGAATTGATACTTGAGAACATTTTAAGTATATATTTTTAAAAATGAGTATTGTGTTATGCTCCCATTCCTGTTTTTTTTTTTTAAGGATTTATTTATGTATTTGAAATGCAGAGTTACAGAGAGGCAGATGCAGAGAGAGATTGAGAGATTGAGAGAGAGAGAGAGAGAGAGGTCTTCTATCTGCTGGTTCATTCCCCAAATGGTTGCAATGGCTGGAGCTGGGGCAATTGGAAGTCAGAAGCCAGGAGCTTCTTCCAGGTCGCCCATGAAGGTGCAGGGGCCCGAGGACTTGGGCCATCTTCTGCTGCTTTCCCAGGCCACAGCAGAGAGCTGGATTGGAAGTGGAGTAGCCGGAACTTGAACTGGTGCCCGTATGGTGCAGCCTTACCCACTACGCCACAGCACCTGCCCCCTTCCTATTCCTAATGGGTTTAACCATTATTTTGTCCCCACAATATAGACTATAAATTGTAGAGTTTCTTGTGGTCGATTCACTAACTTATTAGAGGTAACTGTCCCTGGGAAATTTTCTTATATTTTGTAATTTAACTTTTCATTTGTTTTTTTTAGAAATGAAATAATAAGGAAAAGGAAGAAAAAGGTCCTTGTACATTTCCGTGTTGTTCTTTTCCCTTTGGTTGCAAAGTCACTGTATTACTGAGTAGAAAGAGTGCTGAGAATTGTCCGTATTTTGTTTTCCTGTTTTTCATGGCCTCACAGCAGATGACTGGGTTTAGCAGTCTGAGACTGTACGCAGAGTTACCGTGCTCCCCTGGCTTCAGCCTGGACTCTCCCTGGAGAGTTGGGCTCAGAATAAGCAGTGGGGACCCCTTTTCTGGGACAAGCACCCTCCAACTATTTGTGCCTGCCTAGACTTCTTTCTGAGGATTCATGATTTGCTTTATTGCTGAATACACTGGTTTTTTCTTAGCCTTTAACAACCTTCACTTGAGGTTCAGTGTAAACCTGTGTGCCCTAGGACTTGAGGGGACCTATAGGCGTGTTCTTTGTTACTGATTCTTCAAGACAGGTTGGAGAGTGTTTGTATTTAATGGGGAGGACAAACGATTTTTGTAAGTGTCGCTTTGACACCACTTTGTCCTGTGGACGCTGGTCAGCCTCAGGGTGAGCATGGCAGGGACACAGAGGGCAAGGGTGGGGTGATTGAAGCATGCTGATGTGTTTTCTCTTCTTCCCCAGTTTCCTTCTGTCCTGAATACTCACGGGCCATTCACTCTCTCTGGCCTGGATGGACCTTCCACCCCTGGCCCATTCTCCCCAGACCTACAGAAGACATAACCTGTGCACTTGCGGAATGAGAACCGAGGAGCAGAGACAGAGACACCCAGCGCGACTGCGCTTGAAGTGAGTGGGTGGTGGTTCTACAGTGCTGACAGTAGACCGCTGTGATTTCTGCTGTTCCCCGTGAAACGCCTTTGGAGGATTCCCTTTGACTAGGACTCAAGTGGACTGTGTATAAAGATGCCTTAATTGGAGCTCAAACTCCACCTCCCTCTTTTTTCTTTTCCTTTTTTTTTTTTTTTAATTTTTAAATATTGTGAGCTTTGTGTTAAAGTAATGTTTGGTGGGATGTAGCAGCTGTGCTTTGCAGGAATGAACAAGAACAAAGTTAATCCTGGCTTTTGGGACCCTCTGGCCAGGAAAAAATTATACTTAGAGTCTATTATTTAAAGAAATATCAGTTAAATGAAATTGGTTCTATCTTGAGGACTAAGTGTGCTCTGTTGAATGACTGTACGTGAGCTGCTCACGAGCAGTGGAAGAAAAATAACCATTCTGATTCCTCCTGGATCGAAGCCACACATGGGCAGCTCCTGTCCTGTTGTGACCTGTGGCGGCCTTGTTTACGTTGATTTAGGGTGGATCTCAGTTGTGCTCTTGTCTGAGCCTGTCGGCAGAGCTTGGATCTTGTCTATTACAGCACAGAAGGATTTTTAAACCTGGGGTTTAATTCAGTTTTTGGAACCTCCAGTGAGAATGTGGGACCCCACATCAGGCCAGAAGGGTCCTCTGTTCTCCAGGAGTGGTAGGCAGCATTGCCCATGGTATGCAGCGTGGAAAATGATGCCTTTTTGGAAAATGAACTTAGGTTTTGAAGTGTTGAGGCACCTTTGAGTAAAAGAGTCAGTGCATAATTTGAAACAGCACACAGGGCTTTTCTCCGTTAGAGATACCCAGAGTGAAGGAACCTTTCTCTTTCCTGCTCATCTTACCTCATTTCCCATGGCATGTCTTTGGTCTTTCCTTTGAAATGCAAGGTTGCTAGAGGTAGCAGTTTTAAAGAGGTAGTCAGTAGTGAGGTAAAGATGGGCCTATTTCCTGCAAATCCTGTTTGGTTTATAATTGGGGAATGCCTTACTTAGGGGTTGGATTATTTGTATTTGTAGTGAGGTGTAGGCCTTCGTCTTTACCTTACCACCTGTACAGAATCGTCCCAGCTGGGAATCAGGGCCAGGTGCACACAGATTTGTTTAGCCCCACCCTGAATTGATAGCAGTATCAATCACGGGGCCTTTTGAAAGTTTTTGCTTTGAAATCCAAGATCAAGTCGTAACTGTCACCTCCATGGCTTGTCCATTAAACTGGTCTTTTAACCCTGTCATCGAGTCACACGAACTAGATAGAATGAGGAAGTAAGGTTTTAAGAGCTCAGAATGACATTGATACAAGCCAGCATCTTCTAGATGCACAGTGTTCACTTTAAATTCATTGTTGTGCTGTGTAGAGACGCTTTTGTTAAGTCATCTATGCTAGGTTGCTGGCAGAGGAGGGAGAATACTCAGCGAGCTGCCTTCCTGTGTGTAGTGTGGGAGACTTGTGATGTGCAATAGTCATGTGGAAAGGCAGTGTCGGGGTGGTGGGGAGCAGCCTTCTGAACTTTCTCCCTGCATTGAATTAATTAGTTCGCCTGCTTGTTTGAAATTAGATCTCTCACAGCACTTTGGAATAGTTTTTATTAGGCTAGCATTTTTTACATTGAATAGGTAAATATTGATGGCTCAGTTTAAGTAGATGTTTTAAATTTGAAAGCACAAAAGTGTTTTATCTTTTTGAATTAAAGGAGAAAAGCCATTGGTTTGTTTTCACAGATGGTGTATTTGCTAATTAGCTATCTTAGTACAGAGGTGCCTTAAACCAGGGCACCATTAAAACTCAGGCCAAGCAGCCGCCTGGGAACCAGTTCTAGGGAATCCTTCCTGTAAACCTGAGCTGAAGCCTCAGAGAGGTGTGAAGCCTTATGAGTTGATGAGAGTCTGCTTCCTTTGGGATCAGCTAGTTGGGGAAGTTTGTGTGTGTGTGTGTGTGTGTGTGTGTGCGTGTATCCTTTTTAAAGTCAGAGTTTACAACCTTCATGTGTCTGAGGCAGACAGTTCTATTTGCAGACTACCTCCTTCCTGGAAAAGTCTCAGCTCCATAGTCTTTTGAAAATCCACGGAATTCTTAGCATCAGAAGGTACCCAGCAGTTGAGGTCAGTCTTCCCAGAGAGATGCGTGTTTGCTGGTCGTAGCTGGGTGGATGCTGTTGGGCAGTGGTAGCCCCAGTTCGGGAAGCGGAGCGGGCTGAGTGGGTTCTGGCGTTCCCTGAGCTGCCTCAGCCTTCCCCAGCTGCACATCAGCATGCTGGGGGACCCATGACAGCTAGGATACCCGGAAAGCCCTGAGTCTGTGGCATTAGCCGGAGTCGGTCACCATCTTGGAGCTGAGAAGGGCCATGTGGTTGCCTGGGAGCCGGTGCAGCGTGCTAATGCTGCGTTGCGTGCACGCCGCCGTTTCTAAAGTGAGCTTTTTCTTGTTCATATGCTGATTTTTAAAAACACACGTCTGACTTCAGTAATACCTTCTAAAAATGATTTGTCCCAGTACTTTTGTGGTGGTGTATTTTGTATGTTTGAACAAAGGTAGGAAGTTTTTTTTTTTTTTTTTTAATTTGTACAGAATTGAAGACTGGGGGCCCTCAAAAGGTCAGCCTGAAGCTTCCTAGGATTAATATGTAAGTTTAATTTTCCCTCACATTTTCAGGTGTGTGGAATAATGGGCATAATACTGGGTTTTCAGATTTTGATGGGGAAGGTAAGCACATGAGCCCACATAGAATACTGGATTTTTTTTTTTTTTTAAACTGGAAAATTCCTTGAAGGTTTACATACTGTATGAGAGATCCAGAAAGACAGGACTGACGACTCAGTAAATCAGAAGCTTGGGATCCTGGAGCTGACCGTGGGCTGTGGACAGTGTCTCCTGTCCCACTCACACCCAGCACGCGTGATGTCTGGTCCGATGGCATTGTTGTGTCCTGCTCTCAGAGTTCATACGATGCTGACTAGCGTTCTGAAAGGTAGCTTTGTGTTTCCAGCGAGTTCAAGCACAGTCACAGCACTCAGTGATATTGAGAGAAGCAATCTCTAGTCTTTTTGAACATTTGCCTTGATCAGCAAAAGCTCTTAAACGTAAAAACTTACCCTATCAAACATCCATGTTTAACATAGAAACAAAGGATGACATAAAAGTAATTATTAGAAATCAGTTTTTAATATGAAGGAACTTCTGAAAGTTTATGGAAAATGGAATTAAAAGATAAGTCCGGGGGCAGGCATTGCAGTGCAGTGGATTAAGCTGCCACTTGGGACACCTGCATCCTTGTCAGAGAGCCTGGGATTAAGTCCCATCTCAGTTTCTGGTCCAGCTTCCTGCTATTGTGTCTCGGAAACAGCAGAGGATGGCCCCAGTGCTAGAGTTCCTGCCTCCCACGTGGGAAACCTGGATGGAGCTCCTGGCTCCTGGCTTCAGCCTGGCCCAGCCCTGGCTGTAGTGGGCATTTTAGGTAGTGAACCAGCAGATGAAAGATCTCTCTCTGACTCTCCTTTTCATTCTGTCACTCTGCCTTTCAGATAAATTTTTAATAAGTTTATTTTGGTGCAAAAGTGTTTTATAGTCCATACATAATTTTTTTATAATAATCATTTTCCACGAACTTTTGGAAGGCTCCATGTAATTTCTTCTCGCACCAAGCAGATTGTCTCGTGCGCCCTCTGGAAACACGAGCTCTGCTCTGCAGACCACCTACTCAGCTACTGCTTCTCAATCCAGTCCCTTAAAAAGTGTTTCTTTTCATCTACCTGAAAGGCAGAACATAGAAAGAGAGACAGATCTTCCACCTGCTGGTTCATTCCCAAATGCCCATAACAGCTGGGGCTGGGCCAGGCCAAGGCCAGAAGCCCCAAGTTCCATCTGGGCTTCCCACATGAGTGGCAGGTGCCATCACCTGCTGCCTCCCAGGGTGCAGCAGCAGAAACCTGGAATGGGAGTGGAGGGAGCTGGAGCTCAAAGCAGCACCTTGATGATGGGATGCAGGTTCCCGAGCAATGGCTAACCCCCTGTGCCCCAGTGCCTGCCCTTCAATCCAATTTTTGGGCCAAAAAAAAATGTGCTTTTCTTGTGATATTTGGAAAAATCGTAGAAGGGACTTTCTTCAGAGGAGGCTGTCATCAACTTGGAAACTTTCACATTTTTACTCCTAAGTTGCTAAATAATCACCAATTTCCAAATGTTTTGTAGGACTTCGTACTTACTATTTTTGATGGTCTTTTGTCTCTTTCATCTTCATGTTAGGTATGACTCAATTTATTTTACTAGTCTGCTTACAAAGTTCTTTTGGCCTTATATTTTACCACCAAGTTCAGGATTATTTCAGGTTGCTTTAGGTTAAAATATATAACAGCTTCCATTTCTTCATTTTTTTTCACTCCTGACACTTGAGCTTCTGGAGGAATACTCTTCTTGATATGTCTGCACTTCATTTGTGTGTGTTTCATTTGCCCGTGGAAGTGTGCTGAATTGCCATCCTTAGGTGTGCAAACAAGTGTGGAAAGGCACGCGGGTCCCTCTGTGCAAACCCCCAGGAAAGTGAGACTGCTCGTGACACAGTGTGCGCTCTGAGGGTTTGATGGTGTTTCCAAAACAGAACTGGCAGGCAGTATTCAGTCCACGGTGTGAGTGCAGGGCAGGGCAACTCTGATCGCCTGCAGCAGACACTGGACCTGAGAATAGGTTCTATGGAAAGTATTTTGCTAATTTTCTGCTTGGTTTAGGGTCAACAAGTAAATGCTCGGTGGGTGTTTTTAATGCTGCTAGCGTTGCCTGAGTCACAGAGCCCTGCTACTCCCCTTAATGTCATCAGAACTGTTTCCTGAAGTTGGAGTTCTAATCTTAGAATCTAGAATTCTCGTGGGTGGTGGTGTATTAAACAAGACGAGAAGGCGGCTTGGTTTCATTTCTTGTGCCTGGTGGAGCCTGTTCCCGTGAAAGTCATGTTTTGACCTGTCAGCACGGCAGATCTGACAGGCGAATTGCTGGTTGTGGTCGAAGTGCTCCATCTCAAGCTGTTGGCTTCTCTAAGCTACTTTTCTGAAGTTGTGATAGATTGATGGGATGCCAGAAAACCCTGGTTTCTAGGGTGTGTCAGTCTTGCAGCTCAGTGTTGTGAAAGATGGAAATCCAGAGAGGGGCAGGAGTGGCTGCAGGCTTCCTGCTGAAGCCAGGCAAGCAGGCTGTGGCCAACGAGGACGTCCATGAGGGGTCCCTGCAGCCTGCCAGGTCTTGTGACCGCTGCTCTTGGGAGTGCAGCACACATCAGGAAGTTGCACGAGGCTTGAAACTTCACTCGGAGACATTTAACGGGGAGACTAGAACACTGCTTCCAGGTCATCCTGACTGAGTACGCACAGGTTTGCGTGTAGGTGAGCACTGGTGTGTTGGCTGAGTGTGTGTATAAATCTGTTTTCAGAGGGAACATGTGTTACTCATCCTCGAGACTAGGAAGGCTCCTGGTCTTGTTTTATACTAAAACTTAAAAAAAAAAAAAATTGCTGCAACTTGCAGTTGTCATTTTTTAGAGATTAATGACTTACACATTTCATTTTTTAAAAATAGATTTTTAGGCCTTAAAGACTAATTGCTTACTAACATTTTAGAGATCCAGTGCTTCTATGTGACATATTCCAAATCAAATCATCTTAAACCATTCTCTTATGTTCATGTATTACTGAGCAGGTAAGGATGTTTTCTTAAAATTTCTGTATTTACATTTGCTTTTGTGTAAAATGTTCATCAGGTTGGTTTGTAAGTCTCAGAGAGATTTATACTAGAAGTGGGATTTCTGAAATACAGAGGTTTGACGATTGATAGGGTAGTGGAGGGCTTCTGGCATTGTTGCCTGATTTTTCTTTTTGAACTGTACATAATTAGCCGCAGTGAAACCTCCGTACTGTGGGCTGAAGTCTTCACAGTTCTGCCTTGCTTCCCATCTCAAAGACCCCTTCCGAGTCCTGTCCCTTCCAAGGGCTGTGAACCCTGCTGGCCGGCCTGGGGTCTGTGGCTGGGCCAGGGTGGGGGCGGGGATGCCCTGTGGCTGGCCCAGCATTCTCACCAGTGGAATCGCTCAAGTCCACGTAGGGCTGAGGGGTGAGAGTGCTCTATCCTTGTATTAAATCACTTGGCACTTTCTTGGGCACAGTTATTAGCACTGTTGGTTTTTAATAACTGGAAGCACTTAATGATTATTTTGTTTAATTTCAGCGTAAGGGTTTGGAGGGTCAGGGCAGTCAGGTTTCTTTCTCATGCATAGCTTCTGGAAATTGAGAGTCGGAAGACGGCGTGAGCGGATGACTGAGCCGGCCTTCTCGCGCCGTGGGCCTGCTCTTCGGCCAGGATGTCGTCAATGACTGGCAGGCTTTCAGGATTGTGCTTTCTAGAAATGTAGGACTTTTTATAATGATTTGCATTTGATAGACTACACTTAATTTTGTGAAGTATCCGACTCTTCCTGTTTAATCACCGTTACTTATTGTCTGTTACGTAGGCGGCAGTCCGACTTCTGAGACATGTCTGCGTTTTGTTTTGGGGCAGTGTCAGCAGTGAGCAGGTGTCCCGCGGTTGCGACAGTAGCGTCCTTCATGGACTGCCGCGGCCGTGGAGTGGCGTCTGCTCCCGGGTGAAGACAAAGCACACAGTTCACCTTTGACTACCCCAGGGCTCTTCATTGGGTTTGGCCCTAGGTCTTTGCCAAGCGCAGTCATAGCGATCTCTTCACTCTCGCCTCGTGGCAGCTTCATTTATTTTTGTGGGTAGGGAAGATTAAAGACGAAACTCAGTGCAGTCATTTTGCCTAGTGGTTAGCTTGGGTTTGAGGTGAATAAAACTGATTAATAATAGTTTCTTAGAATTATGACCTTTATTCACCAAATGAGAAATTGGCTTTAAAAAGTGTGCAGCTTTGCACTTTGAAGAATAAAGTAAGACTTTTCCATTAGCCCTACTCGATGTTCTGCACAACATGTCCTCCTCAGAGACAGGAGTGAGGGGGTCTTAGGTATTGACTGCGGGGGCACTGGCGGCCCGTGGACTAGCAGGGGTGTGCGTGCCGAATGGTCAGCTCTCAGTCCCATTTAGCACGTGTCCCCCAGGGACTGCTGCAGTGGTCTCCGTCAGGTGTGCTGCAGGGAGCCATGTGACCTCACGGGCACGCGTCGTCTGGGGTGTGTGGCAGGAAGAACTTGGGGTGCTTTCCTCGAGCCAGTCAGCCCAGCTGAGAAGACGCTCGCTTCACTGTTTAGTCCCGCTTGTCGATCTTACTGACATCAGCATCTCAGAACTTCCGCGTCGCTGTGTATGCTTTGCAAGCGCGTGCCTACCCGAATGAGCAGTTGTTACAGTGTTACTAGTAACTTGTCTTGATTGATTTAATGTGCTTCATGTTAGGAGACCTTCAAAGTATTAAAAGGTGACCTTTCTTCTTTTCTTTTTCCTAAATATGCCATTAAATGGTAACTGTTAACACTTGCTGCATCATTAATTGTTGATACAGCTGGAGAGAGACTGCCTCCCTGTCTTCTCCCTCAGCAGCCTGACTCACCTGTAGGGCAACACATGGAAGTTGTTTTACGTTTGCTTGGGATGAGTGCAGCTGGTTTTGAATTCTGTTTGTGGCTGAGAAACTCGACAGGGCTGAGGTGGGTGAGGAAAAGGACGCCTTAGCACTTGGAGAGCTTCGTGCTGCCCTGCTTTGTAAAGGAAAAACAGGGTGGGTGTTTGGCATTGCTGTCAAGGTACCCTTGGGATACCCGCATCCTATATCTGAGTGCCTGGGTTCAAGTCCCGGTTCTGCTTCCTCTTCCAGCTTCCTGCTGACGCACACCCTAGGAGGCTGCTTGATGGCTCAAGTATTTGGGTCCCTGCCACCCACGTGGGAGACCTAGATGGAGTTTCCAGCTTCCCCCCGCTTCAGCCTGGCCCCATCCTGGCTGTTGCAGGCATTTGGGGAGTGAACCAGGGGACGGGAGATTAGTTTCTCTCTCTGGCTTTAAAATAAACATAGAGCAACATTTTTAAAAAGAAAAGACAAAAGTATAGTTGATACCCGGTGCATTTGCAGAGGCAGGGGCTGGCGGTCCGGTTTTCCATCATTTCCCCGGTTTTTTGCAGACATTTTGTTAACTTCTATAATGGTGATATACATCTTTTAAGAAAGATGATACATTTTTTTAAAAACTATTTTATGAAAGAACTGACAGAGGAATTTGCTTTGTATAATGCAATCTAGCTTTAAGAAAGCACTGTAGCAAGTTTACTATAAGTCCAAAATTATACAGATATGTTAATAGATCTATGTGCAACTAGATGTGGACAACAATTGTATTTTTTTAAATAAATATTTTTAACAAAATGCTTATCTGAATCGATCGTTCATTTTCCTTCTCACATCCATTTGAGGTGGTCTCGGTGTTGTTTTCATCCATGCTAACTGGAGTAAGGAAAGCGTTCCAGTTTCTCAGTGGGTGTTACTAAGACCTGCCCTCAACTCTTTGCTGTGTACGTGAGCACTGTGTACACGTGTAGTGACCCCGCCACTGTCACAGGTGGCAGAGGGAGATGGTAAAGTGACTGTGATAGAAAGGGAGTGGGGAGAGAAACGACTGACCGACCAGCTGAAAACAGCATTCACCACGGAAATCTTTTATTTTTAAAAATTAACATCTTAAAAGGGTTTTAAAAACGTCACCAGATGCTTTTACTGTAGCCCTTGAGGAGGAGCAGCTTCAGCTTGCTTCTGTTCCAGGCACCGTTTGTACAGTTTTTGAGATAAGAAACCGGAGGCTTTAATTCATTTAGCAAACAAAACGAGGCCTTTTCGGAACTGGGCTGGGACGTGGCATTAGTAGGTGAGAGAGTCACATCAGAGACAACTGTTTCTGGAGGGGAGCAGAACAGAGAGGCAGGTCCTCAGAAGAGGCACTTCCCTACCCCTGGAGGGGTGCCGGGGTGTGAGTCCCACATCCAGGCCGCAGAGGGAAACCTGGGAACGGGGGAACTCCAGGCCCCTGGATGCCAGACCCCAAAAGGAAGTGTGGATCCCAGCCCTGCCTGCCCGAGCTGATTCTGAAGTGTGGGCTAAGCGGCTGTGCTTGGTTCTCTGGCTGGTTCTAAGAAGCCATAGTGGCTCCCGGCACTCCTGCCTGAGTTTGTTTTGTCTAGAACAGCAGCCCCTTGAACCTGCAGGAGAGGCGCCTGTCGCCAGAAACACCAGGCCCTTGGTTCTGAGCTTCTGAAGTAGAATCAGTGGTCCTTCACGATGGAGAACACATTTATTAAGTTTAAAATACTTTTATTTTAGGAAAGATAGGCTTAGATTTGTTTAATCCTGTTTTCTGCAGTAACAAATTAATCACAATCAACTTAGTTATAACCATTGATTCTTTCTAAATCTGTATAAAAAGATATTTTCCTGAAAAACCACAAGAAAAAATACAACTGCTTTCTCTTTGCCCCATCCCTCATCTCCATAGTTAGACTGCACATTCAAATTTGGCTGGCCGCTAACTTAGAAGTATTTACAGAGTTGAAACTATAGCCCTGGACCACCAGCTTTCCAAAGAAGCTGGATCTGTTGAACTTACAATAAATAGGTACCAAGCATATGAACAGTTTCCAAACTGCTTAGAAGGAAGTTTTAAAAATAGAAATTGCTAACATTTACTAAGCAATCTCTGTCAGGCTTATAGTAATTCCTTTATACAAATTCATTTAGTTCTTTGAAAATTCCTCTGAGGTAGGGTAAGTAAGTACTTTTAGAAATGCCACGAAACTGGTGAAAAAAGCCAGGGTTAGAGCCTCAGAAGTGCGCCCAGGGCCACACAGCCGGAAGGCGAGGCCAAGGCTTAGACCGGGTCTCCAGCCAGCTCCTCGTCACGCAGTTAGGATGCCGGCGGTCAGAGTCGGCTAACCGGATGGTTCACCTACAGGCCCAGGCATGTGGCCCACGGCACTTGGGACAGGTTACCAAGAAGCCGGATCCACCTCACCTGGGTGCTCCTGCGTGTGCGTCTGTGTCTGCGTGAGCAGCCGGGAGACTGCGGCTCTCACAGCCTCCCAGTCCCGCCCGAGCCGGCAGGTCTGCAGTCCCACCTGTGTCACCACAGGACCCTCAAACTGCACGCGGCGTCGCTCGGCAGCCTCGGCTTTTTGTTAAAGGGAAGACCTTGGTGTGGAGTAAGCTTTTCTGTACAGAAGACGTAGAATTAAACTTACGCGTTTTGGGGAAATTCTTTGTGCTATTTCTTAGTCCTTTTATATGCTTGTCAATTCAGCAAAGAAAAGAGAACATGCATCTCATTATCCCCAGAGACTGTGGACCATTAGCATTGCCCGTTAGCGGTGGCAGGCCGGAGAGTGTCTAACAAGGCCATGATTTTAGCTCTTGCCGGTTTGTGCAGTGTAAATGCTCTCACCATGGCTGATCTCAAGACACAGACGTGCTGTCACTGAGAGCAGAGGGGGCACAAGCAGCCCAGAAGCTGGCGTGACACAGTAACCCTATCCCCCTCCCGATACCCTGGACACCCGTCACCTCGACAGCCTCCCTAACACGGTGACGGACTGAGTTCTGAGTATTTATTACCTTTGCTTTTAATAGAAAGCCCGTGTAATTCTAATAATGGCTGCATTTAGCCAGCCCTCAAATTTACCAAGCATCTTCTCGGGGCTGGCATGAGGCAGCCCAGCATCCCACTGCGTCCGTGCCCCAAAGAGCAAGACTCGGGCTTCCAGGCCTGCCTGTCTCGGGGTACAGGAGAACTAGTGGTGTCGCTGCAGGGATGAGGGACTCGGCTGTTCCCGGGTAAGCAGCACACGATGCACGATGCTTTGTGCATGCCAGGGAGCCCTCCGGGGTTGGCCTCGAGTCCTTGAAAACACCGACAGAGAGCCCTGCTCCCAGAGCAAGAGTGAGCCCAACCCAGGGCATGGTCCATGCAGGAGGTGGAAAATGAAGGGAAGCACAGGCTTCCTCCTGCCTTCCCGGAGCTCCTGCACAGTTCTTGGCAGGGTCTGAACCAGGTGGGGGGGCAGGGAACGTGAAAAGCCGGGTCAGTGTCTAATGATTCGCCTGGGGAGGACCCAGGTGCCAGGCCTCAGCAGAATTGCTTCTGGAGATAGGAACAAAGGCATCAAAAGGTTGCCTCCGCTGCAACCCTCAGCTCTCCAATTGTCTGGGGGTGGCGGGCGCCCGAGGCGGGGGGCACTCCTCGTCACCCCCATGGCGTGGTTTACCTCTGGTAACACTCGGCGCTCTCCATGTCCAGGGGTTTGTCTCGGGTCTCATCTAGGAAAGAAAAAGCCCAACCCAGGGTGAGTAGCAGCCGCCACGCATCGCTGTGCTTGTCCTTGCTTCCCTGCCTTTCTTTGGCTCACGGAGGAGCAAAGTGAAGTCACACCTACCGGTTCTGGCCCTCTGGGGTCTGGGGCCTGGGGGATGTGTAACTGTCTCTCACGAATAAAGAACCAATTGGGGCCGGTGCTGTGGCGTAGCGGGTTAAGCCGCCACCTGCAGTGCCTGCATCCCATATGGGCACCGGTTTGAGTCCCAGCTGCTCCACTTCCCATCCAGGTCTCACTATGGCCTGGGAAGGCAGTGGAAGATGGCCCAAGTCCTTGAGTCCCTGCACCTGCGTGGGAGACCTGGGAGTAGCTCCTGACTCCTGGCTTCAGGTCAGCACAGCTCCGGCCCTTGCAGCCAGTTAGGGAGTAAACCACTGGATGGACGACCTCTCAGCTTTGCCTGTGTAACTCTTTCAAATTTTTTTTTTTTTTAAAGAACCGAGTAAGTGGTACTTACAGGCTGTTCAGCAAATACTAACTGAATATGAATCTCAAGTGAAGCCCTGTGCCCAGGGCTGGGCCTGACAACCCCTGGGACCTGCCTTCTCGGAGGCTCGGCTCAGCCATTGTACTGAGTGTGGAGAGAGGTGTGCTCATGTCCACCTGCTCCAGAGAGCTCGAGCCTGTGGACACTTGCCCCTCCGGTCTCAGCGTGTTTCTGCCCGGGTACCTTCTGAGAACTGGCTGCATGTCCAGCCCCCCGGCCTGGGGTCTCCAGGAGAGACCGTGTTCTCAGGAGACGGCTCTGCTTTCTTTGCCACTTGGCCTGAAGAGCTGCTTTTGGAAAAAGATCTGGACTCGAGTCAAAACCCTGAACTGCAGAAGGGATGGCCAATTAGGCCGCTGGGCAGAGTTCCAGTCCAGGAGGCAGGCTCTGCCTTGCAGTGCCGGGGATAGGCTGGGAAGAGATCGCTGGCCCACAGCTCCGTGGCGTGGTGGGACGCAGGAAGCCAAGTTCACAATCCACGCCCCGCTGCTGACAGAGAAACCCTGAGTCAGCCGTCTGCCCTGCGCCCGCCTGCCTCGGAGTCCGGCTTAAACAATTGCACGGAAAGCAGGAAGAGGGGAGGAGGAAGCTGTAGAAAAATAAACATTTCCGTGCATTCTGCTTGCAACGGAATGGCGTTTTTGGCCTGCTGTGGCCCACAGCTTCTGCCCCAGCCTCCCCCGAGCCTTCGCGTACCTGATGAGAGTGCAGGGTGTATCCTGTGGAAAAACAGCAGCAAGATGTAGAAGGTGAAAGCCAGGCAGCCAAAGATCACGCCGCACACCAGGAAGCTGTAGCTGCCCTGGGCCTGGAATATCTGTGGAGGGGCAAGACGCGGGCGCTGACACAGCAGCAGGAGGGGCGCCGGGAGGGTGCCGGGAGGCGCGGCCGGGTTCTTGGGCAAGTCAGCTCCAATCCCCAGTGGGGAGACGCATGCAGAGGAGGGAGCACCTGGCCTGCCTCACCACCTCCTTAGTTCTTTCCAGCTCTGTGTCCTGGAACCTTCTGAGAATTTCCCCATCACCACTGACAGGCCAGCCATACGAGGTGTCTCTGGACCCGTAAGGCCCAACTGGAACTTGGCAGAAGATACCATTTTTTTGTCCTTCCACGTATATGATGAGGACGCAGGACAACGTCAGAGCAGCACACGGAGTGGCTGTTATTTGGCACCGTGGTTAAGATGCCACTTAGGACACCCCCTTGCCCTGGATCTGAGCGCCTGGGTTTGAGTCCTGGCTCTGCTGATGCCGCGTCCTGCTAACGTGCACCCCAGGAGGCACCAGTGAGGGCTCAGGTACTTGGCTCCCTGCCACCCACGTGGGAGACCCGGATTGAATTCCAGGCTCCTCACCCTGGCCTGGCCCAGCCCTAGCTGATGTGGGCATTGAGCCAGTGGCTGGAAGATCTTCCTCTCCACTTCCGTCTCTCACCTTTCTAATAAAAATGAAGACAAAATATTAGCTAAGGCCTTAGAAAAGCAGCACGCGGCACGTCCACAGGCCCGGCACCCGTCAGGAATTAGCACCAGTTTCATCGGGAGCCATCTGCTTCCTGTCCTAGAGGACACTGAAGCGAATCCCAGACACTACGTCACATGCTGGGCAGGACAGGCGGCAGTGTGGTGACGGATGAAGGGGACTCTGGAGAGGGGGCCCGGGTGTGTCACTCTCTGCCTGTCACTAGAAGTGTGGCTGACCCAGGGCAAGTAGCCACACACCCCCCATCCCCCGCTCCTGCTCCCCTGTGTCCCAGGGACTCCTCTCTACACAAGTGCTCAAGAACACAGATGTCCGTGTTCTGGTGGACAAGCGACACGTGGTTGGTTGTGTTGCCCTGGTAGGGGTGGGAGGTGGGCGGGCAGCGGGCCCCTGGGCAGTGAGAGGTGGCGTGGGAGTGAGCAGGGTGGGAAGGGAGCCCCGACTGCCGCCCCAACCACCGCGATCTCTGCGAGCCCTGCGCCATTCCCACGGCCCCCTGGCCCCGCTCCCAGCCTTGGCTCGCGTTCGCTCTGGACTTTTCCACGTGTCTGTTCTCGTCCCCAGGCCCCACAGCGGAAACAGGTACCAGCAGCTGGGTGGGGCCCCACTGGCCCTGCAGACCCAGGAAGGGGCCAGCTGCAGCTTCTCACCTGCTCGGGGTGGGCGCCCACCTGCCCCCCATGCCCGGAGTCCCCCACTTACCGATCCCACCAGCATCTGCAGGGCCATCTCGCCGATTCCTGCCCCTGTCACCAGCACGGTGGTGGCACAGCCTAACAGAGAGAGAAGGGCTCAGTGGGTAAGTGAGCTGTCGGTACCCGTGTTGCCGTGGGAAATCTCGCAAGAGGGACGGCCATCTGGCAGGCCTTTGGATTCCAAAGCTTGCTCAGCCCTTCGCCTGTATCTCCCTTGGGATGCTTTTGGTCCCGCATCGTTAGGGCCCTTTGTTCTGGAACTTTCACTGGCTCACCCCTGTCTGCAGTCGCCTGGCCTTCAGGGCCTTTCCAAGCTGGTCACCACCTGCCTTTCCAGAACCTTCCTCGTATCTGCGGGCCCTGGTCTGGCACAGGGGAGCCAGGCTCCTCTGATGTACCTGAAGGCCATGCCGAGCCCAAGCTCCAGTCAGACTTGGCTTCCAAGCCCCGCTGTGTCACCTGCCAGCCACGTGACCGTGGACGAAGTCGCCAGCCTCTCCCTGTCCAGTGGGCCTCGCACCAGCTCCTCCTGGGGTCCCTATGTGGATTCTGGGATGACCCGGGCCAGGTCACCGGTGCGGTAACTGCCAGGCCAGCCCCCCACTCACACGCTCCCACTCCTGCCTGTGGACCCTGTGACTGCCAGGCCCAGCTCTCCGTCTGCTCGTGATGCAGCCAGATTCTCCCCAGGACCCTGGCCAGCCCACCCCTCCCCTCGCTCCTGCTGGTCGGGCAGACTCCCATGCACCTCTGGGTCCTAACATTTCCATCAGCGTCTCTTCTGCAGCCCCTAAGCTGGGATTCGTGGCTTCCGTGTGCTCCTACCCCACCTGCCGCCTGCCTCCCCGCCTGCCAGGAGCCACCCAGGCCTGCAGCACACTGGCGTGTGGTTGGCGGTGGCACAGTGGGGACACATGGCAGGCACTGGAGCGTTTCTGAATAAAAGTCACGTCACGCGGGCAGCAGGCTCCCCCAGCTCTTTCCTTTGCCTTCTGTCCACACCATCTCTGTTCCTGGCCCTACCTGCCTCCCCCTTTCCTTGGCCTCCAGCCCCTGAGCCAGCTCACGCCCCCTCCCCCTTCAGGCCTCTCTGGATCCGGCACTGGTCATTGCCAGAGGTCCAGGTCTTCTACTCCTGTGCCCCAAACCCGGAGGAGTGTCAGGTGTCCGGGTCTGCTGGCCCGCATTCCACGTCACAGTGCCTGGGAGACTCCCAGCCTCAGCTCCTGACCCAGTGTCCTGCTCGTGTGCAGCCCGGGAGGCAAGGGTGACGGAAGGAACTGGGAGACCCGGACTGAGGTCCGGACGCCTGGCTTCGCCCCCCCACCCCTGCATCTGCACCCATCTGTGGAGTGAATCAGCTGATGGGAGCTGTGTCTCTCAAATAAATAAAAATTTTAAAAATACGCCGAGGATTCTGAGCAGCTGCACTGCCAAGAGTTTGTTTTCTCTAAAGCATAGAATAATCCTAAAAACAAAAATAGCATTTTCACCCCCATTTTACAGGTGAGAAAATCGAGACTTGGGAAGAAAATGAGATGATAGAAGGTCATAAAACCAGTGGGTGGGGACGTCGGGGGACACTCAGGGCTGTGGACGACTTCAAAACCCAGGCCCGCGCCCTAGTGGAGGCAGAAACCACAGGCACGGAGCCTGGAGATGCATCAGACACCAGGGCCGGGCATGATGTCGCTGGGGCACACCGCTCCTGTGGGCTTCCTGGAGGGGTGGGGAGGGCAGGCCAAGCGGGCAGAGCAAGGGGTGGGAGAGACAGCAAGGGCGTCGCAGCCAGAGGCTGACCATGCGCCCAAAGGAACGACAGGGAGAGGGAGGGCTGGGGAGAGAAGGTGGGAGCTGGCAGCACCCGGCCGCAGCAGCGGGTGTGTGTGTGTGTGTGTGTGTGTGTGTGCAGGCAGTGGGCCCAGAGGTGAGGCCCACTGGGATTCGTGATGAGAGCTCCAGGTGGAGCCAGCTGGCTTAGGAGGGCGAGGAGACCGTGCTCCCCGGTCCAAACAGGTCAGTGAGGCTGCAGGCAGGCCTGGCCTCGGGCGGGGACGCCAAGAGGGGCAGAGGAGGGGGCAGCAGAGACCGCAACATCCTCTCATGACGTCACTGCTCCCGGGGTGGGGGGCTGGCAGCGGGGAGGGGCTGGGCTGCTGTGGGCAGCAGAAAAGATGGGTGCTCGGTCAGCTGGAAGGGCTGCCTGATGCCTGGCCAGGCTCGCTCTGCCCAGGCCAGCACCTCCTCAGAGCCACGCCTCCTCCAACAGAACTACCAGGTGTGCCCTGAGACCCCTCCCCGCACACAGGACCAGAGGCAAATGTGGGGACACTGGATTCTTCCACTCATCGGAGCACATGGATGCTTTCCTTCTAAATCACGGATAGACAGCTGGCGGAGGCCAGCCTGCTCTCATTTGGATTTCAGAACGTACGCATATGCGCAGAAGGAATCCGGGAAGGAACCAGGAGGGTTATTTTCAGCCACTCTCACTGCTTCAAAAACACACTCTGTTACTTGAGATTTTTGTAGGGAACATACTGCTTTTATAATAAAATCTTTCCATCTTGAAAATGAACGCCGGGGCCGCCGCTGTGGTGTAGTGGGTTAAGCCTTCGCCTGCAGTGCCAGCATCCCATATGGGCACCGGTTCAAGCCCCAGCTGCTCCACTTCCGTTCCAGCTCCCCACTAATGGCCTGGGAAAGCAGTGGAAGATGGCCCAAGTCCTTGGGCCCCTGCCCATGTGGGACACCCGGAAGAAGCTCCTGGCTTTAAATTGGCTCAGCTCTGGCCGTTGCGGCCATTTGGGGAATGAACCAACAGATGGAAGACGACTACGATGGCTTAGTCTGGGCCAAACTGAAGCTGGGAGCCAGGAGCTTAATCTGGGTCTCCCATGTGGGTGCAGGGGCCCAAGCACTTGGGCCATCTTTACTGCTTTCTCAGGTTCATTAGCAGGAATTGGATCAGAAGTGGAGCAGCCGGACTTGAACAGGCGCCCATATGGGATGCTGGCATCGCAGGTGGCAGCTTAACCCACTGTGCCACAATGCTTCACCCCCCTCCCCGTTTTTTCCCAGTGATCCAGGCTCTTCTTGTGTGCTGTGACTGTGGGAAGCGGAGTCAGGTATAGCTGTAATTGTTCTAACCTCTGTAGACACCAATATCCTGCACTTGTGAAGAAAAAAAAAATCACTCATCTTAATGCTGGTTTTCCAACCTCTAGGGAGACTCCGGTTACTTCTAAGAGTAATGTTAAGTGTTCAAAACATAATTATTTTTAATGAACTCATTATAAAGAAGAGCTTTGGCGTGTGCACTGGGGAGGGCCGGGGAAGGGCAGGGAGAACGGATGAGAGAGAGATTTCTGACGCCCACGCCAGGCATCTTTCTAAGCCTGTGTGCTCCCTACAACAGTTGCCACGCAAGGCAAGCTTGGCTGAGGCACTGCAGCCGGCCACTGTAAAATGCCTTTCTCACGCCAGCTGCAGCTCCACAGACTTCTCTGTGGGGAACGACACGGGTGTGATGTTGAGTGGGGCCAGCCACGTGGAGCAGAGCGAGTGCTGCAGGTGCACCTGCTCCCGGCCAGGGCCGGCGGGAGCACTCAGCTCTGCGGAAGGGAGGCGCGGGGCGCGGCGGGCTCTGCGGGAGGGAGGCGCGGGGCGCGGCGGGCTCTGCGGGAGGGAGGCGCGGGGCGCGAGGCGCGGCCACTCACCCGTGTACTGGAGGATGTCCTCGGTGTAGGCCAGCATGCTGGGGAAGGTGCTACTGAGGAACAGGCCCAGGCTGGCCGTCCCCAGGAACAGGAAGAGGACGTCGTAGGAGCAGATCAGCAGGAACAGGAATGTCACCAGCACGCCGACCTGTCGGCGCGGAGGCGGGGGGCGTGAGAACCGGGGTAGGGAAGTGGGGAGAAACTGCGCGTCCCTGGAGCCAAGGAACCCCCGCAGCTCCTCCCCGGCCCTGGCGCGTCCGCGCTGGCGCCGCTGTGACCGGCGCGCCACCCTGTGGACAAGGTGGGAATGACAACGCTCCTGGTGGGAGCTGCCACACCAGCAGCAGCGGTTGGAGGTGTAACACTGCCTGTCCCCAGGGTCCATCCGCGTCATCAGCTCTTTTGGCCCTGCTGACCATGGAGGGCGGGGGGATGAGCACCCATCGCCCTTCCCCCACTAAACGCCCCGAGCCCACTGGGGCAGAGTGACAGGGAGGAAGCCCTCAGACAGCAGGAGAGGGGTGGCTGCAGGGTCCCTGCCCTCTGGGGCACCAAGCCAAGTTCCCAGGGAGGGTCAGCGCCACGGCGGCCAGCGTGCCCCTCCCCCCCGGGGCTTTACTTCCCACGGGCCGTGCGGCCAGACCACTACCACGGGCTGCTGGGCCCAGGAACCTTCCTGGTTCAGTTGCATGGGCATAGTTTTTTAACCCCATTTCTAAGTTTTCTAAAAATGTTTTTGTGTCCACAGTGATTTCTATGCAAAACACACCTGGGGAGAAATGCAGGCAGGAGGAGAGTGGCATCAGAGGGCCAGGCGTGAGCCGACCTGTGCTTTACAGCAGTGGGCACCTGAAGCTGACCCCATCCGAGCTTCCTATCTGCAGCACAGCACCAGTTACCAAAGCCACGCTAGGGCAGGCGCTTGGCCTCATGGTTCAGGCACCACTTCTGGGAGCCCGGGGTTCGAGTCCTAGCTCTGCTCCCCATTCCAGCTTCCTGCTACTGCTCAGGCGCTAAGTGCTTGGACGGACCTGGCTGGAGTTCCCGGCTCCTGGCTTTGCTGTGGCCATGTGCAGAGTGAACCAGTGCGTGGAAGAGCTGTCTCTGCCGCTTCCGCCTTTCTGATAAATAAGTGTCTTTCTTAAAAATCACATAGAAGCGGCTGGCGCTGTGGCATAGTGGGTAAAGCCTCCGCCTGCAGTGCCAGCATCCCATATGGGCGCCGGTTCAAGTCCCGGCTGCTCCACTTCCAGTCCAGCTCTCTGCTATGGCCTGGGAAAGCAGAAGATGGCCCAAGTCTTTGGGCCCCTGTACCCAAGTGGGAGACCTAGAAGCTCCTGGCTCCTGGCTTCGGATTGGCGTAGCTCTGGCCATTGTGGCCATCTGGGGAGTGAACCAGCGGATGGAAGACACCTCTTTCTCTCTCTCTCTCTCTCTCTGGCTCTCTGTAACTCTACCTTTCAAATAAATAAATAAATAAACTTTTAAAAAATCACATAGAAGAGCTACAAAATGCAAACTGGCCCCAGCCTGGGGTAGGGGTGACTGACTCAAGGCTGGGGGCTCCCTGGCCTCCACTGACCAGAAGGCCTTGGTCAGCTGGGCACCACAGTAAGCAGGGTGGGGACAGAGGCCAGCCCTGCTTCCCTGGCTCTCTGCGGGCTACCAGCAGGAGGCTGTGTCACACGGGGCCCCGGCCCCGGCTTTTTCTGCTTCCATGGGTATAAAACGGGAGACCCAGACGGGCAGGGAGGCTCCCAGGGGCACGCAGGTTGTCCCTTCCTCCTCTCCCGGCTGGCAGGGTCCAGTCCTGAGCACACGGCCAGGAGCAGAGACGGCGGCCACCTGCTACTCACCACATTGATGAACACCATGGTGGCGGGCTTCACTCTCGAGGAGACCGGGATGGAGATGAGCCGGCCTAGGGTAATGAAACCCCAGAAGAGACTGGGGAGGTAGCCGGCCACCTTGTGTCCTACGGACAGCGGCTTCTCCACGGCATAGCTGTACACAAAGGCAGAATACTCCCCCTGTGGAGAGAGCAGGCCCTGCTGAGCGCCTGCAGCCCAGCCAGGCCGCAACCTCCCCGGGAGGCCCAGGCCGGGGCAGGCAAGCGCCGAGGGAGGCCTGGCTGGTGATGCAGAGCCCGGGGCTGAGCTGAGGACAGCGACTGGGGCGCCCCAGCTTACAGACTGCACCTGCAGAGGCCGAGCTTGGCAGGGAAGTGCTGGGGACCCCGGGAGCGCCTGGCCACACGGGCACTGCTCCCCAGTGAAAAACATGAGGTGTGCACAAGCATCTCATTTCACAGCTGAGCGAGCAGAGAGCAGCGAGCTGCCCAAGGGCACACTGAGCGTTGGAAGTCACCCAGTGGTGTCACGAGTCCTGCCCGGGGTCGCGGAGGTTCTTTAAGGGCTCACGCTCTGGGTCCCGCACGGGGCAGCCAGTTAATCCATCAGCTATTTGGGCCTGTCCCAATCTAACCCTAAGAGACTTCTAGAAGGCGGCAATAAACAGGGCAGCAGAGGTCATTCGAGGAATGAGCTGCCCGTGGCTGCGGCCAGCTTTGCAGTGCATTGCCGGCAGCCCCTGCCCGGCGAGCTCACCAAAACAAGGCCCACAGGTGGTCTCTAGGGAGCCTGGGTGCACCCCGGACGGGAGGCCGCCCCGGTCCCCACAGGCTCACCGTCATCCCATCCGTCATGAACAGGACCAGGGCGGCCGTGATGTGGATGGCGAAGAAGGAGTATGGGGCTCCTCTGCAATTCTTGCGCTGGCAGCAGCTGAACAGGCTCTCGTGCCCTGGGGAGACAGGAAGGGGCGGGGCTGGCAGGGGCGGGGCGGAGGGGAGACCACCTGCGGCCTCCTCCGCCTCCTCTTGCTTTGTGCCTGGGGCGGGCCTGGAGGGACCTCGGCCCACAGAGGCACACGCAGGCGTGGGCAGAACCGGGGAGGCAGCCGGGCCATCTCCCGGCCCCAGAGTCCGCCACGGCCAAGGTTTTCTCCTAACTGCTACCACCTGGGATCTGGGCTCACCCTCTCTGGGCGAGGGGTGAGAAAGGTCGTCAGAGCCCCCACCTGGGTGTGGCTGGTTCTTGCGGGGCAGGGAGGAGGCGTCTTCCTTCTCGGGGGGCTGTGTCTCCAGGGCCAGCTCGTCTGCACTCAGTAGCAGCGGCGTCCTCTGGGGGCAGCAGGTCAGCAGCCGCTCCTTGGACAGCAGGAACAGCACAGCCATGGGCACTGGCAGCTGGGGGGGGCAGGGCAGAGGGTCAGGCTCTCCTCCCCACGCCCCGCCCGCCGCCCGCACTGCACGTGGCCGCATGGCACACGGCACAGCTGCACAGCCCCAGGAGAAGATGGCTCTTTTCCAAGGCTGCCCACCCCAGCGCCGCCCCCCACCACCGAGCCAGGCCCCTGACATGGCTGGCTGCTGGCTCATCTCGGTCACACCCATTTCCCAGAAAAGACTGAGTGGAGCTTGGACTCTAGGCCTCGCTGGCCCATGAGGGTGCTGGGGGCAACCTCATTCCTCACGGCCTGAATAGACCTGGGGACCTGCGCCTCCTGCCTGCGGGCTGGCAGGGCCCGTGACGCCTAGGCAGCAGCTCTACTTCAGTCCATCACAGCGTTAGAAAGTGGGGGGGGTAGCATCCCCATTTTCCAGATGAAGCCACTGAGGCTCAAAGCAGGCACTGGGGCTTAGAGCTGTGGCGTAGCAGGTAGAACCACTGCCTGCAATGCCGGCATCCCATATGGGCACTGGTTCGCATCCTGGCTGCTCCACTTCTGATCCAGCTCCCTGCTGATGCACCCTGGAAAGGCATGTGGGAGACCCGGATGAAACTCGTGGTTCCTGGCTTTGACCTGGCCCAGTGCCGGCTATCGTGGCCATCTAGGGAGTGAACCAGCGGGTGGAAGATCTCTCTCCCTCTCTTTGCAACTGTGACTTTCAAATAAATAAATCTAAAAAAAAAAAAAAAAAAAAAAAAAAAGGGCAAGCTGTCCCTCAGTTACATCCTGTTGGACGTGGAAAGGACCCGTGAGGTGCAGAGAGCAGAAGTGTTTGGGCTGCACCCAGGGGGCAGGGCCTGGGCTACTGCCCTGTGCAGTGCCTCTGGGGCTGCTGGGTGGTGTGTGTCCCAGGAGGGGCCACAGCTCTGAACAGACAACCCAGGCCTGGCCTCTTTCCATGCAAAGTGCATGTTTCCAAGCAACCCACGGGCCCGCCCCGCATTCAGTTAGGCTTTCCCTGGGCTCCCCAGAGCAGTGGGACGCGTCCCCTGCTTCCGAGGTTGCCTGGCGAGGCCTCAGCGCCTCCCGCAGGTGCCCCAGCTGCGGTCTAAACAGCCTGGCAGAGCCCTTCTCCCTGCCTGGGGCTGCTGCCCTGCTGCGACTCCAGCCCGGCTCCCTCGGGCCCTGGAAATCCAAGCACCCAGCCAGCTGCGGGCTCCCCAGGGTGGTGGGTGCAGCCAGCCCAGGGCTCCTCCCCGCTCACAGCCCTCACCCGCCCAGAGCTGCGCCAACCCCTGGAGCCCTGTCCCCTCCCCAGGAGGCAGGCTGGCTCACCGGGCATTTCCCAAGTTCTTCCACCAGTGTGAAAGTCAAAACACACCCCCTACACAGAGACTGGCACCTCCCAGCGGTGACCTGGGGAGCCTTGCTGCACACTCAAAAATAAGTCAAGGTCAGAGCCAGCTCCTGGCAGTAGGAAAGCCGCAAATCCTTGGAAGAGACAGCCCTTGCCCTAAGGGAGCTCCAGGGCTTGCTGGGGGAGACCCAGCCGTCCCTCTTCCGCGAGGTGGGGAAACAGGCACAGCCGGGGTGAAGGCCAAGGGGAAACAGCTGCGACAGAGGCCGAGCCCGCGGAGGAGGGACTTTCCAGGGAGGGGCGGTGGGGAAGACTTCCCAGGATTGGCTGGCGATGCAGGCAGGAGCACATTTAGACATCGAGAGTGACAGATGGGGGGGGGAGCATGTGTGCCAGCAGGAGTGTGCCCGTGGGCACGCACCTCCCCATCGTCTCTGCACCGCACTGTTTATTTTCAGGCGCAAACCAATGGAAAAAGCCCGGAAATCCTGCAGCAAACAAAGTGCCTCCGTGGAGTCTGCATTTCTCGGGGCAGGAGACACACCTCGGGATTAAGCCGGCCCTTCCGGCTTCCTGGCCGTGCAGTCGCAGCCTCCCGTTCTGCAAACAGGGCTCCTGCCCTTCCCAGGTCGTCCGTGGAAGGCACAGGCCCAGAGTGCTTGTTCCCCCAAACAATGGACGGGCCTGGGCAGAAAGGGCTGGAGCAGTGGCCCCCAGTGAAGACTCCAGCACAGCCAGCAGGTCTGCGCCGGCGTCGGCTGCCCAGCCCGGCGCAGCCTCACTGGAGCCCCCGATCAGCACCTCGAGCCGGGGATGGCATGACAACTGGCGTGCGGCTCACACACGCATACGCACACGCACGCACGCACGCATGCATGGTGTTTCACTCAGGATGTACCTGCTGTCCTGCCCAGCAAGTCTGCCTGGAGCAGGGAGGCCCTAAGCTGGGGTGATGAGCAACTGGCGTCTCCACCCCTCAGCCAGGCCATCAGCCTCCAGGGATACTCCCTGCCCCCAGCCAGGAGGCAGGCACTCTGGTGCTGCCCAAATGCTTCCCAGGCCCGGCAGGGAGCAGACTGGTGGGTCTCCCCACCTGGGCCTCTGGCTGCAGGGGGGCTAAGGAGGGAAGCCTGCCTCGGACTGCAGAGCACGCAGAGCTGGCCAGGCTGACCCGGCCACTGGTGGGGGGGGGGGGTCTCTCTGCTCTGCCCTCACCACAGGCTGCCTTGGCCAGAGGAGCTCCTTGTGGCGGGGCATCTCATCTACCCCCCCAGGCTCCACAAGAGCTCCGGGCAGTGATGGAGGTCCCTGGAGAAGACCTTAACATCTGCCGGGCTCTGTCCTGGGGTCTACTTTATACACCGTGGCCCAAACACATGTCGCAGCATCTGCAGAGCCCCTGCTGGTAGAGGTGGACTGGAGGTGTGAACGGGCACGAGCCCTCCCCCAGCCCCCCCAGGGACACTCACATTGATGAGGGCCATGATCCAGAAGGCATAGGACACGCGGGTGCCGGCCCCATCCTTCAGGGGCAGCCCTGGGAGTGTATGGTTGGGCCGCGGCTGGACCCCAGCGTGGTGCTGGCCCAGGACTCTGGCAGCGTGGAACAGGTGGCTTCTGGAGGTGGCATTGACCGTGCCATTGGCGGGCAGGCAGCTGGCTTCAGACAGGAAGGGGTCAGCGATGAGGGGGCTCAGCAGAGCGCCAAAGCCCACGAAGAAATGCAGCACCTGGCAAAGTGGGGGTGCGGCTGTCTCCAGGCCCAAGAAGCCGCAGCCCAGACTTCCACCCAGTGTGTGTTCCCTCCGGGAGCCCCTGCCTGGCCCCAGAGTGGGGAGCACTACAGGGCAGAGAGCTGAGGCACCCTGGATGACAGTGACCAAACACCCCCTCTGTCTCCTCTTTCCCCAATTGAACCCCCCACTGGGGCTGTTCCCCAAGTTAGCATCCACTGGCAAACGACCCAAAGGGAAGGGGCCCCACACAGGGGAGGGCTGGACAGGAGCCCCAGGTGATGGAGGGAAGGCGGCAAGGGTGTAGACGGGGACAGCAAGCCCACCCTCCTCACCACTCCCCTAGTTACAAGGGACTTTCCCCGCAGTGCAGGCAGGGGCCATCTCCCCGTCCTAGGGCCTGAGTCATGTGGGTTCCCCCTGCTGGCACCGTCCTGGCCCAGTGGGGAGGACTCTGGGGCTGGCAGGGGTTGGATGGGCCCAGGGAGCTCCCAGGCTCTGCCCATCCCCGGCCCCGGCCCGCTGGCTGGCTCACCTGGAGGAAGACGGCCGAGTCCTTCTGGTACATCCGCACCAGCTGCATGTTGGCCACGGTGTCGATGCAGCCCATGGCGAGGCCAGCCAGCGCCATGACCAAGGCCAGCACCTTGACATCGCGGCAGAGGGGGATGACGGCAAACACCAGCGAGATGACCAGAGTGGAGGTGAAGAGAGCCCATAGGGACTGGGCCAGGCTGAGCGGGAGAGGGCCGGGGTCAGCGGCGAGCCCAGGGCCTGCTAAGGGGCCACCCCTCCCTCCCACCCTCCACTCACTCCGGGAGGTCCCACCCTCTGGCAGAAGGGGAAGTGACCCAGCAGCACCACTCCAGGGTGGCTGTGAGCGCTCAAGATGCTGCGGCATGTGGCACACAGGCGGCCTAACCACTTCTGTTTGAGCTGCTTAAACCTTGCCTTGTTTGCTTCCAAACAATCGTGTGCAAAAACACTCCTGTCTCAGGACGGCTGCTCTGAGCACCTGCCCAGAACAGGGCTGGGTGCCTGCAACTGGAGCTGGGTCCCGGCTGCACCCAGATCTCTTGCCCTCCAGGGTGCCCTCCGCAGCCCAGGGGCACCTGGGCAGCTTGGTGATCCCTGCAGTAGGCAGAGGTCACCGGTTCTGCGCCTGGCAGGTGTCTGGAGGGAGCTGGGAACCCGGAGGCTCTCCCCGCCGAGCCGCGACTGAGAGCCGGTCCCTCACAAGTGAATGAATGAATGAGCCCATGAATGAATGATGCATCTAAGGCTTTGTCAAGGTCTTTCGGGACATTCCGCCAGATTTGCAGAGAAAGAACGAGATTGTATCTTGGGGACCAGTTTGAAAGGCTAATGTGTGTGTGTTGGGAGAGGGGGGTGAGACTGGGCAGCAAGAAGATTCTGGAAGATTCTGAAAGTGCTGGGGGGGCTTTCTCACTTCCTGAAAAGGCAGAGAACCCCCACCCCCACCCGGGGCGGCCTCAGGCTGGCTGCTGGCTGGAGAGCTGGGTGGTGGAGGCAGGAAGAGCCGTCTGAGCTGCAGCCCAGCGGAAAGACGGGGCCCTGGGCACTTAGCAGCTGTTGGCTTTTTCTCTTTTCTGTTCCAGGCTAATCTGTAGGGGAGATTGCTCAGAACTCAGAGTGGGAGGAAAGCAAGCTGGGGAGGCGGGGAGGCTGGGGGTGCTGCCCAGTCCCTCTCTACCCTCAGACTCTCTCTGGAGTCCCCACTCTGACGGTCCCCAGCGCTGGCTGCCCCTGCTTCTGCCACCTGCCCTGGGACGCTCCTGGCTCCCTGCGGTGTGCGTCTCACTTGTCTCCTCCCTGGCACTCAGCACAGTGGGAGGCAATGCTCACGGCTTCATGCAAACGTCAGACCAGACCTCTCTCGGAGTCTCCCCCTCTTCCTTTCCCTCAACAAGACAGACCAGGCAGCCTCCTGCGTGGCCCCATACTGTGCCTTCCACTATCCCGGCTGAGACCAGGACACAGACAAAGCCACGCCCTCACTCACCACCTGGCAGCAAAGTGGGGATTCCCCCAAGCCAGGTGCAAACACTCTCTGGAAGAACGAACGCGTTCTCATTGTTGCCTGGGTGAAGCCTCCAAGTCCGGGAGCAAGGTTCAGCGGGAAGGGTGCACCTCCTGGGTCCGTGGCCCAGCACCAGGCTTTGCACACACACACGAGTGCACTCCTCTGTGGACAGGCAGCACACAGAGGCGGTGTGATGTCAGCAGCCCCAGTACACGGAGACGCTGGGCAGCAGCTAGCACGGTAGTCACACAGGAAGCGTGGGCATTTGCTCACCGCAAATGACAACGCAGAGAGGGAGATCTGTCTGCCCATGCTGTTCGCCCCAGGAGTAACGCCAGGCTGAGGAAGGCGAAGAAGCCGCCAGAGCCTGGACTCCAACCCAGGTCTTCCGATGCCACGCTGGTTGTGCCACGCTGCCTGTCCGTGGAGGACTCCGTGTGTGTGTGTGTGTGTGTGTAAACAGGATGGTGCTGGGCCAGGGACCCAGCCAGGCTGGAGAGGGGGCACCAGCAGAAAGCCTGAGGCCACATTCACAGAGCCTGGAATGGCAAGGGTAGGCAGCCACGGCGCCCGGCTGACGGCCCCTCTGCTGGTGTCGCTCGGCTCTAGAGGCGTGATTACGACTGGCCGTGGGCTCCCTGCAAGCTTCCCACGGCGTTCGGCATCCGGCATCCGCCGCAGCCTGGCACCACCGGAAGCAGTTGGAAGAGCACCCAGGAGGCCCGCCTCACCCCCCACACAGGAAGGCCTGGGGAGAGGGACTGGAGCTTGCCGGGACATTATCTGATGGGGATGACAGAGATAAAGAGCAACTGCGGGGCAGTGGCCAGGAACAACAGAGCCTCAGGAAGAGGGAAGGGGCGGGGCGCTGGCCACCAGGCTGGGGGTGGGAGCTTCCCCTCGACCCCAGCCATGCCCTCCCCTCCTTGTCATTCTTGAAAACGGCACAAGACACTCACAGGGCCCAGAGACAGGCAGGAGAGAGGAGAGAAAACCAGACAGAAAGGAGAGGCTGCCGGGGACCAGGCCTGGGAATCCCACACCTCCGGCCTCTCCTGCCAGCCTGGGCCATCACTGGGGCTTGGTGCCGTCCAGCTGAGGGCAGGAGGGCTGAGCCAGGGGAGTGGGAACGCAATCCTGGGACTTGGGGAATCTGTGAAACAGGAGACCTTGCACGGGGGTCCCAGGCCGCCCGCCCTCTCTGATCACTTCCGTGGGGTTGCGCCTGGGCATTCAAAAACCAGCAGGAACAAGTGTGTCTGGAACGGTGTGCTGCTGCCCCAACCAGGAAGCCGCAGGTGCAGCCTAGAGCCAGACGGAAATGAGCTTCTGGCCCGTTGAAAACAGCCTGGTCAAGGGCCCTTCCAGGACTGTGGGTGAGGAGAATGACAGACTGATTGTGTCCCAGGCATCTGGCTTGGAGGATGGAGAGTGAGTTGGAATCTGAAGACCGGGCTGCAGGTCTGCCTCTGCCACTGCTCAGCATTGTGGCACAGGGTCAGCCACTGCGCGTAGCCCCTCTGAGCTAACAAAAAAAGGGGGGGGGGTGGGCACAGCAAGCTCTGCCTGCTGGGGAGACAGTGCGGTGTGACACTGGAGCCTCCTTAGCCCACTCACTGATGCCCCCTGGCCACCTGCAGCTCCCCCTCCCTGCTCACCCACTCCCTGCCGGCCCTGGGCTTCTGCAAGAGCAGTGCTGGTCCCTGAGAGCTGTGCCCAGCAGCAAGAGTGCAGAGACAGGGTCGGCTCCTGCGTCTCCTGGCCCTGTCAGCCTCTATTTCTGTGGCAGGGCTTGGGGAGGGGTGGCCCTGAGAGGCTGCCCAGTGATGTCCACCTGTAGCATCCCGACTAGAGTGGCAACAAGGACCCGAAAGTCCTGTCCCCTAGACAAGGCAGGAAGCAGAGCAGAACTGAGCCAGGATCCTGTGTCTTTGGACTTGACAAGGGCCAGCAGAGCGTGGCCTTGATCTTCCCTCCCTGGTAACTCAGTCCACCTAGAGGAAGTCTCCCCTGGGGCCAGGGGACAGCCAGGCACAGCCGAGGAAGTCTAGTTGTCCATGTTAAAATGGCCGAGAAATGACCAAGGTGCTTCTCAATGACTCCACAGAGGAGGTACAAATGGGGAGGGGTGCTCTGCTGGAGGTGCCTGCCCAGCCACCTTTGCTATGTGACCTTGTGCCCCCTCTCCCATGCCCAGCCCCACCAGCCCTGCCAGCCCTGGTACGCGGCCTCACCCAGACAGACACGTGATCACCTTGACCTAGTCCTGCCTGGGGCACCTGCTTCTGTGAAAAGAGGAGAGACTGCCTGGCTCCAAACAGCTGTCTCCGGTCCTACAGGGCTGGGGAGAATGCTGAGGTCTCACCCACAGTACCCACCAGGGGCCTCAGGGGTCCCTCTGCCCAGCAGGAGTGCTCAGAATGACCCTCCCTCTTCCCTGGCTGCCCAGCCTGGAGGATCACTTTCCCAGAAGAACCAGAGATGGGGAGAGAGACACCGAAAATCTTCCTCCATGCGGAAGACATAGAGGTGTCCCCAGCTCTCAGCCACCCCCAAAGGGACAGGCAGCCCCTGTGAGCTAGGAGAGCGTGGCATTCCGAACTCAGTTCCCAGGCTGATGGGCACGGGGTGGCCTAGACCAGGGAGGCTGCGGAGAGGATGCCCCTTCTAACTCGGGCCTTCGCGCCCTCCACTCTGACACAGAGCGGGGGAGCAGACGAGCCTGTCTTTGGGGAGATCCTGGTCTGGGGTGAGACCACTTGTCAGAATGAGGCTGGGGCTGCACCCTGAGCGTGATCTTGTCCCCATGAGCACCCAGAGACAGCACCCTAGGTGTTGGCTGAGCCTGCAGTCTGTGGACTGGAACACCCCTCCTGGATCCCGGCATGCCCAGCTCGCTCCTGTTATGCAGATGTCAGCTCCGACGTAATCAGGTTGAGAGGGGGCCTTTCAAACAAGGGCCCTGTCTGCTGTGAGACTCCCAGCAGGCTTCTGGCACGGGCTGAAAGGCAACCGGCTCCTGGGGGCAAAGACAGATGCTTTCTGGGAGACAGACCAGAGCCCCGCTCGGAGCGAAGACTGGGCGTGTATTGTGTTCCAGGGCCTGCAGGGGCCAGCACCTTGGGGAGCAGGTCTGAGGGTGGTGGGGGCAGGAATACGCAGGACTGGATCTGATCCAGTGAGGACGAGGGAGTCACACCGGAGTTGGGGCTGGGCAAGGCTTGCAGACTAGAGGGAATCTAAGAGAGAGTGAACAGGCAGACACTGGACCTCAGCGAGCCTGAGGTTGCATATGGGAGAGGTGGGGAGGGGGCTGGCCAAGGCAGGAAAAGCTCTCAAAGGCATCTCTCTGCCCTGATGCCTCCGAGATAAGGGGCAACTGTTCAGGGTGGTTAGACAGGTCCCCGGGTACCAGGAAAAGCCCTGACCTTTTGTCTGAGTGCCCCTTCCTTGATAAAGCACACAGCATCCATTCTGCCAGCCACAGGCACTTGGCTCTCTTTCCCCTGAACCATTTCCTCCTCGTGGTAGGCAAGATTTTCCTAAGGGAGGTTTGCTTCTGGCCATACTCTGGCACCCCCTCCCTGCCTCCCAGCCCCCTCTCAAGACCCCTCAGTCTGTGCTAGAAGGTGGGGTGGAGGATGGGGGAGGGGCTGGTGCTGGCCCAGGCAGTGAGGGCTCAAGTCCTTCATTATCACCCACTCTCAGGCCCCCGGTTCTCCACGCGCAGCCCCTCCAGGGCCTGCTCTATCTCGATGGGGGCCTCCTGAAGCCGCTGTAAGCCAGGAGCCCTCAGCATAGGCTAGGCAGGACCTGGGCAGGACCCCTGCAGCCGGGGACTCTGCCTGACTCTCCTCCCCTCCCTGTAGTTCGGCGCCTCCCCCACGCTCCCCACTCCCCCGCAACAGCTGGCCCTTGAAGATTTGTGGATGCAGCACCCACTTACAAGTCACAGCCTGGTGTGCTGGCCGGGGAGCACTAATGCTGGACAGCCCACCCTTGCGAGCTGTAGCATTCTGAGATGCGGGCCTATGGGGTGGAGGGGTAGCTTTCAGGGCTGGTGGAGGTTCTGTTTGTTGGGAGGAGCCAGGGGCTGTGATGAGAGCTGCCCCTCTGCGACAGTGAGCTGGGTGGTGGGAGGCTCGTGGAAGTCCGCTTGGCACGTCACCCAAGGAAAGGCTCTTGGGGACATTCTGTTTTGGGGTGGCAGGACCGAGGCTCAGACTTTAAACCTGAAGCACTGGCAGGACCTGCCTTCTCCTCCGCTCCCACCCCAAGGTCCCGGCACTGCCTTCGCGGGAGTGGCCACAGCCAGCAGAGGAGGCTCATCTCGGCCCGGCTGCGGCTGGAGGCTGATGATTCATTAAATAGCCCAAGAGGGCGTGGCCTGAGCACCTGCTTCTACAGACAAAGGCCCAGGTTCGACTCCCAGCCAGGCCTCTTAGCAGTGGTGTGAAATGGGGCAAGTGCCTTGGTCTCTTTGGGCCTCCGCTTTCCCATGCAATGGAGCCAACCACACTGCTGAGGAGACGAGTTGGGCAGTACAGGCAGAACACCAAGAAGCCGGCTTCCCACTGCAGGCCCCTCTCTCTGCTGTCCGTTTAGAGCCCCCTGTTAAGGAAGGAGCCCCTCGGAGATGCGGGACTGCCCCGGAAGAGATGGGCCAGTTAGGGGTGTCACACAGCCGGGCCTGCCACGCTGGCCTTTCCAATTGTCCTCATTCTCCTGCCTGTTCTTTGCGTCACGCGTGTTCCTAAAAAGTTCCAGGTGAGGGAGCTTTGGGAAGTCAAGCCACTTTAAAAACAAATACACAAAAACACGTCTGATATTCACAGATACCTTTTCTTCACTTCTAATTAAGCCTCTAGGCAAACGGATCTTGGGTTTTTTAAAAAGATGTTCTGGGGCCCGTGTTGGGGCGCAGCAGGTTAAGCCTCCGCCTGTGACGCCTGCATCCCACATCAGAGCTCCAGTGCACGTCCTGGCTGCTCTAGATCTAGATCCCTGCTAACGCACCTGGGAAAGCAGCGGAGGATGGCCCAAGCATCCGGGTCCTTGCCACCCAGGCAGGAGACCCGGATGGAATTCCGGCCTCCCAGCTTTGGCTTGGCACAGCCCCAGCTATTGTGGGCATCTGGGGAGGGAACCAGCAAATGAAAGACCTCTCTCCCTCTCTCTCTGTGACTTTCAATAAATAAACCTTTAAAATAAAACAGATTTTCCGAATGCCCCGTACATCAAGCCCTGCACCAAAGCCCAAGATCCCTGGTGCACCCCCTGGCACACCCCGGAAAACAGAGGAGAACCCTGTGGTTTACAAGAGACTCAGGGGCCAGGGGGGATAACTGCTTGGCGATAGAGAGTGTTCCCGCAGCTTAAAGGGGCTGCATCTGTACCAACACCTGTGTGCCTCCCCACCAGCGCCAGATTCCAGGGGGGATGGGATACCAACCCTCGCCCTGGGCATGGAAAGGCCACTCCAGGGGTTTCCCCGGAGGAGCCCAGTTGTGGTTTTGCCCCCAGGCCAGCTGTGTGCTTGAGGCCATGCAATCTAGGAAAGTCCTGGGTTGGGCGCTGGGACCAAGGAAACCATGCAGCAGCAGCCTCTGGCTCCAAGGCATCTGCTCCTGCACACCCGCCTGCTTTCCCAGCGAGAATTCTGCAGCTTTTCCAGAAAGGCCCTGCGGAGGTGGTCCTCCCAGTGTGGGCCAGGAGAGGGAGGCTCTGGGACGGTATCCAAAGGGGGCATCTCTGGGGTGCACACAGGGAGGGCCAGAGCCCTGTCCTGGGGCAGAGGCTGGAGCAGTGCGGGGGTGGGGGTGAGGTGGGAGCCCGGAACAGGGGAACAGGAGGGGCTCCTGGCAAGGTGGGAGTCCCCCCCCAAGCTCTGGCTGCGACACCCTAAGACTCTCCTGCTGCCCTACTGGTGAGGTCTCGTGTGCTCCCAGGGAGAAGAGCTCTGCCTCCAGGGGCCGTCCGGGAATGGGTGTCCTGGCTCCCTCGGGAGCAGGACCACACAACCCACAGCCCCTCTCCCCCCGCCCCCACTCCCTCCGGGCACCTGGACCGCTGATGTGGAGCTAACCCGGACGGCGGCCGGGCCCTGGGCACCGGGTCAAGCCGCAGGCCAGCCCTGGCGCCCGGCCCTGCTGCCGCCCTCCCCTCTGGGCCAAGTCCGCCCCTGGTGCCGGCTGGGGCCACCGGGGAACCGCAGTCCCTGACCACCTCCGCCCACCCCATCATCCTCTCCCCGGGCGGTGAAGACGAACGAATAATACCGAAGTCGCCCAGGGGTCTCGAGAGAGAGGGCTTTCCGGGGCGATCGGGGCTGGGGGCGGGGGCGGGGGCAGCTCCGGCCGCAGCGACACTCACGTCCTCTTGAAGACGCCTCCGAGGGCGCTGCCAAGCAGGAGGCAGAGCTGCTGGGAGAAGAAGACCCAGGAGATCTGGGGCAGCGAACTGTGCGTCTGGCAGCGCAGGTCCAGCAGCGTGGGCCCCAGGAAGGCGAGGCACAGGCCGAAGCTGAAGAAGGCGCTCCAGTAGGTGAGGGTGGGCTGCAGGTTGCGGCGCAGCAGCCCCGACACGCGGCCGTCGCAGCCCATGGCTCGGCCGGCTCGGAGCGAGCCCGGGGCCGAGCGCGCGTCGCCGCGGGAGGCCGGCCGGGCGGGGAGGCCGCGGCGGGCGGGGCGGGGAGGGGCCGCACGCCGGGGGCCCCGCCTTCGGCCGGCCGGCGGCGGGCGCGCTCGGACCCCGCGCCTCGCGCGGCGCGCGCTCCTGCCGGTCCCCCACGCCCGTTCTCCCCGGCTGCGGGGACCACCCACTCCCACCGCTGCAGCCCCTCTGGCCTCTTTATACGGCGTCCCTTCCCCGGACGCAGAGGCCTGAGCGCCCCGTTCGGAGTCCAGGGATCCAGGCGGGCAGCCCGAGGCCGGAGGGCAGGATCCTCCAGCGCTTCGCCCGGGTTCGGGAGGGCCCCGAGCAGCCCCCGCCACCCAGACACCCCTGCGCTTCGGCGGTGGGGGAAAGCGGACCCCGCACCCCTTCAGCGCGGGTTGGAGGGGCCTCGCAGCGGGACGCCAGGGCTGCTGGTGCTGCCCGCTTGCTGGGTCCAGAGGGGGACGGCTCGTGTGTACGTTTCATTCTGGAGGGAGTCCGCGCGCCCTGTATTAGCACCGCTGGTCCAGAAAGCCCTGGACACTGGCCAGGCCGGGCTTCTGGACCTGCGCGGGAAGAAACAGGCGCGCTTCCCTGGACAGGGACAGGGCCCAGGGAGGGAGCGGTGGTAACCTGAGGATCCTGGGAGGAATTGGGAAAATCCTCCAGAAAGAGGGCGTTCTGGAGGAAAGCCTGGGCGGGGTAGGGAGAGTCGTCTGGATCCAGGCCGGTGTCCCTGCTGTCCCTTCCCCCGGTGGCCCAGGCTGGGGGGAAACAGCCAGGGCCTGCTTCCTGCACGGGTCCCTGAGGCAGAGCCAGAAGGCTGGACCGCGTGGCTTCTGTGCAGCTGTGCGGGTGGTGGCAGGAGCCGTGACATCATGTCCCGGTGCCTGACCAGGGCTGCAGGGACTGGGGAGGCGTGGGGTGGGTGCCCCCAAGGCAACTTGGCATGAGGTGGGGGCGGCCCGCTTGTCTTGCAGCGGCTGCTCCCACCCACAGGGACACCCCAGCATCTTCTCCATTCCTCCCTAGGCTGAGCAAAGAGAGGACCCCCTTGGGGTCCCCGTGGCCCAACCCATCTGTAGGTGAAAGGTGACAGTCGTCGGCCTGCGTGGTACGCGTGACAAAGTCGTCCCAGAGGAGGGGAATGGCGTGCCCCGATGTTTCTGACAGCCCTCTCTGCCGCCCTGTCGGCATTCCAGAACTGTGGGAGTATGGACTTGGCAGGAATACCTCCAGCTGAGTCCCTTCGCTCTCCGGTGATGACCGTTAGGTGTGTGCCAGTCCTGCCCTTGGCTGAGCCCCCTGCTGACCAGGCCTGAGGACCTGCTTCCACTGCCGGCCAGCTCTGGTTGCAGTGAGGGTTGTGGGCTGACCTGACACGCCGCTCCCTGCACCTGCTCCCCACTGCCCCCGCCCCAGAGCTGGTCTAATTGCTCTGTGCGTGTTCGCCCTCCACACACGATGACCTTGCCCAGGGATCTGCTCCTGCAGCCCACAGCCCTGCAGTTCTTGGTTATTTGCCAGGATGGAGCTTCCAGCTGCATCACCCTGCGGGCTTGGCCCCTGTGGCCCCAGGCGCCATGCCCCGTTACTCCTGGGCTCAGAAAACAGCACCTGAAATCTATGGCCTTTTTTCGCCTGAGCAATTTGAGCTAAAGAAAGGCAGGCTCTGAATCCGAAGTCCTCTGGCCTTCCTGCCTTCTCATTCCCCAAGTGCAAGGAGAAGACTGGAATTCTCCTTATCTGCACTGAGACCAGACTGGAAAGAGGGAACCCAATTGCCTTTCCTCCTCGCCCCGCGATCTCGTTACCTAGCTCAGAAGACAGAGGGATGCGTGTGGGGTCTTCAGACAGTTCATGGAGACGTGCATCGTGAAAAACCTATGTGTGGATTTCAAAGTTTTTAGAACAAAAACAATTCATGTTTTCCATGAAATTTTTTCCTTGAAATTTTGTTTATTTATTTTCATCTACTTGAAGGCAGAGGGACAGAGAGAGAGAGAGAGAGAATCTTCCAGTACTGGTTCACTCCCCCATCCTTTAACAGCCAGGGCTGTGTCAGGTTGAAGTCAAGAGCCAGGAGCTCCATCTGGGTCTCCCATGTGGGTGACAGGGACCCAAGCACTTGGCCATCGTTTGCTGTTTCCCAGGATGCACTAGCAGGAAGCTGGATCAGAAGCGAAGGTGCCGGGACTCAAGCCGGCTCTCCAAAGGGGATGTGGGAGTCCCAGGCAGCAGCTTAGGCTGCCACCCCGCAGCACCTGCCTCTCGCCCCCACAACTGTTTGGAGCACGCTGAATGGACTTCCATTAGAAGACAATGTCTGTCCTTTGGAATCATCTAGACTCCAAAGAAATTGTCTCTGGGGCCATTTATTCCCCTGATAATTGTTTGCAAGCCATCAAAACTGCCCACAGTCCCAGTTCTTCTCCTCCCCTATAGAAAAGCCGGTGTTCTGTGAGTAATGTTAAGCAGCTCCCTGCTCCCATAGTTTTGACTTTTTGGTAAATTAAGAAATCTGCTGGGCCGGCACCATGGCTCACTAGGCTAATCCTCCGCCTGCGGCACCGGCACCCCATGTTCTAGTCCCAGTTGGGGTGCCAGATTCTGTCCTGGTTGCTCTTCTTCCAGTCCAGCTCTCTGCTGTGGCCCAGGAGGGCAGCGGAGGATGGCCCAAGTGCTTGGGTCCCTGCACCCACATGGGAGACCGGGAGGAAGCACCCAGCTCCTGACTTCAGAGCAGCGCAGCTCTGCCCATAGCAGCCATTAGGGGAGTGAACCAACGGAGGGAAGAGCTTTCTTTCTGTCTCTTTCTCTTTCTCACTATCTAACTCTGCCTGGCAAAAAAAAAAAAAAAAAAGCCTTCTTTTTCCCCTATCCATCTTTGTCCATTTGTTCTAGCGAATCTTCAGGGGGTGGAGGGGTAATTTCTCTGCCCCTACGGGTTTGGTGTTTGTGGGTGGAGCTTCTGGCTCCTGGCTTCCGCCTGGCAGAGGCCCAGCTATCCAAGGCATTTGGGGAGAGAACCCAGTAGATGGAAGGCCTCTCTTTCTCTTTCTCTCTTTCTTTCTCTTTGTCACTCTGCCTTTCAAGTAGATGAAAATCAACTTTTTTCAATGAGAAAAAGTTTCATGGAAAAACTGAAATTAAAAGATAAATTTACCAGGTCAGAGCTGTAGCGTAGAAGGTTAAGCATCCCTCATGGATGCTGGTTTGAGTCCCGGCTGCTCCACTTCCAATCCAGCTCCCCGCTAATGCACCTAGGAAAGCAGTAGAAGATGGCCCAAGTCCATGGGCCCTGCACCCAGGTAGGAGACATGGAGGAAGCTCCTGGCTTCAGATCAGCCCAGCCCTGACTGTTGTGGCCATCTGGGGATTGAATGAGCAGATGGAAGACCTCTCCCTCTCTCCCTCTCTCCCTCTCTCTCTCTCTCTCTCTCTGTCTCTCTCTCTGTCTCTGTCTCTCTTTCCTCTCCCTGTATCTCTGCCTTTCAAAAATAAATAAATAAATAAATAAATAAATCTTAAAAGAAAAAAAAAGAGAGACAAAAGAGCTGAAAGTAGCAAAAGTCAGTTTAAAAAAATAAGTTTACTTTGGTCCAAAAAATTATGAAGTCCCTGCAAGGCACTGTGCTGTCCTGGAGGCCACAGTCAAGGGTCACAGCGTGACAGGTCAGCCAAAGGGGAAGTCTTCCTTATCAGCCCCCCCCCCCCATGGTATCTGGAATCTGATGGAGCAGAAGGTAAAAATCTCTACTTATCTCTCTTCTGTTCCAAACTTGGATTAATAGGTGAAAAGCCTTTGATTTATATGGATTAGCCCGTAGGTTTAGTGACGCTGGTGCATTTTGATTGGAATCCTCCTTGTCTGATCCCTTTCCTCCAGAAATAGCCTCTGTTTTCCTTTGTCCTTTATCCTTCCGTGTCGCTTGTCAGGAGAGGGTTGGTGGGGTAGAACACAGATGTAAAGTCTGTATGAATGAAGAAATAGATCTTTTTAAAAATGTTCATTGAAAAATGAAATGTAAGGTTTTTCTTTTTTTTTTTTAAGAAAAGTCCCACAAATAAGGGCCATTTGTGATCTGAACTCTCCTGGCCTGGTTAGTGGAGGGAAAGTCCAGCCCCAGGATCCCCTCCCCAGTGTCACAAACAAGCAAGCGTGTGAGGGGAGGCGCCCCCAGGAGCCCATGTTTGTGTGACCCCGGAGTGCTAGACACACACTGCTCATCAGCCTTAACTGTCGGTAGTAACAGGACTCTTCCGGCTTTTTTGAGTCTATTTCTTTTAATGTTTGTTTATTTTTTAATTTGTTTGAAAGGCAGAGAGAGAGAGAGAGAGAAAGAGACAGAACTCTTCCACCCACTGATTCACTCCCCAAATACCTGCTGCAGCTGGGGCTGGACCAGGCGGAAGCCAGGAGCTAGGAACTCATGCAGAGTCTCCCACATGCATGGCAGGGGCCCAAGTACTTGCGCCGCCACCTGCTGCCTCCCAGGGTGTGCATTTGCAGGAGTCTTGAATTGGAAGCAGAGCTGGAACTGCAATCCAGGCGCTCTGATATGGTAGACAGGCATCCCAAGCAACAATTTTACCACTGTGTCAGTGCCTGCCCCTTGGGAAAACATTTATGTTTAAAAAATGTTTTGGAGGGGGCAGTGCTGTGGCGAAGTGGATAAAGCCACCGCCTGCAGTGCCAGCATCCCATATGGGCGCCTGTTTGAGTCCTGGCTGCTCCACTTCTGATCCAGCTCTCTGCTATGGCCTGGAAAAGCAGTGGAAGATGGCCCAAGTCCTTGGACCCCTACACCCCTGTGGGAGACCGGAAGAAGCTCCTGGCTCCTGGCTTCAAATCAGCGCAGCTCCAGCCGTTTTGCCATCTGGGGAGTGAACCAGCAGATGGAAGACCTGTCTCTCGTTCTCTCTGCCTCAGCCTCTCTGTAATTCTGCCTTTCAAATAAAATAAATAAATTTTAAAAAATAAAAAAAATTTTGAGAGCTCTCATTTTAAATATCTTAAACACTTGTCTTATGACCTATGAAAAGATTATTTTTAAAAAATCTACAAGATCTAGCCGGCGCCGCGGCTCACTAGGCTAATCCTCCGCCTAGCGGCGCCGGCACACCGGGTTCTAGTCCCGGTCGGGGCGCCGGATTCTGTCCCGGTTGCCCCTCTTCCAGGCCAGCCCTCTGCTGTGGCCAGGGAGTGCAGGGGAGGATGGCCCAGGTGCTTGGGCCCTGCACCCCATGGGAGACCAGGAAAAGCACCTGGCTCCTGGCTCCTGCCATCGGATCAGCGCGGTGCGCCGGCCGCAGCGCGCTGGCCGCGGCGGCCATTGGAGGGTGAACCAACGGCAAAGGAAGACCTTTCTCTCTGTCTCTCTCTCTCACTGTCCACTCTGCCTGTCAAAAAAAAAAAAAAAAATCTACAAGATCTAAAAAGTAGACATCAGACTAGAACAAAGTTAAAATCTGTTTTAAAGGGTTTATTTATTTGAAAGGCAGAGTTACAGAGAGAGAGGGAGAGAGACAGAGGTAGAGAGAGGTCTTCGATCTGCTAGTTCACTCCCTAGATGGCCGCAATGGCTGGAGCTGGACCGATCTGAAGTCAGGAGCTGGGAGCTTCTACCAGATCTGCCACGTGGGTACAGGGACCCAAGCAGTGCCACTGCTTTCTCAGACACATTAGCAGGGAGCTGGGTGGAAGTGGAGCAGCTGGACTCAAACTGGGGCCCACATGGGATGCTGACACTATCGGTGGCGGCTTAACCCACTATGCCACAGCGCCGCCAGCTCCAAGGTTAGAATCTTTTAAACCAGAAGGTCTGCTGGCTCTCTCTGAGTCCCTGACTTAATGCTGCCCTCCTCTGATACAGCTCCATCTCCTTGGCTAAATTCCTTTGAGGAGAGAAACCCAGGTGAGGCCTCCACTGCCCTGGATGTATATACGTGGGACGCCTTGCTTTCGGACACTCTCTGTGAGAATGCTGTTCTCTCCTGCCAAGAGCTTTTGTTCTTGTTTCTGGCTGTTGGGGTCATACCGGGCTTTGGGACCTTGGTGTACAGGCAGCCGCACGGAAAGCGTGGGAGCCCCGAGAAACAAGGGGGGATGGAAACGTAAAGGATGCTCCGGTTGCAGCTAGCAAAGCTCTTTTTGTCTGTCGGGAGTGATCTGAATCTTGTTTTTGGTCCCGAGTAAGAATTTAAATTGCTCCTGCCTTGAGTCGTGTTCAGGTACACCAACGTTCAGAATTTTAGTTCACATTCAGAGCATAATAGGGACTTTGTGTGTTTACCCGAGTTTTTGTTTTGTTTTCTCGCTCCAGCTTCTTTCCTGAGCTAAATGGAACCACATACTCAGAAAGAAATCTGTTTATTAAAGCATTTCGAGAATAAAGACCTTTAAATTCGGATCAGAGAAGTCTTTGGATTCCATCTTAGCTGGAAATCTGTTGATGGAAGAGCAAACGGGGGACAATGCAGGAAAGGAATGGCACAGCCCTGCCTGTCCTCCAGGCTGCCTCGGAGTTCCTGGGCTCTCTTTTTCACCTTTTTTGAAAAAAAAATTTTTAAAGATTTATTTATTTACTTGAAAGTCAGAGTTACACACAGAGAGAAGGAGAGGCAGAGAGAGAGATATAGTGATGTCTTCCATCCGCTGGTTCACTCCCCAGATGGCCGCAACAGCCAATGTGCCACAGTGCCGGCCCTGAACAAAATTTAAAAAAAATTTTTTTAAAAGATTTATTCATTTATTTGAAAGTCAGAGTTACACAGAGAGAGAAGAGGCAGAGAGAGAGAGAGAGAGAGAGAGAGAGAGAGAGAGAGAGAAGTCTTCCATCTGCTCGTTCACTCCCCAGATGGCCGCAACAGCTGGAGCTGCCCTGGTCCGAAGCCAGGAGCCAGGAGCTTCTTCCAGGTCTCACGCAGGTGCAGGGGCCCAAGGACGTGGGCCATCCTCTACTGCCTTCCCAGACCATAGCAGAGAGCTGGATCGGAAGTTGAGCAGCTGGGACTAGAACTGGCACCCATGTGGGATGCCGGCACTTTAGGCCAGGGCTTTTACCCCCTGTGCCACAGTGCCGACCCCCAGGAAACTGAATCTTTCTTTTTTTAATTTTTCTTTTTTATTTTTTTGACAGGCAGAGTTAGACAGTGAGAGAGAGAGACAGACAAAGAGAAAGGTCTTCCTTTTCCGTTGGTTCACCCCCCAAGTGGCGCTATGGCCGGTGCATTGTGGCTGGCGCGCTGCGCCGATCCGAAGCCAGGAGCCAGGTGCTTCTTTCTGGTCTCCCAAGCGGGTGCAGGGCCCAAGGACCTGGGCCATCCTCCACTGCACTCCAGGGCCACAGCAGAGAGCTGGACTGGAAGAGGAGCAACCGGGGCAGAATCCGGTGCCCCAACTGGGATTAGAAACCGGTGTGCCAGCGCCGCAGGCAAAGGATTAGCCTAGTGAGCCGTAGCGCTGGCCAAGGAAACTGAATCTTAAAAGATGTGTTTTCGCCGGCGCCGCGGCTCACTAGGCTAATCCTCCGCCTAGCGGCGCCGGCACACCGGGTTCTAGTCCCAGTCGGGGCACCGGATTCTGTCCCGGTTGCCCCTCTTCCAGGCCAGCCCTCTGCTGTGGCCAGGGAGTGCAGTGGAGGATGGCCCAGGTGCTTGGGCCCTGCACCCCATGGGAGACCAGGAAAAGCACCTGGCTCCTGGCTCCTGCCATCGGATCAGCGCGGTGCGCCGGCCGCAGCATGCCGGCCGCGGCGGCCATTGGAGGGTGAACCAAGGCAAAAGGAAGACCTTTCTCTCTGTCTCTCTCTCTCTCACTGTCCACTCTGCCTGTCAAAAAAAAAAAAGATGTGTTTTCTACATCCATGTAGCTTTTCTTTTTAAAATCTTTTGTCACTCATTTGTTTTCTAAATAACTTGTGATCCTATTTTGATTTTTAAACTCTGACATATTTGACAAACTCTGACGTATTTGTACAGATGTGCTATTAGTGTGTGTTCCAAAATTGTATGAGATTCCTAGAATCTCATAACAGTCATAATTCTGGTTGTGTTAATTTGTAATGTGCCACAGAACTAGCAATATCCCGAGCCAGTTCCAGCCATTGCGACCATTTGGGGAGTGAACCAGCAGATGGAAGATCTGTGTGTGTGTGTGTGTGTGTGTGTCTCCCTCTCTGTAACTAAGCCTTTAAAATCAGGAAAAAAAATTTTCATAACAAACAAAAAAATCCAGAACTTAAAAACTGAACTCATAAAATTGCTAACCCAATTTTTTAACTTTTATTTAATAAATATAAATTTTGAAAGTACAACTTTTGGATTATAGTGGTTTTTCCCCCTATAACCTTCCTCTCACCAGCAACCATCCCATCTCCCACTCCCTCTCCTATTCCACCCCTCATTAAGATTCATTTTTTTTTGACAGGCAGAGTGGACAGTGAGAGGAGAGAGAGACAGAGAGAAAGGTCTTCCTTTTCCGTTGGTTCACCCTCCAATGGCCACTGTGGCCGGCGTGCTGCGGCCAGCACACCATGCTGATCCTAAGCCAGGAGCCAGGTGCTTCTCCTGCTCTCCCATGCAGGTGCAGGGCCCAAGCACTTGGACCATCCTCCACTGCACTCCCAGGCCACAGCAGAGAGCTGGACTGGAAGAGGGGCAACCAGGACTGAATCTGGTGCCCCAACCGGGACTAGAACCCTTTTGGTGTGCCGGCGCTGCAGGCAGAGGATTAGCCTATTGAGCCGCGGCGCGGGCCTAAGATTCATTTTTAACTATCTTTATATACAGAAGATCAACTTAGTATATACTAAGTAAAAATTTCAACAGTTTGCACCTACACAGATACACAAAGTATAAAATACTGTTTGAATACTAGTTTTACCATTAATTTGCATAGTACAACACATTAAGGATAGAGAGCCTACATGGGGAGTAAGTTCACAGTGACTCCCGTTGTTAATTTAACAATTGACACTCTTGTTTATGATGTCAGTAATCACCCGAGGCTCTTTTCATGAGCTGCCAAGGCTATGGAAGCCTCTTGAGTTCACAAACGCCAACCTTATTTAGACAAGGCCATAATCAAAGTGGAAGTTCTTCAGAGAAAGTTTCCTCCTCCTTTGATGGCCCATTCTTTCAGCTGGGATCTCACTCACAGAGATCTTTCATTTAGGTTCTTTTTTTTTTTTTTTTTTTTTTGCCACAGTGTCTTTGCTTTCCATGCCTGAGAAACTCTCATGGGCTTTTTAGCCAGATCCGAATGCCTTAAGGGCTGATTCTGAGGCCAGAGTGCTTGCTAACCCAACATTAAACATAACAAAAATTAATTACATGAAACTGAAATGATGAGATAAACATTTTAAAAGAATATTGATTTACTTTTTAACTTGAAAGGCAGAGCGACTGAGAGAGGAGAGTCAGAGACAGAGAGAGATCTAAGCACAAGTTCACTCTCCAAATGTCCACAACACTCAGGGCTGGGCTGGTCTGAACCAGAAGCCAGGAGCTCCATCCAGGTCTCCCATGTGGGTGGCAGGAACCTGAGTACTTGGACCTTCATCTTCTGCCTCCAGCTGAATCAGCAGGGAGCCGGACTGCAAGCAGAGTAGCTGGTTCTTCTTCTTCTTCTTCTTTTTTTTTTAAGTTTTATATATTTATTTGAAAGAGTTACACAGAGAGAGAAGGAGAGGCAGAGAGCAAAAGAGAAAGGTCTTCCATCTGCTGGTTCACTCCCTAATTGGCTGCAATAGCCAGAGCTGCGCTGATCCAAAGCCAGAAGCCAGGAGCCAGGAGCTTCTTCCAGGTCTCCTACTCAGGTACAGGGGTCCACAGACTTGGGCCATGTTCCATCGCTTTCCCAGTCCATAGCAGAGAGCTGGATTGGAAGTGGAGCAGCCGGTACTCAAAGCAGTGCCCATATGGGATGCCAGCACTGCAGGCGGCGGCTTTACCAGCTACACCACAGCGCCAGCCCCCTTGAAGTGCTCCCCCGTTTTTCTTTCTCTTTCTTTTCTTCCTTCCTTCTTCCCCCCCTCCCTTCCTCTCTCTCTCTCTCTCTCTCTCTCTCTCTCTCTCTCTCTCTTTCTTTCAAGATTTAAGCTGGTTCTTGATCTGAAGCACTGCGATACGGGATGCAGGTATTCCAAAAAGCACTTAACCTACTGCACCGTAACACTTGCCCCCAAACTTAAGATGTTTAAATGGCATTTTGTCTAAAACATTGGTGATTCTTTCTATGATCTTGTTTTCCAAATCTAAGGAAATTTTTCCCTCTTATGGGGCCATCTGTAGCTCCCATCAGTATGTAAAGTCACTTTCTTCAAGCAGAATTGAGACGTTTACCGTTCACCCCACCTGACCTGTGAGTCCCGTGGGAGTCTGTGATTTGATGGCGATGTAGATGTTTGCATAAACTCAGTAGGGATCTGTTCTCTTGGTAACAGGATGCAGTTGGCGGTAGAGGCCATTACCGAGCTTCGCCTGAGATGGCACATCGCCAGGCGCGACCAGAGCACTTTGAGGATGTGAGGATGGACTTGATGAGGCCAAAAATAGCCCTTGGGAAAAGTGGCCTGGTACCACGCTTCCTTTAACAGGGGTCCTGGCCTTGCAGCCAGGAAAGAATGAACAGGCCCAGAGATCTCAGATAGTTTTGAGAATTGCAAGCAGAGAGAGATTGCTGGATCCAGGTGCCCCAGGTGGAGCCGAGCTGCGAGTCCTTGGCGCGCTTCCTAGCCTAGGAGGAGGAGCTTCTACAAAGTCTACTCTGAGATTTCTTATTTAAAAAGAGTTCTGGCAAGGCACATTTTAATGGAACCAAAAGGTTGAGCACTTCCGGCTACACGTTATGCAAGCCATAAAGCCAAGTTTAATGAGACCAGTAGCTAAGTTGGACTTTACTGTCATTGTCTTTGGGAAAACTAGGGGAGCTGGAGAGAGAAAAATCATATTTCAGAAGAAAATTATGGTGCTCCTGCTCCTGGGTTCCAGCCCTGCTTTATCTTTATTATTATTCTGAGATTTTATTGTTGACCTGCACTGAGGGCTGTACCCTGAATTCTTTCCTGGCTCCACATGAATATTTCCAAATTTTCTCCCCGTGTCTGGCTTGGACTCACTGACATTAAAACTGTCCTTTTTCTGCTGCCTTGAGCTGAGGCTGGCTGACTTGAGACAGAATTCACCACCCACTGCGATCCAGGAAAATGTCAGACGGGCCCTGCCTGCTTCCACTCCAGCTGCAGACGCGTCAAGGCAAGGCTAGAACAACCCTGCGCAGCGGACAGCAACCAGGCTCAGAGGCTTGGGAGAGACTGCTCCCATTAGCTTTGTTGTTTCTTTCGCTTGCAGAGAAATCTCGTGTTGAAGATCAGTTTGCCCACATCATGCAAAGATGCCTGACCGCAAAAGCCCATCGGCCGTGCCGAAGTCTGGGGCGGGTCCCGCCGTTCGCCCGGCCTGCGCTATTCCCGGAAGCCAGAGACTCGCCGGATGAGGCCCTGTGCCACTCAGCTACCCACTCCGTTTTTCTGTGTCCGTGGCCACCACATCGGTACTGATGCATGAAACCTCTAAGGACGTTCCAGACGAGAATGCTGGGGCTCGAGAATGATACCCCCAAATGTAGCCTATTTGTGGCATGCCGAGCAATTTGAGATCAAAAGAGTGAAAAGGCCTTCCAGGCAGGCTCAGAGTTAAGGCTCCTCGAACCTTCCTGGCTCCTCCTGGCCCCTGAGCACAGGGAGAAAGTCCTCTGGACCTCCCCTTACCTGCACTGAGACCAGACCGAAAAGCGGAACAGAACTGCCTTCCGTGCCCAGCCCCCGAAGCCCCAGTTTCTACCCTCAGAAGACAGAGGGATGGTCGAAGACTTCCATTCCGTGGTGCGTCTCTCCCTCAGGCTCATTCAAATTCTCAGATTCCCCAATTCCTGTCTCGGGGACCATTCGTTCCCAAGCAATCATTAGTAATCTCCCAAAAGTGTCTCCTTGCCCCATGCTCTCCCTCCCCTGGAGAAAAAGGAGGGTGTGAGAGCCAGCAGGGCTGGGGGGGGTCCCCACCACCATGCTGTGTGCTCCCCGCCGTGCATGTCCATAAACCCCTGTGCCTTTCTCCTACTTAAGCTTTGTTTATTCCAGTGAACCTGCAGAGGGTGGAGGAGAAACTTCCTTTTGTCCTCACATTACACAGGTACAAACACAGATAAAAATTCACTGGGCTGCCCGCATAAGATTTGTGCATTTTATCGTATGCAAGTTGTACTTTAGGACGGTAGTAAAAGGCAAAAATAAAAGGAGGCCACTGCACTGTGAATACAGAACCCTTACAGTTCAGGAGCTGTTGGGAACCAGGACTGGACGAGGTGTCGGGTGAGACAAGCAGGGGAGGAGCCAGGCTCAGCCGTGGGGTGCACTGGGCCGTGGGAGTGGCCTGAGAGCCTGGCCGGGGGTCTGATCCTAACCGGGAAAGCTCAGGGAAGAGACGGCTTTTGAGCTGGGTCAAGAGGACGGGAAAGGTCTCCCTTGTTCACTCTTCCTTCCTTCCTATTTCCCGGCATCACACACTGTCCTCCTCCGCTAGGACCCTTTCCCAGGTTAATACAGCCCACCCTCCGATTCCAGCAAGACCCTGATTCACTCCCTTAACCCCTGCACCATGCACGCAGGGCCCTTGCAGCTCTGCTCCTCCTCCTGCTACCCGGGGTCCTCAGGGCCAGCGCTGTGCTGTCCTGTGCTCTGACTCCACCCCTGCCCTTGTGCCTGACTTGGGGAGGGCAGATCCTAGCAGATCCCAGCCTTGGATTATTTACATAACACCTTTACACTTACTTTGGTTTTACATTTACCTTTCTTATCACAAGTCCCCCAAGGGCACAGACTGGCCTCTCTTTCCCCTGTGCAAATTCTTGGTAGGCCCCTTGTGGTCCTCGAATTCAAAAGGCAAAACTTCCAGTGATCCCTCAACCACAGTGAAGGATCTGCACCCCTCAACAAGCTGCAACAAGTGATCTGAGACCCTGAACACATCAGGCTGCAGCTGCCTTGATTGGAGGAAAGGCCTGGGATTGCTTGTGGGAGAGGAAGGGTGTTCAAGGGTCACCTCCTCCTTAAGTTTTCTCTGCCCCCTGCTAGGCCCTCCCTTGGCCGGCAACCTAATTATCCCCAGTGCTAATTAGCTGCTGACCCTGCTCTTCCAAGGCCAGGGCTCTGCTCCTTACTGGGTACCCAGATTTCTGAGCCCTTGGTAAGAGCTGTTTGCACAGCGCTGACTTCTGCACCTGTGCCTGGCAGAGTAGAAGCCACCGATCATATCACACATCTTGGGCCTCCAGTGGGTAATCCACATCCTGGAAACACACAAGAGAAGATCAACAGGCTGGGACAGCCAGAGTGAAGTGCTACCTGCCCCTCACTGCTATCCCTCTGCAGAAATTCAGTATCTGAGCCCGCCTTGTGCCTTTTGTTTTTGTTACTGTTTCTGTTTGCACTGAAAACCTTAAATACACACACACACACACACACACACACACACACATATATGTTTGAAAATGTGCAAAGAGAGGAGGGCTGATTACCCCCAGCCTAGAGAGAAGTCACTGGGACAGGAGCCTGATTTCGTGCGTGGCAGTGTCCCCGAGTGACCACCAGGGCCCCTCTGGTCTCTGCTGCCCAGAATCTCTGCAGCCCAAAGCAGGAGCAGTAGAGGGGAGTCTCCAGTTCAAGGTCATCGCTCACATCCTGCCATCCAGGAGCAAAAGGCCACCCCTCCCCCGCCTCCGGATGTTGTTCGCTCAGCTGCCTCGTCATCGCTGTGCTGGCCGCAGTGTGGCAGGAGGATCAGCAGGCTCCGTCTGGGGTTGGCCCGGGGCAGGTGGCAGGCGGCATCGGGGTGGCCCAGCCGCCCTAGCACACGCAAGTGCAAACACAGCAGCAGTGGGCGTGTGTACAAAGAGCCTCCTTCACCAAACATGCGGATGAGCTCTGCGGCTCAGCCCCAGCGGCGAGGTGAGGGGAGCTGTCACTGCTCCTGCCAAGGAGGAAGGAACAGACAGCAGGGCTGAAATGACCCGGAGCATCTTGGCCTTAGGCCGGTGGCCACAAACATCCTGGAGGGGAGGCTTAGGATCTGACAGGTAGTTGGTGCTTAATGCAGGCAAGTGCTTAAAAGGGCCAATGGAAGGCAGCCCAGCCTCGGGAGCCAGAACTCGGAAACTGTCCAGTGCAGGCTGCCACTCTGGAACGCACTTCCGTTCCCAGCATCCTTGCAGGCAGCCACTCAGCCTCTGTGCCCGGCCAGCCTTGGAGTCACAGGGGTCCAGGCCAGGCTGTGAGGCCTGCAAGACATTGAGCCTCTGCGTGCTCCTCTGTGAAATGGGGAGAATAAGGCCGGCGCCGCGGCTCACTAGGCTAATCCTCCGCCTAGCGGCGCCGGCACACCGGGTTCTAGTCCCGGTCGGGGCGCCGGATTCTGTCCCGGTTGCCCCTCTTCCAGGCCAGCCCTCTGCTGTGGCCAGGGAGTGCAGTGGAGGATGGCCCAGGTGCTTGGGCCCTGCACCCCATGGGAGACCAGGAAAAGCACCTGGCTCCTGGCTCCTGCCATCGGATCAGCGCGGTGCGCCGGCCGCAGCGTGCCGGCCGCGGCGGCCATTGGAGGGTGAACCAACGGCAAAAGGAAGACCTTTCTCTCTGTCTCTCTCTCTCACTGTCCACTCTGCCTGTCAAAAAAAAAAAATGGGGAGAATAAGACCCCTCCCACTGCGAAAACATGCCAACAGGGCGCACTACAGGAGAGGCGGGGTGAAGCTGCCCCTTGTGGCCCCAGACCAGAGTGGTGGTTTGAGTCCCAGCGGCTCCGCCTCTGATCAGCTCCCGGCTACTGCAGCTGGGAAAGCAGCAGAGGGTGGCCCAGGTCCTTGAGCCCTTGTTACCCACGTGGGAGACCCTGGCTGTTGTGGCCAACTGGGGAGTGAACCAGTGTATGGAAGATCTCTCTCTCTCTCTCTCTCCCTCTCTTCCTCTGTCTCTCTCTCTCTCTCTCAGTTACTCTGCCTTTCAAATATATAAAATAAATATTTAATTAAAAAAGCAGGATATACTGCAGGAGCCAGTACTCCAGGAGTCTCATTGACAACACCACAAACTGCTACCCTGGTCATGCACACGGGAGCAATGGCTGGAGGGGGGACCCTGGCCACCAGCAGCTACGTGGCCTGGGAACTTGTTAGAAACACAGAATCTGGGGGTTGTCCTAGCCCTGTTCAGCCAGAAACTCTGAGAGGGTGGTTCAGTGATGTGGGTCTTAGCAGGCCCCCTCCCCCCCAGAGCTTGAGATGCAGCCGAGGTGGGAGGACGGCATTGGAGCTTTGAAGAAAAACTCTAATTCCCATCAGAGCCCAGACACTATCTGAAGGAATTCTCTCTGCCTCCTAGTCTTGTTCCTAACATCACCCTCTCCACTTCCTCCAACTATTCCTTTTTTTTTTTTCTGTTCTCCATTTCTTCAAAAGGCGGAGAAACAAAGGGAGAGAGAGTGAGAGCGAGCTGTCCTCCACTGGTTCATGCCCTAAATGCCTGCAACGGCTGGGGCTATGCCAGCTGGAAGCCAGGAGCCAGGAGCTCCATCCAGGTCTCCCGCTTGGGCAGGGACCCAAGTGCCTGAGCCGCCGTCTGCCGCCTCCCAGGGTGTGCATCTGCAGAAGCTGGAGCTGGAAGTGGAGCAGCACACCGATGTGGATGCAGCTGTCCCAGGCAACATCGTCACCGTTATGCCAGGCGCAGATCCCCAAGGATCCCGATGATTCCTCTCCTCCCATCATTCCTTTGCCATTCTTACCTCCTGTCATGCCACGCTTTCACTGTGAGTGGCCCTCCTACACAGGGTGACTGCCAGGTGGGCATTGTGATGCAGCTGGTTACGCTGTCACTGTGATGCCCACATCCCGTACTGGAGTGCCACTTCAAGGCCCAGCTGCTCTGCTTCCAGCCCAATTAATTTGAAGGACAGAGTGACACACACAGAAAGAGAGAGAGAGAGCGAGCACTCTTCCATCCACTGATTTACTCCTCAAATGGCTAACACACCAGGGCTGGGCCAAGCTTAAGCCAGGAGCCTGGAATTCAGTCTGGGTCTCCCATGTAGGTGGCAGAGGCCCAAGCACCGGGGCCACCATCTGCTGCTTTCCCAGAATTGTTAGCAGGGAGTTGGATCAGAAGTGGAGTAGCTGGGACTCGAACCAGCACTCCCATAGAGGATGCCTGTGTCGTAAGCAGCAGCTTACCCGGCTGTGTCCCAACGGCAGCCCTAGCCATGCCAAGTTGATCCATCCTGTTGGGCACACTGGAATTGCGGTATTTTTAATTTGCAGTTCCCCCACGAAAAATACAGCTCTATATCTTGCATGCTTAGTGGTCCTTTCTGTTTCCTCTTTCCTTAAATGCCCTTCAAGTTTTAGTTTTAGGACATTTCTTAACTTTTTAATCGACGCATAATAATTGTATGTATTTATGGGGTACAGTGTATTTCAGTACATGTATACAACGTGTAATGGTCAGATCAGGGTATCGCTGTATCCGTCCGCTCAAGCATATACCATGTCTTTGTATTGGGAGCATTTCAGATCCTCTCTGTGGTTAGCTTGAGATATCCAATTAGTAGTTGTCGACTACAGTCATCCTAGTGTGCTATTGAAGATTAGCCTCAGCCATTGCATGCGTTTGGAGAATGAACCAGCCGATGAAGTTCTTTCTTTGTATGTCTCTGTCTCCCTGCTTTTCAAATACAAAAATAAAAGAAGGAAATAAATGAATAATTTTTTAAAAGAGACTCATTGCTCCTATCCTGCTGTGCCCTGGTCCCCATCAGCCAGCCTCTCCTCACCTTCCAGCCTCTGGTAACCCCCATTGGATGAGGCTGACATCTTCAGCTTCACCCTGAGAACATGCAGCAATTGTCTTTCTATGCCTGATTTACTTAGCATCTGTCTTCCGCTTCCTCCTGGTTTCAGAACACGCTGAAAAGCTATCATAGGAGCTGGCGCTGTGGCACAGTGGGTTAATCCTCCGCCTGCAGCGCCAGCATCCCTTATGGGCGCTGGTTCTAGTCCCAGCTGCTCCTTGGGTGCAGGGCCCAAGCACTTGGGCCATCCTCCACTGCACTCCCGGGCCACAGCAGAGAGCTGGCCTGGAAGAGGGGCAACCGGGAAAGAATCTGGTGCCCCGACCGGGACTAGAACCCGGTGTGCCGGTGCTGCTAGGTGGAGGATTAGCCTAGTGAGCTGCGGCACCAGCCAGTTACTGGTTGCATTTATTGAAGAGACCATTCTTGCTCCAAAGCCTGTTCTTGATGGGCTTGTCAAAATTCAGTCGGCTCTAAATGTGTGGAATTTTTTTCTGGGTTCTCTATTCTGTTCTATCGCTCTATGTATCTGTTTTTATGCCAGTACCACACTGTTTGTGTTACAATAGTTTTTTTTATAAGATTTTTTTTTTTTAATTTGAGAGGTAGAGTTACAGACCGTGAGAGAGACAGAAAGGTCTTCCTTCCGCTGGTTCACTCCCCAAATGGCCACAACAGCCAGAGCTGCGCCAATCTGAAGCCAGGAGCTTCTTCTGGGTCTCCCTCGTGAATGCAAGGGCCCAAGCACTTGGGTCATCTTCCACTGCTTTTCCCAGGCCATAGCAGAGAGCTGGATAGGAAGAGGAGCAGCTGGGACTCGAACCGGCGCCCATATGGGATGCTGGCGCAGCAGGCGGAGGCTTGACTCACTGTGCCGCAGCGCTGGCCCCAGACCATTTTCATCACCCGAGAAGGCAACGCCACGCCCGTTATCAGCTCCTATGCCCTCCTCCCCTCAGCCTCATTTCTGTCTCCATGGCCTGTTCTGGAAATTCCATATAAGTGGACTCACACAACAGGTGGCGTCTTCGCTTAGCAAAATGTTTTCAAGGTTCACCATATTGGAGCACCTTGTTCCTCTTTATGGCTGAATAACACTCCACTGTGTGGATAGACCGAGTCATGGGCTGATGGGCGGTGGTGTGGTGTCTGCTGTTATCAGCATTCACGGACAGGTTCTCACGTGAGCATGTTCCGGCTCTCGTGGGCACATACCTAGGAGTGGTTTGTGGGTAGCGCAGTTACTCTGTGTTTAGATTTTTTGGGACCTTTCCCTCATTTTTTTTTAAAATCATCTTGTTGTATGTATCTCTGTAAGCCACTGAAAATCCCTCTTTTTGGAATGAAGCAGGGTATAAATAAAAATAAATCACAAAGCACTCCCGAGCCATCTGTTTAATAATCTGTGCTAGAATTTTGCCAGGATTCTATATTGAGCCATTTTGGTCTGTAGTTTCCAGAAATACCTTCTGCTCCTTGTGAAATGAGAACATTTTCTCAGCTCCATGTCCTACAATTTATCTGGGTTGTTCTCAGCCCAACCTGATCCTTGCGTCCAGGTTGTCTGCGTCTGACCCCAGACTCATCAACAGCCGTCCACTCCTAGCTTGTGTGTGCCGACAATCACTGGCATCAAAGCAGTCCATGCACATGGTTCAAAATAAACCAGCCAGAGGAGCCTGCAGCCATGCATCCCCCCAGCCCCAGCCCCTCCCTGGCCCCAGCCTCGCTGCACCCCGGCAGCCGCTTCTCACTCCCGCAGCTCTGTAATCGGGGAGTAGCCTCCGTGTCTCTGAATGGCACACATGCGCTGCACTTCCTTGGGTTTTCAAGTTTGGAATTCTCTGTTGACTTCTAAGGGCGAGAAAGGAGGATTAGCGCTCATATATCACCCAAACAACCCTCCCCACTACCAATATGGCTATATAGCTGCTTTCCGTTAGTTCCTCCAAATAAAATACAAATAAATCTGTTGGTTACCTTTGTTGTGTAGGCAGTACACTGGCATCATTCTGTCCTCCTCCCCAGCTGTTGACAGCAGTTTGGAGTCGCTATTGGGTAGGGTCTGGGGTCATCACTCCTACCTTTCCTTCTCGGCTCCCCCTCCCAACTTCTGTCTTCTGACAGTTAGGTGCTTGCTCATGGGGCCGGCACTGTGGCACAGTGGGAAAAGCCACTACCTGTGATGCTGGCATCCCATGTGAGTGCCACGTTCGAGTCCCGGCTGCTCCACTTCTGATTCAGCTCCCTGCTAATGCACCTGGGACAGCAGCAGAGGATGACCCAAGTGCTTGGGTCCCTGCCATCCACATGGGAGACCCAGATAGAGTTCTAGGCTCCTGGCCAGTTGTGGCCATTACAGCCACTTGGGGGTGAACCAGTGATGGAAGATATCTCTCCCTGTCTCTGTCTCTCCTTCTCTCTCTGTAACTGCCTTTCAAATAAATAGAGCTTTTTTAAAAAATGCTTTTTCTTGATAACATTTGTATGTTTTTCATACAGGTTGGTTCCAAAAATTTCTTTTCTTTTTTTTTTCAATATATTTTACAGATAGAGTTAGACTGACAGAGAGACAGAGACAGAGAGAAAGATCTTCCTTTTCTGTTGGTTCACCCCCCAAATGGCCGCTACAGCAGGAGCTACGCCGATCCGAAGCCAGGAGCCAGGTGCTTTCTCCTGGTCTCCCATGTGGGTGCGGGGCCCAAGCACTTAGGCCATCCTCCACTGCCTTCCCAGGCCACAGCAGAGAGCTGGCCTGGAAGAGGAGCAACTGGGACAGAACCCGGCGCCCACATGAGATGCCGGCGCCACAGGGGAGGATTAACCAAGTGAGCCACGGCGCCGGCCCCTGTCGCTCCCCCTCTTCGTGGAGGAACGACACAGGACCCTGCGCTGTTCTTTCGTCTGCTCGGCCCTCCCCGGGTTTGCTGCTGGTTCTTCCCGGGTTGGCTACTATCCCTTCCACCTCCGTGGAAGGGCAGTTCCCCCTGGCCACATTCCCCACTTCCGCAGGGGAGCGGCACACCGCCGGCCGGCTTTCTTGGGGGCTGCACGGGTTCCCTTAGATGTTCCCCCTAGATGTTCCTGGTGCATGCCGTCTCTCTCCTCCTTTATAGTCCTCCTCCGCCAATCCCAACTCGGCTGCCCACACGCCGAGCACGCTGCTCTCCAATCAGGAGCAAGTCCTACAGTTTATTGGTTGAACTGGAGGCAGCTGTGCGGAAGCTGTTTTCTTCTCTCCCAGCGCCATATTGTGGGAGAGCAGATGCATAGAATAAGTCTTAATTCCAGTAACTTAGTCCAGTCCGGGCTGCTCCCCACAGGCCCCCCTTTTCTTTTCTTTTTTTTAAGATTTATTTATTTTTGAAAGGCAGAGTTACAGAGGGAGGGAGAGAGAGAGAGAGAGAGGGAGAGGGAGAGAGAGAGATCTTCCCTCTGCTGGTTCACTCCCCGAATGGGCACAACAGCTGGAGCTGAGCTGATCTGAAGCCAGGAACCAGGAGTTCTTCTGGATCTCTCACATGGGTGCAGGGTCCCAAGCACTTGGACCACCTTCTACTGCTTTCCCAGGTGCATTAGCAGGGAGCTGGATTGGAAGTGGAGCAGCCCGGACTTAAACCCATGCCCATATGGGATGCCGGCGCTGCAGGAGGTGGCTTAACCTGCTAAACCACAGTGCCAGTCCCTCCAGAAATTTCAACCCAGCACAGTGTTTAACTTTTGTGACCACGCAAATACTGTTTCTTAAAGCCCACACAGAGTTGTGCTGCTAATTCCCTTTCTTTGCTTTCTCCTCACTGGGGAGCCCGGGATCACCTTTCTTCTCCGAATTCTCCTGGCCCTTCCCTCCCTGCCCCCGCCCCCGCCCTGTTCTTTTCTCTACATGCCATCGCATTTCCTCGGAGCTTTGGTCTCTTTTCTGTTGCTCATAACATGATGCCACAGCCTGTGTAAGTCAGAATGAAAAGAGGCTTACTTTGGCTCTCGGTTCCAGTCCAAGGCCCGAGGCACTGCATTTGATGATGGCCTTCTGGCTGGCAGAGTCCAGGGACAGAGGGAAATGTGAGAGACACATGGCCAAACTGCCTTCCTTTTTTTTTTTTTTTTTTTAAAGATTTGTTTATTTTTTTGGAAGGCAGAGTTACAGAGAAGAAGAGTCAGAGAGAGAGAGAGAGAGAGAGAGAGAGAGAGAGAGAGGTCTTCTCTGTTTCTCTGTGCTGGTTCACTCCCCAGATGGCCGCTACAGCCAGAGCTGTGCCAATCTGAAGCCAGGAGCTTCTTCCAGGTCTCCCACGTGGGTGCAGGGGTCCAAGGACTTGGGCCATCTTCCACTGCTTTCCCAGGCCATAGCAGAGAGCTGGATCGGAAGTGGAGCAGCCAGGACTTGAACCAGTGCCCATGTGGGATGCTGGTACTGCAGATGGAAGCTTTACCTGCTATGCCACAGCGCCGGCCCCCAAACTGCCTTCTAAAAGACCCTCTCTTGAGACAACCGGTGAACTCATTCATCCTAACGCAACAATCCATTCTGGAGGGCAGAGTCCTAATGACTTCGTGTGAAAGTTTTTTTCACTTATCTATGTGAAAGAATGAGAGAGACGGAGATCTTCCATCTCTGGCTTTCTCCCCAGTTGCCCACAACAGCCAGAGCTGGGCTGGCTGTAACCAGGAGGCTGTGACTCCATCCTGCTCTCCCGCGTGGTGGCAAGGACCCAAGTGCTTAAGCCTGGCAGGGTACACGTCAGCAGGAAGTTGGACGGAAGCAGAGGAGCTGGGACTCCAACCAAGCGTTCTGATATGGGATGCAGGTGCCCACGTGGCCACTGACCCGCCGCACCACAGCCCCCTCCCTAATAACTTGTAAAAGGTCTCGCCGGCTCATGCCTCTTAGTATCTCGTATAGGGAGATGTTTCAACATAAATTTCAGAGGGGACAAACCATACTTAAACCATAGCACGAGTGCAGGTGCCCCCTTCTCCCCAGGCTGGGTCACACGGAGCCCTGTGGTCTGCTCCGTCTCCTTCTTCCCTCCTCTTTCTCTTCCTTGTTTCTGCTCTCTTCTGACTGCACCATATCTCGAAGCAGTTTCTCAAGGAGAGGTGCCCGGGACCTGGATTTGAGCCGCACCGCTCTGTGCTCACCCCTGCATGGTCATTTGCACAGAGAACTCCTGGTTGAAACTGGCCTTTGTCCCAGCAGGTGGAAGGCATCGTTCTAGTCTTTTCTGTGACAGTCATCTAATTCTGATCATTTTAGAGGTGACCTTTTTTTCCCTTGAATTAAGGACATTTTAATGACCAGTCTATACCCTTTCCCAGATCTTAGGCTAATTCTCTTGCCTTCCAACACCTTCTATTGGAATGTTTATTTCCATAATCCTCTCTTGAATTTCCAGTAGCCCCCACTCACCCTCTGATTGCCTGCTTCTCCCAGCATGAGTCCTTGTTAGAGGTGTTAACGCCTTCTCACCTTCTCAATCTCATTGAGGATATCGATGGATCAAAGTTTTCTTTTGTTTTCTGTTTCCTAAACTTTGTTTTTCTTGGGGCGCATCCTCTCCTTTCTATTTGCCTTTTTTAAAAAAATATTTATTTTACTTATTTGAAAGACAGATTGGCACAGAGAGAGAGAAAACACACACACACACACACACACACACACATCTTTTATTTGCTGATTCACTCCCCAAATGGCTGCAACTGTGGGGACTGAACCATTCTGAAGCCAGGAACCGGGAACTCCATCTGGGTGCAGGGGCCCAAGCACTTGGGCCATCTGCTTCTACTTTCCCAGGCACATTAGCAGGGAGCTGGATCAGAAATGGAGCAACCAGGAGTCAAACCTGCATCCATATGGGATGCTGGCATCGCAACCGGCAACTTAGCCCATTGCACATGATGCCAGCCGCATCTACTTATCTTTGTGTCTTTTCATGCTAGTGGCTGTTCTCAAATGTCTGATGATCTTTGTTTTTTGTTGCTTTTTTTTTTCATATTTAATGCTGGGGGAGGGGCAGGCATTTTGCTCCGCTATTAAGACAATTGCATCCTACATGGGAGAGCCTGGATCCCCGTCCCCGCTCCACTTCTGATCCAGCTTCCTGCACACCCTGGAAGGCAGCATGTGGTGGCTCAAGTATTCAGGCCCCTGCCACTCCTGCACCCAGCTGAGAGATCCAGACGGAGTTCCTGGCTCCCGGCTTCAGCCTGGCCCAGCCCCAGCTGTCATGAACATTTGGGAACTGAACCAATGGATAGAAGATCTCTCTCTCTCTCTCTCTCTGCCTTTCAAATAAATAAAAAATAAGGAAATAAAAATTTGACAAAGCGAGTGAGTCAGGCTGGTCGGTTGGCAGAGTTCCTTTCCTTTGGGCAGGGAGCCATTCCCACAGGGCAGCGGAAGGGGAAGCCCCTTCTTTGGGGCTGTTGAACCCCCCTCTGGGGCTGGCTGCCTGCCCGCCCTGCGTGCCACTGGGGGATGGACTCTTCCTAGGGCTGTCAGCCAGTCCTCCCTGTCTGTGTCAGCTGCTGCTTCATGGCTGCCCAACCTCCTGGTCGCTGGGAGGCCTGAGCCCGGGCCTGCTGGGATCCTGGGCAAAGCTCTCAGCTGCCCGGCTGGTGCTCGCCGACCTCCATCTGCTTAGTCACGGGCCACCCACTCCCCTCCGGTGCCTGCGCCTCTGCATTTGCCGACAACGCTTATCTGCGGGTGGTCTCCTTCCTGTCCTCTGCCTCCTGGGTGGGGGCGGGGATCTTTGGCTTACAGTATTATCATTCGAGGGGGCACTCGTGCCTGTCATAGTTTTCACAGGGAAGCTCGCCCTCCTGACTCGTCATCCTAGCGCACTCGGCTTGGGAGACGAAGCCTCCTGAACCGCCAGGCACCAGGGATGGGGTCAGAAGGCTGCTTTTATGTCACCTACACCCCCCCAACCCCGGCTCCAAAGGCCAAGACAAACTCCAGCTCCATCAGCTGCCTTGGTCCACTGGTTGTGGCCCATAGGGCGTGCCGTGCCCGGCAGCTTCCTTCCTGGGCCCTGTCCCCCCGTCCCCCCAGCAGAGCCTGGGACAGATTATTTCCCGGAATCAAAAGAGGGATATTTAGAAGAAATTGCGGCCGGCGCCGCGGCTCACTAGGCTAATCCTCCACCTTGCGGTGCCGGCACACCGGGCTCTAGTCCCGGTCAGGGCGCCAGATTCTGTCCTGGTTGCCCCTCTTCCAGGCCAGCTCTCTGCTATGGCCTGGGAGTGCAGTGGAGGATGGCCCAAGTGCTTGGGCCCTGCACCCCACAGGAGACCAGGAGAAGCACCTGGCTGCTGGCATCGGATCAGCGCGGTGCACTGGCCGCAGCGGCCATTGGAGGGTGAACCAACGGCAAAAGGAAGACCTTTCTCTCTGTCTCTCTCTCACTGTCCACTCTGCCTGTAAAAAAAAAAAAAAAAAAAAAAAAAAAAAAAAGAAGAAATCGGTGTCTCCTCGGTGGAGAGCCATTTGGAGTCCCTCCAATGAAGAAGTTCAATTTTCTTCCTTTTTCTGTTTCTCCCCCAATTCCTTTTTTTTAAGAGATATTTCTTTTTTTTTTTTTTTTAAAAAGATCTTATTTGTTTATTTGAGAGGTAGAGTTACAGACACACAAAGAGAGAGAGAGAGAGGTCTTCCATCTGCTGGTTCACTCCCCAAATGGCCGCAATGGCCAGAGCTGAGCCAATCCATAACCAGGAGCCAGGAGCTTCTTGCGGGTCTCGCACATGGATGCAGGGGCCCCAGCACTTGGACCGTCTTTCACTGCCCTCCCAGGCCACAAGCAGAGAGCTGGATGGGAAGAGGAGCAGCCGGGACACGAACCGGCTCCCATGTGGGATGCCAGAGGCACAGGAGGAAGCTTAGCCCAGTACGCCACAGCGCCGGCCCCTCCCCCCAATTCTTTATGATACACAAGGATCCTTTTCAGTCATCAGTAAACACTGACATGCACGCCCCTCGCCTGCGCGGTCCCCGGGGTGCAGCTCAGCCACTGCAGTGTGCCCGTCCACCCCTGCTCGCATGCCTGGCCCCTCCCCCTAGCATTCCCCACTCTCCCCACACATGGCCTCTCATCGGGGGCCCTCCCCTGTCCTGGAAGATGGGAGACAGTTCCTTGAGAACACCACGCCCTCTGATTTCCCAGGTGCAAAGACCAGGTGATTCACCGAATGCCCCTCCCTCGGCTCCCAGGGAGGGTGACCGATGGTAAAGGAAGCGGCAGAGAAGAGAGCTGTCCATTTCCGCCAGGTGCCTCTGCTTTAAGCTCCCCTAATGCAGCCGCTGTTGCTCACATCCTGGTCCTCATTCCCAAGATTTACCACAGGCGTAAATCCCAGCCCAAGATCTTGGACGCTTGGCTCCATCATCTCCAGGGCAGGGCAGCCAGGGCGAACTTGGATGTGGCAGGTGCATTTCCTTGATGGAAGACACAGGCAGTTACCTACCAAGACTACTAAAGGAGCCCTCCTCCTCGCATTCACAGTCCTCCCACCAGAAGACAATAATGGCTAATGTTTACTGAGTGCTTAGTAAGTGCCAGGCAGGTTTTGAGTGCCTTCCCAGTATCACAGAAGTGGGTACGTTTATGACAGCTCCATTGTACGCTTCAGGAAACTCAGGACAGAGAGGTAGAGCAGGTGACCCAACCTTGCTAGCCTCCATAGCCCAGGTTATTAACCAAGAGACCATCCCACCAGGGCCATGTTGCCCCCTCCAGGGACCTGTAAGCTGCAGCCTGACACCCCCCTCCCCCAGTCCTTTGAGAGTGCCCTGTCAGAGTCTAGAACCATTCACCCACAACCCAGCCCTTGGCTCTCCAGCGGCGGTGGGGGGGTGTCTGCACCTGCTCGAGGCTGCTGGGAGCCCTTGGTCAGCACTGCCTGAAACCATGAGGCAGCTGAGCTGCTTCCCCAGAGACCTGCACAAGTCACTCACAATCTACTGCGCACACACTCGCGTGGTCTCCACCGCTGAGAGGTGGACCAGTGTTCCCACTGGAGTGTGAGGGATGGGGATGGGGAGTTAAGTCCCTTACCCAGGATGGTGGAGTGGCCAAGGCAGGATCTGAACCACCTACCATGCCTGCCTCCCCATCCAAGAATCCATGGCTGTGCCCTGGGGATTCCAGCAAATGCCGTGGGGTCGGTGTCCTATGGGTCTTTAACCTTCCATCTCCAAAGCCACGGTGGTCCCAGACCCCTTTGGAAACCTCTGGTTTCAGAACAGCCTCAGGGAGGTATTTACAATGCAGAGTTCAACCCCCAGAAATTCTGACATAGGGGGCTGCAGGCATAGCTAGCTCCCAGATGGCTCAGCAGCAGGGGATCTCTGGGGCACCCAGCTCTGGGCAGCCTCTACACTGTGGTCTCAGTGGTGCCTGTCCCAGGCCTTTTGTCATGGCAACAGGTCCACAAACACATGGGGTGGCGGTGAGTGAGGGTCTTTACTCCCAATCCTGCTGCTCAGGGCTTGCTTCTGGGCATGGATGTTACAAAGCATGGGAGAGACTTCCGAGGTTGAAGACAGATCCTTGTTGTCCACTCAAGGCCCAGCTGCTTCCCTTGGGTGTGGATCACTAGGTAGAGGAGGAGGGAGGGGACAGAGCCACCTCCCGAGGGCTCAGCAGGGACCTGGGGCAGCACTGGATTTTCTTTTCTTTCTTTCTTTTTCTTCTTCTTCTTCTTCTTCTTCTTCTTCTTCTTCTTCTTCTTCTTCTTCTTCTTCTTCTTCTTCTTCTTCTTCTTCTTCTTCTTCTTCTTCTTCTTTTAAGGTTTATTTGTTTATTTGAAAGGAGTTACAGAGAGAGAAAGAGAGGAAAAGACAGAGAGAGATGTTCCATCTGCTGGTTCACACGCCAAATGGACACAACGGCCCGGACTGGGCCAATCCAAAGCCAGGAGCCAGGAGCTTCTTCTAGGTCGCCCATGTGGGTGCAGGGGCCCAAGGACCTGGGCCACCCTTGGCTGCCCTCCCAGGTGCACCAGCAGGGAGCTGGATCGGAAGTGGAGCAGCTGGGACTTGAACTGGTGCCCACATGGGATGCCAGTGCTACAGTCACCTGCTATGCCACAGAGCCAGCTCCTGCACTGGGTTTTCTGATGAGTTTGCAGCTCTTGAGCCTGAACTTGAACCATAAAACCCAACCCCAAAGGCATTTCTCAGACAAGCCACAACAGCTCCAGAATCAGGGGTGTGATTTGGCGAAAATGCAAACTCCTGCCTTGACCCCAATTTATTGAATTAGAATGGGGGAGAGAGGGCAGACACCAGACAGGTCACACCCCAGGCCTTTCTTAGGCATGTGACTGATAAAGGCTGGTAGAACAGACTTTGGAGTGTCACAGGTGTGGGTCCAAAGTCCAGCTGTGCCACAAAGCAGCCGTGTGGTCTGGACCTTACTCCTAACCCGTGTGACACCCAGCGTGTGCCTCTCTGAGATGCCTTCCCTGGAGAAAGGGACCCTGCCCGGACAGGCGGAGTGGTCTTACTGCGGTTCCAAGGCCACCCACACCAGGAGAGGCGTGCAGGGGGCCTGGCACCCAGGAAAGAGCCTCACCTGGGGGCAAGGCAGCCGCCTGCTCTGGGAAGAAAGAGCGGTGAGCCGGCCAACAGCACTGAGCAGGGGTGGCCGCGGTGGCACTGTGGGTTAGGTCACCCCTTGGAACATCTGGATCCCATATCAGAGTGGCCATCTCAGCTTCTCCGCTTTCAATTCAGCTCCCAGATCATGTGCCTGGAAAGCAGCAGACGATGGCTCAAATACTGGTTCCTTGCCTCCCACGTGGGAGACGCAGGTGGCATGGCCACGACCTCCATGTTACAGAGCAGGAAACAGGCAGAGAGAGGTGGAGGAACCTGCCCAAGGTCACTCAGCTTGCAAGAACTGAGGTTTGAGTCCAGGTAGTGCCTGGCTTTACCTGGCCCAGCAGTGGCTGTTGTGGGCATTTGGGGGAGTGAACCAGTGGATGGAGGACCTCTCTCACATACACTCTCTCTGTGTCACTCTGCCTTTCAAACAAATAAATAAATCTCTTCCTTTCTATTCTTTCTCCCTCCCCCACCTTCTTTCTTTCTTTTAAAAAAAAACTACCCCCTCACTCACTGCATGCATCATTCATGCAGTAGCAAAACCCTGGCTTCTTTAAAGCAAGTCTGACCTCCAGATGCCGGTCTGGGCTCCTGGCTTATGCTGGGGCTGTGGCCATTTAGGGCAGTGAGCCAGTGGATGGAATTCTGTGTGTGTGTGTGTGTGTGTGTGTGTGTGTGTGTGTATACCGCTCTCTATCTCTCTGTCACTCTGTCTTTCAAATAAATAAAAAAGAAAATAGAGGCCTGCCTCCCCACTTCCCGGGGCTGTTACCTTTCCCAAGGTAACACGCCCAAGGACGTGAGCCTTCCCACTGGGCCGGGTGTCGGAAACAAGACAGGGCAATGCAGGCGCCCTCCACTAGCCCCGCCCCCTCCCCTCCATCTGCAGTCCCTAGCCCCTCCTGGAGCGGCAGCCCCTTGGCAAAACACTGGGCATCCCCAGGAGGTGTCACCTTGAAGTGGGCTGCCAGGGAGCCAGGAGCTTCCACGTTCCTCCGCCTCCTCCCCTCTCCCAGTCGGGCCCATGCAGAGAAATGCCAGGGCTTCCGGAAAGCTGTGGCCATTCACAGGGGGCCAGTCCCCTCCGGAAACGTCCCCCGCTCTGCTGAGAGCCTGCTGGGAGACTTGGTGACGTTCTGCTCTCAGCACACACAATGGGCACAGGCAGGAAAAACATCCCGCCTGTCCAGGGGCTCGCAGCCTCCTGGGACCCCGCCCACCCCAGGGGCTCCCAGGGGAGGGAGAGGTGCACCCAGGCTGGAGGACAGCTGTGCGAGCCCTTGGAGAAGGGGGGCAGGGCCATGTTTGCCCAGCTGCCACCGTCTCAACCAGCGGAGCGAGTCCCATTCGAAATCCATTCTGCTTATGCCAGCTGCTTGGCTGGCCTGGAGACAGCGCCTGAGCCCTGGCACTGGAACGGATTAGAACCCAAGCTGGCAAACAAAGCAGTTAGACCCAGTGACCTTGGGAGCCTGGCCCGAGGCAGGTAGGCGTACCTGGTGGAGGTGTTGCTGCACATGTGAAACTTTTCAGGTCTCTCTCCGCCTCCCCCTGACGGGGAAACGGTCTGAGTCCTGTTCGCCTCTGATGAGCTACTGTGCGTGAACACACCTCAATCACCAAGTGGGATTTTTCCCTGAACAAAGCAATGGGTGGGAGAGGGCCCCCTGGGGAAAGTCACAGCCAAGAGTTGGAAGGCAAGGCCCACTTCAGCTCGACAGACACAAACCTGCACGCCAGCGTAGTCTCTGGGCGGGTGGGGTGTTTTGGGATTTCTGGCTTGGGACAGTCTGGTTACAGGGCAGGGGGCAGGATGGGGAGACTGGTGACTGTTCCACACTAAACTCCGCTGCTACTTAGGTTGTGTGCCCTTGCGTGGCCTTGGGGCATGGCGGTTTTGAGGAGCTAAGAGTCCCATGAGGCCCTTGGCACCAGCACGGGTGCAGCCTCACTTGGTAGCCACAGAACTGAGCAGGTAAGGGAATATGCCTGAGGTTGATCCAGGAAGGCTTCCTGGAGGAGGGGAGTGCAAGGCATGTTTGATAGAGGGGAGGGGAATTAGCTCACACAAAACCCTGAAGAGGGAGCTGACAGGTTGTGGTGGAAACACCTGGGGTGGGGAGGACGCTCCGGGGCCATCGAGGGCCTTGCCTGACTACAGAACAGGAGCACCGTGCTTCAGCAAGGGGAAGGGGCCTGGCCGAGGTCAGGGAGCTGTGACCGAGCTGGAGAGGGTCCTGGGGGAGGTGGCAGAGAGGGTGTGAGCGGAGGGAGCCCGGACACCCCCTGGGGTGCAAAGGCTGGAGGGGGGAGGGGGACCTGGGGGTGGCAGCAGGATGGTAGAGTGCAGAGGGCCGCTCCAGGCTGGGGCCTTGTGCAGAAGGAACACTGGGGGTCGGTCAGGTCAGCTGTGCCTCTGCAGCCTGGGAACCCCAGGGGGTGGGGGGTCTTTTAACCCCGTTTTCCAGGCACTTTTTGAAGTATCCTGGTAGTGCCTGCAAATCTCACCCTCCCTCCCCTCTCCTCGAACTGTGACAGTGGGGAACACTTGGACAGAGGCGTGGAATCGCAAGTGGCCGAGAGCCAGCCCCAACCTCTGAGGGCAGCCTCCCTCCCCAGGGGGTGCCCTCCTACCTCCATCAGCTCTGCCTCAGGCCGCTGGCCGCCAGGGGAAGGGTATTTGCGGTCCAGAACCACGGTCGGCCACACCCTCAGCCTCCCAAGGGTGAGTCTCCTTTACCAGCTGTACTTTGCAAAGGAGAGAGATCCAAGGAGGAAGTCTTGTAAAATCTTTTTTTTTTTTTTTTTGAGATTTATTTGAACAGCCGAGTTGGGGAAAGAGAGAGAGAGAGAGAGAGTCTTTCACTTGTTGATTCACTCCCCAAATGGCCACAACAGCCAGGAGTGGGCCAGGCTGAAGCCAGGAGCCAGGAGTTTCATCCCGGTCTCCCACATGAGTAGCAGGGGTCCAAGCACTTGGGCCATCTGCTGCTGCTTTTCCCAGGCCATTAGCAGGGAGCTGGATGGGAAGTGGAGCAGCCAGGGTTTGAACCAGTGGCCCCTTGCCAAATGTTTTAAGTAGAATGTACTGAATACAGACTGGCAGGTTGAGATCTTCTCAGGCTAAGGCATGAAAGGAAAGGAAACGGTGAACGTGACCTCCAATCCCTCTTCCAGGGCCGGGACTCCGGGGAGGAGGAAGGGGGCTGGAACGGCTGCTGATGGGGAAGCAGGTGGCCGTGTGCAGCGCTGACCCTGCCCGAGTCCTCCGAGCCGTCTCGGCTCCCACAGCCCGGTGAGGAAGGTGTGGCCACGATCTCCACGTTACAGAGCAGGAAACAGGCAAGGGGGAGAACCTGCCCGAGGTGACTCAGCTCGTAAGAACTGAGGTTTGAGTCCAGGCCTTGCATGTGTCCCTGGACATGCAAGAGGCCTTCTCCCTCGGAACCCAGGGCCTCGCCGGTGCCTCTTCCCAGGAGGACGTGGGTGGCATAGGAAGCTTTTGCCGTCTCAAAAAGTAAAAGTTCTAAAAGGAGGAGCACCAGGCCGTTCCCCTCCCCCTGGGAGCTGAGCCCGCATGAGAGGCACAAAGACCAAATTCCAACCAACTCTAAACTCCTGGGAGTGGGTAAGTCAGGGTCAAGTGTGTGTGAAAACCGGTACAGAAAACCGCTGGCAGCCTGGCAGGTCGTCTGCAAGCATGCGATGGATGATGATTGACTGAGCAGGGGAGGAGCCCAGCAGGGATGGGAGCATCGGGAGTGCTGAGGGCAGCTGGGAGGATGGAGCACCCCGTGCCCTGTGCCGCCACCGCCAGCAGGTGCACAGGTGCAGGAGCGGGGCTCACCTCAACGTCCAGAAAACCTCTCAGCTACTTGAGGCCCAAGTGCACCGACAGGAGCAGCTGCACAGCCCTCCCTAGGGAAGAGGCTGGGTCAGGTTTGTGCTTTATTTTATTCCAGAGACAGACAGACGGGCAGTGAGAGGCCATCAGAGGGCTCCCAGCAACTAGATCACTCTTCAAATGCCCCCAAGGCCAGGCCTTTGAACTCGGGGCCCCAGCTACCTGAGCCATCACCTGTGGCCTCCCATGGTTGCACCTGCGGGTGAGCTGAAATCAGCAACTGTGGCCAAGGTGAGGAAGGCAGGCAGTGCGCTGTGGGACGTGGGCATCGTGACCACTAGACCGAAGCCCCTGAGCCAGGGGAGTGACGTCTGGGTTTAGGGGACACTCACGAATGCTCCGAAGAGTGCTGGTGCCCCCGGGGTGGGGAGGGGAAGCAGCAGGCGGATGTGGGGCCGTGAGCACGGAGGTGGCAGTCCCATCAGGGCTGCCCTGCCTGGCTCTGCAATGGGCAGTGACCAGTAGCAGTGACACCAGCCATGGTGTCCGGAGCAGGGATTGTCCCAGCCTTGCCCAGCGCTGCCCCTTTAGTCGGCAGATGGTGGGCAGAGGCTGAGTTATGGTGAGGGCCCCAGGTGCGGTGGAGGGACAGTGACTTTTGGTCAACCCTGCTGCTGCCTGTCGATCATGATTGTGGGAGACTGGAAGGAGCGGGCATCGTCCTGGTACCCCAGTGAGCTGGAGCCCCTGTGCCCGCCACTGCCTGGAGGCGGCTGGTGCAGGGGAGGGCAGGCGTGCTCAGGTGGGCAGGCCCAGGCCCCGCCCTGCCCATCCCCCGTGCCCTCTGCTGCCACCCAGCCCCTCCTCCCTATCTACCTCCCACCACGGCATCCTCCTTATGGGAATGAGCCCACCTCAGAATGAGCTCCAGAGCCCTACCATGACCTGCAAGACCCCACCTCAGGGGTTCTCACCCTTGGCCACACATTAAGGTCATCTGAGGAGCTTTTAAACAAACAGCGATGGGGCCAGAATTGTGGGTTAGGCTGATGCCACCATCCCATATAAGCGCCAGTTAGAGTCCTGGCTGCTCCACTTCCGATCCAGCGCCCTGCTCGTGTGCCTGGTGGCAATGATGGCTCAAGTGCGTGAGTCCCTGATACCCACATGGGAGACCTGGATGGAGTTCCAGGCTCCTGGCTTCGGTCTGGCCCAGCCCTGGTCATTGTGGATATTTGGGGGGTGAACTAGCAGTGGCTAGTCCCTCTCTCTCTCTCTGTAACTTTGCCTTCCAAATAAATAAGTGAATCTTAAAGAAACAGAAACAACCGACACCCTGACGCTGCTTGTCCTCTGGGGCTCTTGATGGACAGCTGGCCCTGGCTGCCCTCCCAGCCCCCCCCCTCCCCCGACCACACCATGATCATGTCCTGGCCTTGTCCAGGCCCTGCCCTGCTTGAGTTCAATCCGTCGCTTCTGACTCTTCCCATGATCGTGTTGAGGGGGAGGTGTCTTTCTCCCCCTGCTAGGACGTGAGCTGTGACGGCGGGGACGTGGCCATCTCATACGCTGCTATGTCCTCAGTGCCCAGCACGGCGCCTGGGGACAGTGCGTGCCTAGAGAGAGAGGCTGTTTCCCCGGGCAGCTCTGAGCGTCCAGAAAGCAGGAGTGCAGGGTCACACATGTTGGTGTTTGGGGTCCAGGCACGGAGGCTGGGCCTAATGCCTGGCGCTGCTGATGTGCTTTGGGGACAGAGGGGCTCCTGGGGGACCCGTGGAGCATCACCTTGCACCACTGGAAGCAAGGGTCAGGGCAGAACAAGGTGGAAGATGAGCCAAAAGCGGCTGAGCTGCTTCCAGGCAGGAGGGGCAGGGCTGGCACCAGGGAGCCGAGCAAGAGTGAAAGACGGGAGGCCTGTTGGGCATCAGTCATCGTCCCTGGGCCCAAGTGATAGGGCCGGGTGACTGGGAGCCCACAGGAAGTGTGGGCCTGGGGAGAGCCAGGCCCAGGTCCCCCCAGGAAGGGGGCTGATGTAAGCAGAGCAGGGCCTGGGTGCTGCTGCCACCACTGCTCTGCGGTGATCATCAAACCACAAACCACAGGGTGGCGCTGTGGCATGGTGGGGTCAGCACTGGCATCCCATATGGGCACTGGTTCAAGTCCCAGCTGCTCCACTTCTGATCCAGCTCCCTGCTGGTGCGCCCAGGAAGGCAGTGGAGGATGGCCCAAGTGGTTGGGCCCTGCACCCACATGGGAAACCTGGAGGAAGTTCCTGGCTCTGGCCTGGCCCAGCCCTGGCCATTGCTGCATTTGGGAAGCGAACCAGCAGATGAAAGTCCTCTCTAACCCTCTCTGTGACTCTGGCTTTCAAATAAATAAAATAAATCTTAAAAAAAAAAAAAAAAAAAAAAGAACCACAAGCCGCAGAGCAAACCACATATGGCCCTGGTGAAGGGGTCAGTCAGCCCGGACCCCATCCCCAGAGCAGAAGCCAAAGCAAGGCCAGGGGAAAATGGTGCAGCGAAGGGTCTGCCCCAAGGGTGGTGGGGACCCCCCAGAATGCAGCAGGCTCCTGCTTGTGAGAGCCACAAAGCACAGGCAACGACTGTGGCCCGGGCGTCCAGGACCCGGGGCTGCCGTGGCTCAGCTTGGCTCCGGACAAGCCCAGTGGCAGCTCAGCTCCTTCACTCCCGGATTCAGCTTCCATCCACTGGCAGCTCTGGGACAAGGCCTGGCGCATGCCTGTCCTCCACCCCCATTCCAACCCCAACAAGGTCCTAGACAGAAGCTCAGGGTCCTGAGGCCTCCACTGGACCACAGAAACCCCCAGGTGTGTTCACATCGGACCCCAGCTGCCCCAGAAAGATGCGAGAACCTCTGTGAACAGGCGCACGTGTGTGTGTGTGGCACTCGGGCACAGCAGTGGCTCTGCAAGGTGCACCAGCAGAGCTGGGTCTGTGCAAATCCCTCCTCTGCTTCCCAGCCTCCTGGGCCCTGCTTGTCTAGCACCCCCTCCCAGTCCTGCCCCTCCTTGAAGGGCAGCAGACAGACCTGGGAGTCTAACCCCACCGTCCTCATCTGCCAAGTGGGAAGAAATGGGTACCCCACGAGCATTCAGGGAGAAAGGCCCCGGGCCCACGCAGGGAGCTCAGTAAGCTCAGGTTCTGGCTCCCCAGTCTGCGCCCTGGCATCAGGCGTGGCTGTCTGAGCATCCTGCAGCCGGGTGCCTGGCTGCCCGCAGGACAGCTGAGCAAGCCGAGTGCAGCGGCACTGGTGCCCCAGCCTGGGGACCCCTTCCCAGCTTGTGCGCGTCGGCTTCCTCCTCTGCAGAGCAGCCTTCCATCCCCCGGCCCCAGCCACGCTAGCGAGCACCAAGCTCTCAAGGCCGGTCCCAGGACCACTGCACAGGTGACATGGGAGGCAGGGCTTGGGGTCTGCATTCTCAGGGTGATCTTGGGGGAGAACACACCCGGGCAGTGACCTGGGGGATGGGACAGGGCTCTGTGTGTGGCCCGAGGCTTCATGGGTGGAGCCACGGTTTGTAGCAGTGGAGAACAGTGAGGTCTGCAGCCCCGTTTTGCTGCCCTGGCCCTGGCTGCCCCCAGGCGGCCTGCTCCCTCCCTCCCTCCCTCCCTCCCTCCCCCGCTCCGGCTCTGCATTGGGAGTGCGTGCAGCAGCCAGGCCCCAGACCAGTCCCGGACCCCCTCCTCTAGCTTTCCTGTTGGTTTCCACCCACAGGCGCCACCTGGGGCCAGGGCCAGGGCCAGCACCCGGAGCACACAGCCTCTGGGGCCAGGGCCTCCTCTGTGCCCCACCCCACCCCCAGTCATTGCAGGTGCTCCTCCCTGTGGTCGACTTTGGGCCTGCACACAGCAGGCTGGGTCCCCTTCAGCACCAGAGCCCAGCTCGGGTTCAGAGACACACAAAGCCAACCCCCCCTTTACTTCACACACTCACACTCACACTCACATACAGAGACAGGCTCACGAGGCCTGAGAGGCTGTGGCCCTCCGTCTTCGGCATCCATCCGTCCATGGCACGAGGCACTCCTTTTGTTACCACGTGGATTAAATATATTATCTGTCTTGGCGCCAAGTCCCAGGATGTTCACAGTACAGTGGGGACAGAGCTGGGGGAGCCTGAGACTTGGGTGCAACCTGGTGGGGAGGGCAGGACCCAGCCTCCCCTCGGCCTCTGACGTTCAAGTCGTGAATGCGAGAGGGGCGCCCTCCTTGGGGTGGTGGCCCCTGGCGCTCCGGGCCCCTGGGGTGGGGCCCTCAGGAGAAAAGGCTACTCCACCTCAGACTGGGCATGCGCACCCACCCCTCCAGCTCGCGACCACCCTCCGGGCAGGCCGGAGGGGCCCAGGGAAGCTGGTACCAGGATCAGGTAGATAGAGCCACAGGTGGGGAAGGAGAGGACGAGGGAGGCTGTGCCACGCTGGTACCCGGGGCACACTGGGGTGGGAGAGCAGCCAGGGCCCCCTCCCCTCCCCCTCTCTCAGCCCCCAGGAGCCAGGGCCAATCGGTCACCAGCGTCAGGGTGACCCTGCATATCTGGCGCTATCCCCAGGCTGTTGGTGCTCTGGGGTGATAAGATAGGCAAGGGACAGGTAGGAGCTGGGTCGCAGCTCCAAGGGCAGTGGGTGCTGTTCCACCTGCCAACTTAAGGCAACTCCATTCCGATTCGGGAGGTGGGCAGGGCTCACGGGGGTGGCCAGGACATCCTCGGGTGCAGATGGCACCCAGCAAGGGGGAGGAGGAGGAAGGTGGGGGATGCTGGTTCCTTCTGCTGCCCTGGGGGCACCTGCCTCTCAGGGCTTGGGCACTCGTGGGGCCCCAGGGCTCCAGGCGCCCAGTCTGGGTGCCATGTCCTTTCCTACTCTCTTTAGAAAGAAAGAGGGTGAGACGTGTGTGGGCGCCCAGGACCAGGACAGGGCTCCCCACTCTGGTGAGTGTGGCAAGATGGAGCCCGCAACCTGGGCGTGGCACTCAGCCTGGCCTGTGAAGTCTCCAGTACCTGTTGGTCGCTGTACCGACAGCGTATCTCCTGTAAGCTGGTGCCCGGGCACACTGGGGTGGGAGAGCAGCCGGGGCCCCCTTCCCTGCCCTCCCCTCTCTCAGGGAAGCAGCTCACAGCCAGCTCCACAGTGGGTGATGGAGGGGTCGTGTCCGGCAAAGGCCCCGGGAGGTGTGTGGGCAGCAGGGAGGGGAAACAGCCGTGGTCGGCAGGGTTGCCAAGCAGTCCTCCAACCCAGCCACCAGTCTCAGCCGCATCCTGTCCGAAACTGTGCTTGGCGCGACCTCTCACCCCTGGGGCCAGGGCAGATGCGCCCAGCTCAGAAGATGCTCTGCCGCCGGCTTTTCGCCCGTCCTGGGGAAGGGAGAGGCAGAAGTGGGGCTGAGGTGCTACCCTAGGAGGGTCGCTTGTCCCCAAGCACACTGATGAGCAAGGGTGTGCGCTCAGCAGCGGATCAGGCCTGGGTTCAAATCCCACCTCTGCTACTTTCACCAGCTGTGTGACACTGCCTGTGAAATGGGGAACACTGGCAGCACCAACTTCCTTTAAGGAGGAAACCAGGTAATGTATGGAAAGTGTTGGTCATGGCCAAGGCCATCAGCTTTCTAGCGACAGAGTCGCTGTCCAGGTGGAGACTGGTGAGAGGCGTTCGCACAGAGCACGCACCTATGCCAGGGTCATTGCCGAGTGCAGAGTCCTGGGGAGGGAATGGCCGAGGAAGCCCTCCCCGCCCCTGCTCCCTAGGGGCCCAGGGAAGGGAGGCTGGGGGGCCTGCTCTGGCCCCTGAGAGAGTGCCCACTGTGGGGGCGGCGCCTGCCCCGGGGCCCACCGAGGGGAAGCGGGCGAGGCCCCCTACCTGGTGGCTGGCTGGCCAGGCCGCGGTAGCCTGGGTCTTTCTGGAGCTGGACTTCCCTCAGTGAGAAGATGGAGGCGGCTGGGCGAGAGCACAGAGGGGCCAGGAGCGGGCTGGGGTTGGCCTCAGCGAGCGCTGGCCCCGCAGGACCCAACGGGACCCTCAGGCACGTCCCAGCCCCCAGCCCTGAGCACCAATCCAGGAGGGAACCCACGCTCCGCTCTGCTGGCCCCTCCTTGGGGCTCTCCCCACAATGCCTGCTGCCCCGGGTGGCTGAGGGGTGGCCACGCCCTCACTCACTGTCTTCCAGCTGGTGCACGCGCTCCCCCAGCGACCGGAAATAGGGGTGCCTCAGGGCGGCCTCTGCTGACAGGCGACTCTTGGATTCGTACTGAAAGGCAAGGGGAGTGGGCAGTGAGGCCCCAGCCAGGAGGCCGTGGGGACCCTTCGGGCAGGTGACTCCTGTGCTAAGTTAAATCCCCAACGTGAGAGGGGCCGAGTCCAACCAGAGAAGTCGCTGGGGTCAGCCAGCAGCCCCCACCTGACCCAAAGCCAGGCAGGCCTGGGGCTTGGGCCCCCCAGGCGTCTCCAGCACCAGAGACGCGGACATGAAACTCCAGGAGCTGCCCTGGCTCCTGTCACGATGCGGGATCTCAGTGTGCCCTCCCAAGCATCTTTCCCTTCACTCTGGGGTCACAGAAACACCTGAGCTCCTGTTTCTGACACCTGCCCGGGACAGTGAGCAGGTGTGGGATGGGGTCTGGGTCCGAGGCACACCCGAGGCTGCACATGCAATGCGGTACCCAGGCCCTGAGGAGGACACGACAGGGACATTCGGGGGACTTGGGAGCAGGCGACCGCAGGGGTGGGGCCCCGGGTCTCACCAGGAGGAGGCTGCTCAGGAAGCCGATGCCATCGGGATCCAACCTGCAAGAAGGCAGTGCTAACACAGGCCGGGTGGGGGCGCTGCGACCTGCGGGAGGGAGGGCCGGGCCCCAGGCAGGGGCTGTGGGGAGCAGGGCTACCTGGGAGCGTGGCTGAGCAGGGGCTGCGGGAGGTACCGAGGGAAGTTGTAGGCTCGGAACTCAGACAGGGCCATCACCCCGGGCCAGGTCTCTTCTGTCGGGGTCCCTGGGGAGATGAGAAGGGGCAGGGAGGGTATGCATGTGGCCAAGGCCAAGGAGGATTTGGAGCAGGGGGTGCAAAGAGTGACCCAAGCCACAGGGGTGCCCGCCCTGCTGATGAGCTAGCTGAGCCGCTCTTGCCAGGCTCTTGGGCACCCTAGTTGGACAGAGTTCTGGCGCCCCCTGGAGGCAGAAAGGAGGGAGAAGCCAGAGACTGACCGAGGAGTCGGAAGATGAGGTGCAGCTCCTCCTTGACCGTGGAGCCGGGGAAGAGGGGCCTCCCTGTGGCCATCTCGTAGTGGATGCAGCCCACGCCCCTGCAGGGAGGAAGGGGCATTGTCAGAGGGCGTGCCATCCTCTGCCACCCAGGATGGAGTGGTCCTGGGAACAGCCCCTCTCTGGGGACTCGCCCGGCCCTGGGAAGCTGCCAGCTTAGGGTCTACAGGATCCCCGTGGCCACTCCATGGACAGCGCCCAGAGAGAGAAGGATGCGAACGCCCGCCCTGGCCCAGGCACGGCCACTACCCACCTGACACCTGAGTACACCAGGTCATAGGCTTAACATGAAAATGACATGAAAATGACGCGCCTTCCAGAATTTTCACAGAACTGATGCCTGGGGAGGCCTCATTTCAGTACACACAGGTTCCCCCTCCCCATGCCCTCCGGGAAGCCCCACACACCCCAGGGCTGGGAAACCCCGGTCTATGTCAGACTCAGTTTGTGGACATGAGTTTAGCAGGTGGTTTGTAGGGGGAGTGGGGAGCTCCCGGCAGAGGGCCTGGGTGCGCGGGGTGAGGCTCACTCACCACATGTCGATGGGGGTGGAGTACTCGGTGGATCCCAGCAGCACATCTGGGGGCCGGTACCACAAGGTCACCACCTCGTTGGAATAGGTCTTGGTGGGCACTGACTTGGCCCGAGCCAGTCCTGGGGACAAATGCATCACTGAACCTCCGCCCACAGGCGGGGCAGCACCAGCTGCTGAGCGCCTGCTCCCCCGCTGTTCCCGCCACTCCCAAGGCCCCTGAGGCCGTGCGCACCGAAGTCTGCCAGCTTCAGCTCGCCTCTGTCGTTGATGAGCAGGTTCTGGGGTTTGAGGTCCCGGTGCAGGATCTTGCGGCGGTGGCAATAGGCCAGGCCGCGGAGCAGCTGGAACATGAAGATCTGGGGCGCGCGGGGGGGCGGGGGGCCGAGGTGAAGCAGAGGGGGGCGCATGCCCCATCTGGAAGACCCTGAGCTCCGCCCCAAGTCCAGGGAGCGGATGGGGCAAGGGAGTCCTGGGGAAGCTGGCTGGCTCTCGGGCCCCTGCAGCCCCCGCCTGGGTGCAGGCCCACCAGGACACCCCGCCCAGGGCTGCAGAGGAGACCATGTGTACGCAGGGGGCTGGGGCGTTCTCTGGGCAGGGGTCCAGAAGCTGGTCTGGCCTGGGCAGGGGGAGCACGCGCTGGACTCTTTTACAAACACTGGACAAGGTCATCTGTCCCCTGAGTCACCCCCGCCCCCGCCCCAGCCTCCTTTCATTCTGGAGGCAGCTCACGCCCCCATTTGACGCGCTGGAAACTGACGCTCAGTCAGAGAGAGGCTTTCTACCCACACCAGGTGGTGGCCCAGGGCGTCAGTGTCCCTGGGTGAGGGGTTCCTGACGCAGGGATCAGCAGGGTCCTCCCTCCCACTCTGAACTCTGGACAGCTACAGGCTGAGATGGGCGGGGCTCCCGGCCCCGGCGGCCCTCACCTTGACATTGTGCATGCTCATGAGGTTCCCACAGTGGTCCAGATACTGCTTCAGGTCACTGTCCTGGAACACAGCACCCGGCTCAGTCCCGCCCTGGCCAGGCACAGGGCCCTCTCCCTGAGCAGGGCGTGTCCGTGGCTCCTGGCTGCCCTGAGCCAAGTGCTGGGGCCACTCAGTGCACAGCAGCGTCTGAGAACCTGCTTCCAGAACAAACCTGCCCCCCCCCCCCAGCCCCAAGGCCAGCCTGGCGGCCCAGCCGCACTCACCAGGTACTCGAAGACCAGCGTGAGGGAGCGGTCGGTGTGGATGAGGTCGTGCAGGGTCACGATGTTGGCGTGTTTCAGGTCCTTCAGCAGTGACACTGCGGGAAGGGGAGGGGACAGGCCCGCCTGGGTCCCCGGGCTCAGCCCCAGGAGGCCCCACTCCGTACGGACCCCCAGTCCTCCCAGAGCCCAGTACCCTCTCGGATGGCAGTGCAGGGTGCCCCCTCCTCGTGCTCCAGCCGGATCTCCTTCAGGGCCACGAGGTTCTGGGTCAGTTTGCTGCGCCCTTTGAAGACGGTGGCGTAGGTGCCCTGGGGCAAAGAGGCCCCGCCCCGTCAGCGCGGCCAGGCCCTGGGCCAGCGCCTGCCCTTGTGCCTCTGTGTGGCTCCCACCCCTCCTCCCTCCACCGAGACTTCGCCCCCCACTTCCGGCCAGGGTCCCTCTGGGACAACAGCAGCTACCCGCAGGGCTCCTCCGGGGGCTCCCGAGGGAAAGGCCTGTGTGTTCCCCCTCTCTGTACATGGCCGCTCGCCCCAGGCCACCGACACAGCGACAACTGACCCAGCACAGTGGCCCAAGAGTCCTCACTGCCACCCCATGAGGTAGGACCATCGCCGGCTCCATTTCACAGAGGAAGCAACCGAGGCACCCAGAGAGGTCAGGGGACATGCCCAAGGTCACGGTGCTGGGGATCTGAACCCAGGCGAGAAAAACTCGCAGAGCAAAGACAAGAATGGCTTCTCCCCAGGGCCTGTGGGCTGCTCCATCCCCACCAGAGCACCTGCCCAAGGCGGGGCCAGGTTGCATGGCTGACACCTGCTGTTCTCCTGGGCGGGGGTCACACAGGGGCAGGCCAGGGAGGATCCTGGATCGCAACTACAGTGCCCCCAGTTTCTTACCTCCCCCAGCTTGTCCAGTTTCACGTAGGTTTCCAGTTTCCCAAAGCCGATGTCCGACTGAGAGGGAGAGAGCCAGGGTGCCGTGAGCCGTTAGAGCCCCACAGACGCCAAACCTCTCCACCCCCAGCCTCCCAGAGGGAAGGGAGTGATGGCCCCATTAACGGACACAGGGCAACTGAGGCTGGCAGGGTGAGGGCAGCCTCTAAACTTCTCCTTTCTCCTTTGTCCCTGCGATGGAGGAAGGAGCCCTGGGGAATGCCAGGGTGTGGAGCCCAGTGCTGCACGCCCCGGCCACCGTGGCTCAGACCGCCGGCTCTTCCAGGGCAGGTGCTGTCCCTCTGCCCATTGTGCCTTGAGTGTCCCTGTTCAGAAGCCACCTCCCCAGCAGCTCCCTTCTTCTAGCTCAGTGTACCCCACCTTTAAGGAGACAGATTCCAGGCCACCCTCCCCCAGAGGCTGACTCTGGGAGTCTGGTTTTGTAGGATGCCTCCAGGCAAATCTGATAGACAGCTAGGACTGGGGGCTCTGCCAGGTGGAGACCCCAGGGCCCAGAGGGGGCCAGGCGCTAAGCCAGAGCAAGGAGGGACCTACCCAGGGAATGGGTGTGGATCAGGGAAGGCTCTTTGGTTGAATCCACTATGGCCAGCAGGTGGCACCAGAGCCCAGGAATCTCCCTGTGACCCATTCCAGGCCTCCGCAAGGACAGGCAAGAACCCTGGGGCTGCTAAGTCTGACGCTGGGGAGAGGGTGTCCCACCCCGTGACCTCTGACCCTCTCCGGACTCACCAGGGAGGCGCGGCGAGACATGCGGCTGAGCGGCTTGGGCAGGTCTGGGTTCTCCAGCTGTAGCTTCTGCAGGAATTCCTGGGGCAGGCGGATATCCATGGGCAGGGAGAGCCTCTTGCTGATGTCCTGCAGTGACCCGGATGAGATGGGGACACCAGTGTTGGCCATAGGGTAGCGAGAGCTGTGGGGCCCTCAGCTCTCACTCTGGGCCCAGCTTTCCCTGCAGAGCAACACAAGCTGTGATCCAGGCTCACTCCCAGCTGTTTTGCCCGGGGCAGGGGGCGGTGTGACCACCCAGGGGCTGCTGTGTGACCGCAGGAGGCCGCAGGAGGCCGCAGGAGCCCGAACCCAAGTGTGGACGGTAAACCTCATGCTGCTTGGGCAGGTGCATACGGATCAGAGGAACCGTGGTCAGGGCGGAGCGGCCTGCTCCATCCCCGGTACAGCCGGGCACCTGTTAGACAGCCATTTCACACTCCCAAGGACGGCTTTCAAGGCAAAGAGGCTGAGGTGCCCGGAGCTTACAAAGTCACAGAGCTAAGAATGAATGGCAAAGCTGGGATTTGAACCCAAGGCAGGCAGCCCAGCTTCCCTCCTGTGAAGGGATTGGGGGCTAGGCAGGGCAGGGAGCCGCTCACCTCCATGGAGAAGCGGCGCTGGCTCTGCGGCCGGCGGTACTGCGTGCTGGGGGACGGGTGCCCCAGCTCCTCCCTGCTGTCTGCGGGCGACAAGGTGCTGGGCTCCGGCTGGGGGTCTCCACCGAGCTGCAGGTCTGAGACAGACAGGCATCAGCTGCCCCCCAGGGGGTGTTCAGCCCAGTCCCCACCCCTGACCTTCTCCCCAGGGCACGCTGGCCGGGCCCCTCACCCTCGTTCCGCTGGTTGTGGAGCTGGGTGAACTGCTCGGTGAATTCGGCCAGCGACTCCTCGATGGTCTCTGTGCGGGGCACGGACAGGGAGAAACGGCGCCTGAAGTTCTTCATCTTGCTCATGATCCTTGGGGCCGGCAGCAGGGCCCTGGGGCAGAGGGACGAGAACAGGGCAGGGCGTCCAGGTCTGCTCCAAGTGTGGATTCCGGTCTGGTTCCCCAGAGGTCTGCTGCCCTGCAGGCCGCCAGGAGCCAGAGCTGTGTCTCAGCCCAAGTTCAAGCTCCCTGGGGGTGGCCCTACCCTGACCCTCTGCCCCCAGAGTTCCCCGCTGCGGGAGCTGTCTCCAGTCCAGATCGAGGAGCCCGGGCGAGCACAGGTGGTGACCGTGGGTGCAGTGGGCAGAGCGCCTGAGGGCCCCCACCTCCATCCGCTGCCGCGAGTTCGGGGGGAAGGGCTGGGGTGACAGGGAGAGCAGCAGAACCAGGTGGCCCCTGGGGCCAGCAGCTCTTTACCACCTGTGTGTGACAGCTTGGAGCGTCCATAGCCGCCAAGCCCTCCTGAGGGAGACCCGTGCACTGAACACCAGCCAGGCTCACACCTCGGGACATGATCTGCTCCAAACCCCACTTGCCCCTGATTCTGACACCCGAAAGTGCCCCCTGGCTTGTCCTGGCTTCCCAGGAGCCAGGCAAAGTGGAGGAGGCTGAGAGAGGCTCGTGTGCACGGCTGCCGCCCCGGCCCCCTCCACTCCGGCTCAAACACGGGAGTTCAGAGGCGGCCAAAGTCTCAGGGGGAGACAGTCTGCAGGAAGCGGTCCCCAGGGAGAGGGGGCTGCAGCCCTGCCGGCTCCTCCCACGCCAGAGCTGGCAGCAGGCAGGGCGGCCTCTGCTGCAGCCATGGTGGGGGTCGCTCCACTCACCCCCAGGACCCCTTCCCCCTGCTCAGGTCCCCATGCCCTCCGAGTGACAGGACACCCTGCTGGCCACCCCCAGGGCCCCCCTGCAGCTGCTGTTTCCTGTAGACACCTCCTCCTCTCCTGCCCTGAAAACCCAGTGCATGGCTCCCCACTCCCTCCCCCTCCAGGGTTCCACGGGCTCGGGGTGCAGCGCCCCCATCCTGCTCTGCACACAGGGCTCTCAGCTGTGGAGTGGCTGGGACCATGAGGCCGGCACAAGTCCCCTCCCCACCACGCCTGCCTGCCGAGCAGACACCAGGGCCAGGGTGTGGCGTGGGGGCCGGCCCGCACCCCTCCCAGCAGTCACCCACACGCCAGGCATAGCCCACGCCTGGAAGAGGCTCCTAGCCGTGCCACCGGCCGGGATGTGGTTGCCAGGGCAACCAGGCCCCTCCTGAATCCTCCCGGTTTAAGAGATTACAGGTCAGTAACATGTTTGCTTTGCTTAATGATCACCTCCTCTCTGCACCCGTCAGGGAAAGGCCTTCTCCCTGGCACTGCCTCCTGCTGGCCGCCTCCAGACACAGCTCAGCTGTGGTCCCCAGCGCTCCCTGAGCCCAGAGGCTGGACCCGGCCAGGCCCTCCTTCCTCGGGCCAGTGGTTCACAGGTGTAGAGGCCACGGGTCTGAAGGCACTGGGTTCAGCTCAGCACACGCCGGGCGCTGAGCTTGCAAGGTGTGTTTAGTGAGGTCTCTACTGTCAGGGGCCCCCGGGGCTGGTGAAGGTGGCCGGGGGCTCGTGGCCAGCTTCCCTGGCAGAGCCCGCCAGGCCCCCTCACTCACCCCTGCCAGTGACCTGCAGCGATGTGGCTGTGTCCCATCTCAGGCTGCTGCCTGCAGGGATTTCTGACAGGAAGCTCCCAGGGGGCAGCCGCCCTCCTCCCACCCTTGGGTGCAGCACCCAGCCCAAGGGGATCCACAGAACAGTGTCACAGAGGCGACGGGACAGCGTGGGTTCCGGTGACAAGAGGGCCGGATGTACCCCACCTGGCGAGCCCATTTCACAGCCCGACAGGAGAGCGGGGCAGCCCCGTGATGCAGATGGGGGAGGGAGCGCGGGGGACCAGGCTCTGGATCACCAGGGAGGACCACGATCAGTGATTCTGTTTCCCTGTGGATTCTGAGGCTTGGAGGCGGCGTGTGGGGAAATGCAGTTTTCAAAGTCTCTCCAGTGATCCCAGCATGGGGGCCATGGCTGGGAGGCAGCCGGGATCCAGAGGAGGACAATTCCCTGCCCAGATGGTTCCAGACAGTTCTACCATGCTGGGGCAGGGAGTCTTCGGGGCTGGGGAGGGGGCTGCACAGAGGAGAGAGTGCAAGTGAGGCGGGGGACCCCTCCCAGGCCAGGAAAGGGCATCCCCTTGCTCTGCAGCCCTCACAGCTGGGTCACAGTTATCCTGCGGGGTGCGGGGGGAGGTGGGCACTTGGCTCCCTGGGGCCTGAGCTCTGCCAGGAAGGACCAGCCACGCCCCTTTCTAAAAACAGGGCTTCCCCCTTCAGGCCATCCCAGTCTGGGATTTATGGTGTGGCACAAAGAGTTTGCGGATCAGGAATCTCCAAGGAGCTGCCATAAATCTCTAGTGGGTCGAAGGGGGCGGAGAGGGCATTAAAAGGCTTCTAGGAGGGAGACCCCAATTTCTGCAGTCAAAGGAGAGCCAGCCCTGAAGGGCACCTGCTCTCCCCAGGGTTCAGTTAGGAGAAGGAGCTGCCAGCTTGTGTGTGGGTGGGATGGAGGGTGGGAGAGGCAGCCAGCTGGGGGCAGGCATGCGGGGCCACACGGCAGGGATGGGGACCAGCTGTTCGGCACCCGCCAGAGAAGATCCCCAGAGGAAGTGGCTGCAGCAGGAGGGATGGGCTTCCTGACGGTGACAGGGGAGCAGGCGGCGGGGGTGGTGACCACAGCAGAGCAGGCGCCTCTCTGCTGGGCACAATCGGGGCATTGAACCCGGAGGGGTCTTGGGTGTGACAGGGCAGACGGGCAAGTGAATGGGGTGTTGTTTCCGAGCGCTGGACACAAGATGTCTCTGTCACTTTCCCCTGGGAGAGTCAGCTCCGCGGACCGGGGGTCGAGGGGGAAGGGAGACAGGAAGAAAGCCTGTCACCTTGGTGCCGTCTGCCCCTCACCCCGACTGGGGACAGAAGGGCTCAGTGTGACCCAGCCCAGGGCCTGGCACAGTGTGGCCTTTGTCCCCGGGTCAGGGAGCCATCTGGGGCTGTCCTCGTACAACTGGTGCCAGGGGAAGAGCAATGGGCACCCAGGGGTGCAGGCCTGGCGAGGCAGAGGGGGAGGTCACAGGAGGAGGGACCCTAGGCGCTGCAGGCTTGGCAGGCAGACCCCTTCCCTCCTGCCTCCCTGCCCAGGTGAGGGGCTCATGCTCTCAGCCACCTCCTGGGCACACACTCTCTGGCCCAGAACTGCCTGCTGGCGTCTGAGCAGTGAGTGGCCCGGAAGGAGGCAGGAGCCAGGCCGGGGGCACAGTGGGCACCTGCCAGAGGCCGCTGTGTACCCAACAAGAAAGGGCGGACCGCAGGTTGTCATTTATGGACCCGCCACTCCCATGGCTCTCTGAGGATGCTCAGGCTCGGGGAGGGAGGGGGAGGGGAAGGGGGGGAGGGGAGGGAGTACGGCCAGACTTATCATATCCAGCTGCAACTTCCCAGTTGTCCGAGATGCGAACTGACTCCCTTCCTCCGTTCTCCTCCTAGTGGGGGTCCTCCCCAGCCCCGGCCCCTCCCCATGGCTGCCCGGGTTCTAGTGCTTTCTCCAAGCCTCCCCGACTCCCACCCTGAATTAAAAGCCAGACAAACCCAGCTTCAGATTCTGGTGCCACGACTAGCAGGCTGTGTGAGCGCGCTTCCATGCTCCAACCCCGCTCATTCACTCGGCAGCTGCTTACCAAGCTCCTGCTGTGCTGGGCACTGCTACAGGCCCTGACTCCACAGGTGGAGACAGTAATTCCCCATGGGGTGGGGAGACCCAGACAATAAACAAATAAACCATGCAGGATGGCAGAAGGTGACAAGTGCAATGAAAGGAAGTGGAGCAGGAAAAGGGAACTGGGTAATAGGGGTGCTGTCGGCTGAAACAGGGTGGTCAGGAAGGCGCCTGTGACAAGGTGACATCCCTGGAAACATTCAGAACAGGCACGGGCGAGGAGGCCTGTCCTACCAAACTGGGGAAGTGAGTCAGCTCGAGAATGGTGGTGCAAAGGCCCCGGGGCAGAACGGAGTCTGGTGTGTCCTCACACAGTGAGGCCGGAGAGCAGGCCAGGGCAGAACCGGCAGCAGCTGTGTGGGGCCTCACAGGGGAGGGGAGGTTTTGAGCAGATGAGTGGGACGCTCCCACCAAGATTTCAACAGGCCACCGTGTCGTGGGCAGACTGTGCGCAGGCGTGGGGAGCAGCATGGCAGAGCCGGCGTGGGCACAGTGGAGCTGGTGGCTGGGGCTGGCTTCGTCTCGCATGGGCTTCGTAGAAAGAGACACGTAGGTGAGAAGGGCCGAGCATGGCGGAGCGGTGCTCGGGGGTGGGGTGGGGGAGCCCAGCAGGCCACAGCAGTCATTGCTGAGGACGAGGGCTTCCAGGGTGGGAGGCGGCAACGGGGCTGGAGCAGTGCGAGGCTTTGCCGGGCGATGGCACCGAGAAGCGCGAGAGCCCACCCTCTGGGTGCGGCCCCAGCCCCGAAGATGCCAGAAACAGAAGCCGTATCAATGTCATCAGCCTCCCTCCGACTTCCGCCCCATGCTGCTTTGAGACCTGGGATGGAAGGGGCGGGGAGCAGGGGGCAGCGGCCTGAGCTCCAGGACTGAGAGGGGAGGGCCAGGGAGGCAGTGTCCCCCTAAATGACTGCTCTGCAGGCCTCCGGGGACAGGTCTCTCCCAGCCTCAGAGCGGGCCTGGCCAGAGGGTGTGGGCGCACCTGGGTCCACCTCTGTGCTGGCTAAAGTGAGCTGCAGGCTGGCAGAGCACCCAGGACCCTGGGAAGTAGTGCCGGCTGCAGACGGCTGCGGGGCCAGGAGGCTCGGCCGCTGCTCGGCCTCCAGGGCCAGCATTAGAGCCTCCATTTAGCAAACCCCTCGGAATGCCCTTTGGTCCCGCCCCGGAACTGAGCCCTGGCTCCCAGCCTGCACCCAAAGTCCTTCCAACCAGATCCCTTCCTCTCCCCTTTGCTCTGCTGCAGTTACCCCACCCCACCCTGCACCGTGCTCTCAGGTCTCGGGGGTCTTCAGCCGAGCCCCCAGGACCACCAGGTGCCTCTGATTTCCCTCCCCAGGGGCGCAGTGGTCCCTGTGCCTGGTGCAAGTGGCACACAGCAGACACGTGTCTGCTTCCCAGGGACACGCGGAGCACCCACTGCGTCCCAGGTACATGTCAGATCCTTCCCCAAGTCTCGCTTTTGCTTTTCTTCTTTGTGCTTTGATCTCGGTCTCTGTGGGCCCAGGGGCACAGGATGAAAGAGGAGACTCGTGACTGCCCACTTGCTGAACCCCAGAGGGTCTGTGCTGTGTTCCCCAAGGCTGACGGCCAGCCAGGATCCTCAGACACCCTCTGCCTCCTGCTCCCTGCCCGCACCGCGTCCCTCAGCCAGTCTGGGCCTTGGGCGAGCTTCAAAGAACGAGAGGCCATGGCTGACCAAGGCTGCAGATGTCACGAGCAGGGACAGAGCCACTCCCTCCTCCCAGAGAGAGCTGCCGGCAGCAAGCTACAGATAGCATCTCTTCCTCCAACCTCCAGCTGAGCCTGCTCCCTGCGGCTGGAGGCTTTCGCTTGCAGGGCCTGGGACAAGGCTCAGGGAAGCTGCCCACCCCCTGGCCGCGGCAGGGCTGGCAGCAGTAGCAGCAGAAGCCCTGGAGCCCCCTCACTGACCTTGGCCGTGGGCCTTTGGGCTGGCCAGGCCTGCAGAAGACGTTCTGCACGCTGGCGCGGCTCGGAGAAGAGCCCCACACCAGTCTGGAATGTAGGAAGCAGGCAGGGGAGGGCCCCCAGAAGCAACCTGGAGGGGAGGCGAAGTGTCTGGGGTTCAAGGTCATCCCTACTCCGAGCCTGCACCCCAGCCCCTACAGAGTCTCCCTCAGACCAGAACATGACGCTGTCCGGCCCTGCTCTCCAAAATCCTCTGTAGCCCGATATCCCAGAAGAAACTCCTAACAGCACTGTGGCCCAGGAAGACACCGATACCTCAGTTTCTTTGCCTGCTAAATGGGGATGATACCTCACCCCCCACTCCAACTGCTCAACTTAACTTTCTCAGCTGTGTCCTGGTGATGTCACTGCCCTATTTAAAATCCTTCAAAGGAGTGGGCCTTTGGCCCAGCAACTAGGATACTGCTTGAGATGCCTACAGCCCATAATAAAGTACCTGGGTCTCAGTCCTGATCCAGCTTCTTGCCCATGTGCACCCTGGGGAGGCAGCAGGAAATGGCTCAAGTAGTTGGGTAACTGCCATCCACACAGGAGATCTGGATCGAGTTACAATCTCCTGGTTTCAGCCTGGCCCACCCTTGGCTGTTGTGGGCATCTGGGGAGCGAACCAATCAATGGATGACTACTCTCTTTTTCTCTGTGTCTTACTCTTCCTCTGCCTTCCAAATAAATAAGTAAAAAAAAAGGGGGGGGGGGCTGGCGTGGTGGCATAGTCGGCAAAGCCGCCACCTGCAGCACAGGCATCCCATATGGGCAGTGGTTCGAGTCCCAGCTGCTCCACCTCCAATCCAGCTCCCTGCTAAGGTGCCTGGGAAAGCAGTGGAAGATGATCCAAGTGCTTGGGCCCCTGTACCCATGCAGGTGACCCAGGAGAAGCTTCTGGCCCCTGGCTTTGGCCTAGCACAGAGCCAGCCCCAGCCAATGTTCACCCAGCTGGGGAGTGAATCAGTGGACGGAACAGCTCTGTCTGTCTCTTTCTCTGTAACTCTTTCAATTAAAATAAATTTTAAAAAAATTATTAACATTTAAAGCCTTCAGAGTTAACCTTGTGCTCAGGAAACAGTCTGAACTTTGTCTTGGGATCCCCGAATCCTTTGTGTGTCCCAGCAGCCACGCTTCCCCAGGGTCCGGTTTTATGGACCGCACCGGGCACACCCAGAGCAAACCACACTCACGCCCCATGGCTCTGCACTTGTTGTGCCTGTGGCCTGGGCTGTCCTTCCTCAATTTTTCCCTGGGTAACACCCTCCTGGTAACACCCCTCCCCAACTCAACCGTACGTCAGTCACTTCCCTTGGGAAGCCAGGTGCGGCCACACCTGCTCCGCCGAGGTGAAACGAGCTTCCACGGTGGCCATGCACACAGGTCACCAGGCTGTGATGTGCTTCCGGGTCACTGGCGTCTCTGTCTCACAAGTGCCTCGTGTAGCATACGGGGCCTGTGGGCAGCTCAGCCAGCTTGTAGAATGAACAAAGATGAGGCCAGACGAGCCCACGGCGCTGCCCTCTCCTCCCTACAGACACACGCACCCTGGACCCCTCGGGTCAGAGGCCGCACCTCCATCACCTGGAGCTCCGACACACTGCCCTGTGCCAGGAATGCCAGCATCCTTCCTTCCACGCCAGGCGGGCGGGAGCCTCTTGTGAGGTTCTTGTCCTCATTAGGCCAACTCCAGGCTTAGCAGTGAGGACGTGTGCACAGCTGGGGAGGCCTATCCCGACCCCCTCCCCGCCCTGTCCCCCAGCCCCGGCCTCCAGGGACGTCCTTCCTCCCCTCGAGTCTCAGAGGGAATGGGAGGCACAGGAATTGGTGCCCACACGAGCGGGACTAGGGGGCAGCTACCAAAGTGGCTCAAGTCAGGGGTGATGTCTCCCAGACGCCCTCCACCAAGCCCTGCAAGTGTCCCCTGGCCTGACACTGCCGTCCCCAGCCACGGGAAGGTCCCTCGCCCACACTCCCACCACATTCCAACACTCTGGGCGAAGCCCCCCAGTCCCTGGGCCCTAACCGCTCCCTGTCTCTGCCCCTAAGGCAGGCTGCTCTGACTCATCGCACCCCCCACCCCCAGAGCCTCACTCAAGGTTTCAGCTGGAACCAGGCCCCCTCCAGGGCCAGCTTGTGGCCCCAGGCTGGGGCAGGGGACAAGGTCCTGCCCAGCAGCAAGCCCTCAAGGGAAGTCTGTGATGACAGGTTCCGCTGACAGCAGGGCCTCCGGGCTTGTGGGGAAGGGGTGGTGGGTGGTGGGTAGGTTCTGGGCCACTTCCTGGGCTCCCATCACTGGGGCAGATTCTCAGCCCCTCACAGCACTCCCCCCGCCCCCGCTAGCTCCCTGCTGACCCCTGGCCATCTCCATTCTGGCCCCGCTGTGCGGGCTGCGCATCCGTGCGCTGGTGCCCCGGGGCTGCTCTCGGAGGCACACTCGTATCTTCTCCTGTTCCCCTTCTGACCTCTTGTGGGGCCCAGCTAAGGCTGCTCTGGACATCCCGGTGCTGAAAGGGGACAAGGGGCCTTTCCGTTAGCTCTGGTCCCGGAGCACCCCAGACCACGGGCGGGGAGAGGGGGCCGGGAAGGCACAGCCACCGGCTCCCCCAGCCTTGCGCTTCCAGACAAGGCCCGCCCGCCTCTCCCATGGGAAGTCTCCCAGCTCCCTTCTGTGGTCAATGTCTCTAACCCACAGCAACATTTAAAAACGATTTAGACATTCATTTGAGATTTAGAGAGAGAGATAGGAAGCTCCACTGATTCACTCCCCTCCAATGCCTGCAACAGCCAGGACTGTGCCAGGCTGGAGCCAGGAGCTAGGAGCCAGGTGCTCCGGCTGAGTCTCCCACACCGGAGGCAGGGGCCCAACTACTTGAGCCATCACCACTGCCTCCCAGGGTGTGCATTCGCAGGGAGTGGAGGCAAACACGGAACACAGGCGTGGGGATATGGGACACAAGCCCCTTACCTGCGCCGGCTCTCTACTCCTTATGCTGCCTTCTCTGACGACCCTCAGGGACCCTGCACCCACCGCATCTAGTGTTGGTCTACGGCAAGCAGCACTCCCGTGCGCTCTGCACATCAGCGGACATGGGTGCCCACGTATGCAAGAAGCCAGGGCATCTGGCTGCGTGCCAGGGGAAGCAGCCTGTTACGGGCTAGGACTCCTGCCTCTGGTGTGCTCTCCATGCCCAAGTTTAGCAACACAACCTCGAGGGCCTTGGAGCCCTGGTGCCCCTGGGGAGCTCCGTCTCCCGCGCTGGGGTGAGGGAGGACTTCCCGGCATCTCCATACCACATTCCTATTTATAAATCCCACCCCCCGCCCCGCCCAGCCACAGCCTGGCCCCAGACCCACATCCGGACAGGCACCCCGGCCAGTCTTCAACGTTCCCTGTCCCAGTCCAAGTGACCAGTTTAAAACAGCAGCTTCATGTTACCCCGAACAACCCCACGGGGCGCCTCTGCCCAGCCCCTGGCCTCTGGGCCTGCGATTACAGCCTCCCCCCAACCAGGCAGGGCCCAGGTGGCCACCTTGGCCTGGACAGCCTCCCTGCCCCTCCTGGGTCTCCATGGTTTCCTCCTACCCTGTGCCTTTGCACACCCCCCAGTTGTTCAGCTGTTCCCTAATTGGCCCTTGTCAGTGTCACTCACCCATCAGAGCTCAGGCTTTGTGTGGGCGTGGGAGCGGGTGTGTAGCTCCTTCTGGTCACCCATTTCACAAGTACCTGCTCTGCACCAGGCCCTGCCCTGGGCTCGGTACCCCGTCCTGCACTCTCTCCACCTCCATGACAGCGCAGCCTCACTTCCCCCACCTGCCCCTCAACTGCCGGCACTCCCAGAGCACTCCGTGTGCCTGCCCGTTCTTCTCCTCCAGGCACCCTCCCTGGGTGACCTCATCCTGTCCCGTGGTGGAAACCACCACCCACACGCCGATGACTCCCAGATCTGCAGCTCTGGCCCCACCAAGCCCCCAAGCCTCTGTCTGGATATTCTCCGAGAGTCCCCTTGGAGACATGTTTTTAAGAGAAGACAGGAGGTACGTACAACTTCTAAAGGTTATATGTATGCAAGAGAGGCACACACGTGGATGCACACACTCAGAGACACACAGATCACACATATGCACATAAAAACACAAACCCACGCCAGGTAATCGTCCAGCAGAAGCTAAGTCACAATGCCCCCAGTAATCTCTGGGGGGTAGAATCATGGGTGACTATTATCTTTTTTTTTTTTTTTTTTTTTTTTTGCCTATCTGCATCTTCTACCATTCCCACAGTGAACATTCACTGCTCTTGTAATAAGAAAATAGCAACACTTCATTTTAAGTGAAAAAAAAAAAAGTATTTTTAGACTACGATTCCAGACCAGTTTTGTGTAAGGCCTAGGGAGCACAAGGCAAAGCCTGGCAGGTCAGGCAGCCGACAGCAGAAGAGCAGGGCCCACGCCGAGCGGCTCTGCCCTCACAGCAGGAAAGCACTACAGACACAACGCACGAGAACGCATGCGGCGCATTCGGTACTTACAGACTCCAACGTCTGAATTTCAGAGGACGACTTAAGTCTCACAAGATATTACTTTCCTCTTTTGATTTTTTTCCCCAAAACGTCTAAAAAGCATAGAAAACCATTCTTAGCTCACAGGCCATTCAAAACCAGGTGGAATCTGGCCAAGAGCAGAGGTTGGCCAAGCCCTGCCCTGGAGCAACCAGCGGCCAAGTGGCGTTTGCATCCAGCACCCCATGCACAACGAGGTACTTGTTCTCTTCCGATTTGCCAGGGGGTCCCCCGATTTGGCAGGGATGGGGTACCTGGGCCTCAGGTCGGGGGAGCCCTGGGGTTCCAAAGTCAGGAGGAACGGAAGGCTGAACCCCTCCTGGGGCCCCAGAGCACAGCTCACCACGCTGATGGGACTGGCAATGAGGCCGCCACAAGCCAGGAGCCCTGGATGAGGTCTTAGATCCCTGGTCTGCGCTTCAGTTTTTCGGTAAAGGCAAGACCAAGAAGAGGGAGTGGCCTGCCAGGGCCACTCAGGGTGACGAGCAGAGCTGAGAACCAGCACTCTGGCCGTGTGAGCTGGTGTCCCATACCCTCTTTGTTCCCCAAGGTGACAGGACCTGCAAGGGCCTGCCCAAAGCTGGCGCCCCGTCCCCAGGGCACCAGGGCTGAGGAAGCCAGCAGCCCACGTCAGTGAGGAAGGAGCCGTGTCAGGCCTGGCATCAGCACAGTACGTGGTACCCAGCCAGACACGGCAGAGCCGGCTGCCAGCTGGGCTCCAGGCCAGCACCAGGGATGGACTCCATGACCCCTGTCCCGGCCTCTCCTCCTCTGGAAACCCAGCGCTGCTTCGGTCATGAAAGACGTCCTCCCCAGCGGCACCTGCCTCTTGCCTGCTTCCAGGCCGCAGATCCTGCCGGGACCCTGGAAGGCCAGCCATGACTGCCCCCGGGCCTGGCTACTCTGTAACAGTCTCCTTTGCTGGGTGTCGGGGCCAGAGGAGAGAAGAAGGCTTGGCTCCTGAGGGTCTCCCCAGCAGAAAAAGGTGGGCTCCGCTAGGGATCCAAGGTGAGAGGGGAGGAACTATCCTGGAGCTTTCCCAGAATTCCCCACAGGAATGGAAAATGGTGGTCAGAGTGATGACAGAAACACTTTGAGAGCAATATTCCTGGGGCAGGCACTGGCACAGAGGTTACGGCGCCTGCTGAGATACCAACACCCTGTGGCAGACATCTGAGTTGGAGCCCCCACTTGGCTTCTGACTCAGCCTCCTGCAAATGTACCTGAGGCAGCAGGTGATGGCCCAAGTACTTGGGTTTCTGCCACCCACACCGGAGACCCGGATGGACCTGCAGCTGCTGGCTTGGACCTGGCCCGCCCAGCCCTGGCTGGTGTGAGTGAACCAGCAGTGGAAGATCCCTCTCTCTTCTCTCTCTCTGCCTGGCTCCTGTGTCCGGTGGCTATAGGAATGCTAACTTCATTTTTATATTTATTTACGTATTTTTATCTACTGGAAAGGAAGAGCATGAGAGAAATCAATTTTGCATCTGCTGGTTCATTCCCACAAATGCCAACACTGGAGGTTGGGCCAGGCTGAAGCCAGGAGCCTCAAACTTCATCTTGGTTTCCCAGGTGGGTGGCAGGGGCCCAAGCATTTGGGCCATCACTGGGCCTCCCAGGATACATCAACAGGAAGCTGGATCAGAAGCAAAGTACTCAGGTCTTGGACTGGCACTGATATGGCATGTGGGCACCCCAAGTGGCAGCTTAACCCACTGCATCATAACACCTACCCAGGATCCTAACTGCAGGAAGAATATCAAGTAGAGGCCAAAGGCACTGAGAACCGCCCAGTGTGGCCCAATGACCCTGCAGACCACAGCCCTCGGTGAGGTCCACAGGGAGGGCAAAAAGCGGGCTGTGTCGTGGACATGATCTCATCAGGATCCTCACAACCACACGACGTAATACCATCGTCTGCCCCATTACAGATAAAGGAAACGGACACTCGGGTGAGCACATCACTTTACCAGTCATCGAGTGGCACAGACAGGATTAGAACTAACTAACCGCAAAGTCTACAGAGGGCCTCCGCCCATGGGCGAGAAATGCACACCCAACAGGTAACGGGTGAACCCATCAATCAGCCATCACGGGTCATCTGGTCTACCCTCAGGCCTCCATTTCAGGGAAGGAGGGGTGGGGACACAGGGTGAGACTGTTTTAAAGAGTTTTAGGGAGGAGGATCTCCACAATGTCCCCTCCAAAGTCTGGCCAGCACCTCCCCGAGTAGGATGTCCTGGCTCGCCGGGGTCACATGGGCTGCCAAGGGTGGTCTGGGGCTTTGAGAGCTTTTCAGGTCAAAGCCAGAGCCGACTGATGCCTTTCCAGTGTGCCTGCAGGCGGGGGGCCCCGGGGACTCAGGAGCAGATGGGCTCTCGTCAGACAGCTCTGGCCGAGATGCGCCCACACCTTTCTCTCTTCCCAATCTGCTGCCGTGCCACTGGCTGGCTCAGGCCAGGCCCGGCTGACAGATCTGTAAGCAACGCTGGGCCCCAGACCCCAAGCCGCTGCGAGCCTGTGTCGTGCTGTGTGTCTGTGGGGGCCAACGACAGGGCTGACTTTGGTCTGCTCCCACCCCCTGGAGACGGCAAAGCTGGGGCTCAGCAGTGCATCCCTGCAGGGTGAAGGTGAAGAAGAAGGGTGGGGCAGGGGAGAATAGGGCTCAGGGCGGGGCCCAGGGCTGGGGATGAAAACTCGGCCGCAAGGGGGTAAAGCTAATCAGGTGGATCTGGACCCGGGCCAGCCATGCCCCCATGGACAACAGAGCAGAGCAGAGGTGGCAGACCCTGAGGTTCCAGGGGGAACGTCCTCTCGCCCCAGGGGAGGAGGCCACGGCCACGGCATCTCGGGCAGGAGGCTGCCGGTTCTCCAGCTCCCCCTGCCCACCGCCCTCATGCTCTGCAAACTAGGGTGGAGGCTCCCTGAAGCACAGGGTCCATCCAGGCTGTCTCTGACCACCACCACTGCTTATTCTCCTACACAGGGCCTTCCTGCCCCACCTGAACAGGAAAGGTTCTGGTGAGGGGCTTGGTCTGATGGGGTAGAAAAGCCTGCTCCCTACCCCAGAGCCAGCCACCGTGCAACCACCAGGAAGTTCCCCTTCCTAACAACCACTGTTGCAACAGCTGCCAGTTATTTGGTCTCCGTGATGTGCTGGGGCCCATGCATTATTTCACTGAATTCACATGATAACCCTCGCCATGATGGTACCCATTTCACAGATGAGCAAACTGAGGCTGGAGGAAGTTCAAGAGTTGGCTGGGGAGAGGAGGGTATGCACAGCTCATAGGAGCTGCAGCTGTAGCTGGAGGTGGATTTCAACAAGGCCCTGGATTCACACCCCCTTTTAGCTCCCAAGCTTGGTTACAGAAGGAAAGACCTGTGGAGGGGTCCACGGAGAGGCCAGACAAGTCCAAAACAGGGGCCCAGGAGGGAGAGGCCTGGCTGGCATAGGAAGGGCACTGTGGTGCCCGTCTCGGCGGCTGCACAAGTCTCAAGGAGGCAGAGCACTGCCCGGGCCTGCGGAGGAAACAGCCGCAGCTCCAACCCCTCTGTGCCTGAGGTGAGGGTGCCTGGGCAGGTGCGCTGATCCCTCCAGATCTCGGACCAGGAGCCTGCTCGCTCCCAGATCCAGTGCCCTATCTCCTGCGACCCACTGGAAGCCTGGTTCTGCCTCTCTCCAAGCAACCCCACCGCCACCACACACACCCCTCCTTCTCCTGAGGACGGATGCAGAACCAGACACCTCCACAGAGGGCGCTGGGACCGGCCGGCGATGGGCAGGGGCTTGGGGGCAGATGATGAATCCTACCTCCATGCCACCTTGGAAAATTGGCATCTCAGTTTGCTCAGCTATAAAATGGGGATATTATGCCTGGTTTGTAAAGCTGTATTGCTTTGTAAAGCTATAGTGCTTGGCACAAGGCAGATATTCAACAAACGGTAGCCAGCAAGGCATTTGGGTGTCAGCCATGGGGTGGACGGTCGGCCTCGTGGTTAAGAGGAGCTTGCGATGCCTGCATGGCATATCAGGTGCCTGGGTTCAAGTCCCGGTTCCATCCGCAGTTCCTGGTTCCTGCTGCTGTGCACTGCGGTGATGGCTCACGCACTGGGATCTGCCGCCCAGTGTGGGAGACCCGGTGCAGTTCCCAACTTCAACCTGGCCAGCCCCGCTGTTGCAGTCATTTGGGGAGCAAACCAGCAGAGAGCAGATTTCTCTTTCTCTTTCCGTCTCTCTGCCTTCCCAATAAATAACAAGAAAATAAAATTAAAAGAAATCAGATGTAACTTATTGCACTCCACTCTGGCTCTGGAAACCCCAAGTTTGAGAAGAACTTCTCCCAGCAGGGCGTGGGCACCCGTGGGGGCAGCCCCAGGAACCCAACGGCCAGGGACACCTCCCAGGTCAGTCCTGGGACGGGAGCGCAGCTGTGCCAAGGTGACCCTCTCTCTAGAACCCTGCAGACACAAACACAAACCGACGCCAGCGCTGCCTTGCATCCCGTGCCCGCCCCACCCAGGGTAAAGGCAGGGGCTGTCTGAGGACCTCGGGCAGCCTCTCTAGCCATCTGGGAGGCTTCTGCCCCAGCAGCTCAGTGTCCAGGAATGCGGCTGCAGTGGGGGCGGGGACACACAGGAGCATGAGGAATCTCACGGGGCTGGCCCAGGGGGGCTGGCCACCGGTGACTGCGTCTGGGCACACAGATCACAAGGCTTCCAGGCGGCAGCACCCAGAGCCCCAGCTCCCCATTTCGGATTTCCTTCCCACCCCACCCCACCCTCGCAGCGGATGCCCTGGGCCACAAATCCGTAGCCCCTCAGGGCCCTCCATCCGCTCCCAGGCCGTAGAAACCCTGTGTCCACTGCCCCTCTGGCCTCCCTGATGGGCAGACAGAGCAGGCAGCTTCCCGCTGCTGGGACCTGCTGATCTGGAAAGTTCACCGGAGCCCGGAAAGCCCTGCCCGGCGGCGACCTGGCCCCACACGCCCGGGTCCTCGCGTGGCAGGCGAGTCCTGGCCCTTGTGCCCCCCAGAAGGAAGGGCGCTTGGAAGGCGCCCGGCTCCCGCCTGGGTGGACACTCAGCTTTGGGGGGTTCAGCCAGGAGCCCAGGCCACACAGCCTCCCAGGGGGAGACTGCGCGCGGGGGTCCGGGGTGGCACTCTGCCCCCCTCCCGGGATACCTGGCACTGGGGAGCGGCTTTCCAAGGCGTCCCCCACCCCACCCCAGACACCTACTCGCACGCCTCGTGACCTGCGATCTCCCCACGTCGCTTGTCTTTCCCTCCAACCTCTTGCCCCGGGGCAAAAGCAGACCTGCGCCTTTAAGAGCCGCCCGCTTACCTTTGCTCCGCTGGCCCGGCGCCGCGGTGCCCCCTCCTGCGACCTCCCCGGCCCTGGCGCGCCGCCCGCGGGACTCTCCGCGAGCGTCCTGGGGCCGCCGGGGGCCCGCGGGGCTGGGGTCCCTAGCCGGCGCGCAGCCGCTTCCCTGGCTCGGGATAGGTGAGCCGCTGTCCCAGAAGCTGCAACCTGAGCCGGAGGAGGAGGAGGAGGAGGGGAGGGGAAGGGAGGGTGGAGGAAGGTGGGGAAGAGGAGGGAGGAGGAGAAGGAGGAAGAAGAGGAGGAGGAGGAAGAGGAGGAAGGGAAACCCCGCCCCCGCCGCAGTTTTTCACGTGCACAGCTGACTCCTCCCCCGGCCCTCCCGCCCTGCCCACGGCCGCTGCCAATCCCCGGGGCTCCCTCTGCCCGGTGCCCACCCCTTTCTCCCACTCTGGAACCAGGGTCCAAGTGCGTCTTCCTGTTTCGCTCCTGGGCCTGGCTTTCCCCAGCCCTGAGAGCGTTGACTGGGGCGTGAGGGCCTCTGGCCAGGGTCAGCCAGGACGGAGAGCCTGAGTGTCCTCTTCCAGCACCCAGCGCCCTGGGAGCTGACGCACATGGACGGGTTCTGCCGGTCATTTTCTTGACAGCAGGAGCCCTGCGGCTCTCCCTGTGCTCTCTGCAGCCACACTTGTCACTTCTGTTTCTGGACAAAGTTCCCGCCTCAGGGCAACCCGTCCAGGACTGTCCTTGCCACTTCCCACCCGGAAGGGTCCTTGGATTTGTCCTTTGGAATGAATCCTGCAGGCCAGGGGAGAATCACCCCAGGAGGAGCCCTACAGAATCTCTGGGCTGCCAGTGCTCCTTTTACGGGGAGGGAAACTGAGGCCCAGCAGTTACTGGCAAGTCGTGATTAGAAACCAGGTCAGTGGCATCTGACCTCAGGGGTCCCAAAGCCGGACACTGGCCCCTCACAGCCCTGCTTCCTCCTGCCTCCCCGGGGGCGTGGCCTCTGCAGTCTGGGGACCCCCAGGCAGGGAAGCTCTCTGGAGGGTGGGAGGGCCCACGGGGTGGAGGTGCTTCTGCTTAACCCCTTTCCCTGGGGGCAGAATGAGGGGTTGGGTTAGAATCATTCCCTTCTGTGGAACAGTGGCCTGAGATGGAGAAGGAGGGAGTCTCTGGCCCCGAGCCTGAGTGACCTACGGCTAAGTCCTCTGGGACGTCCCGGGAGGGGCCTCCCAGCTCCCTGCTCCCTGTGCCTCCTGCCAGGGCAGGCAGGTGTCCTGGGAAAGCCCTTGAGAAAAAGGCTGAAGCATTGCAAAGCACGGCTGGACCCAGAGCCTGCAGGATTGGCGGGGGAAGCAGCCTGCTGTCTGTTGCCCTGTGTGTGTGTCGGATAGCGGGGAGCAGGGAGCGGGCAGCAGAGTGGCCGTGCAGGGACGGGGGCAGGGCTGTGGTGGAGAAACCGTGTCTACCAGAGGTTACAAAACGGGCCTGAAGGGTTGAGTTTTCAACCTTTGTTGAAAGCCCAAACGCTTAACAAGGCCTTACCCGCAAGGGGCGGGGAAGTGAACAGCATGCTGGGGCCCCGCTGTCAGTGCTCTGCTGAGCTGAGGGTTGCGGGAGGAGAGGACCAGGGAGGGGAGAGAGGGCGTCTCCGTTTTCCCAGGAGAGCGGACACCATAGGCAGGGGCCGGAGAACATGGCTGCAGTCCTAGAGGCCAGAGCTTAGCGCCTGGGGCGGGGCTGGAGGGGACAGGGCGGAGGGAGGCAGATGCCGGAGGGCCTGAGGACCCCTCCACAGCTCAAACCCGAGCGGCAGCAGCAAGGTTGGAGACACAGCAGCCACAGGCAGCAGGGGGCCTTGGAGCTCCTTCTGCTGTTGCTGTGTGAGCTGGGGCAGGTGGCTTAACCTTTCTGAGTGTAGTTTTGTGATCTGTAGAACAAAGATGCTGAGCTGGATCTGGTGTGGTTATTGTGCGTATTAGAATATCTGCCATGCATAGGGCCTGGCTCCTAACAGGGACCCAACAGGTACAAGGTATAATTACCCTCGTTTGTGTACTCAACAAACATTTGTGGAGCACCTGCTTTGTGCCCAGGCTAGGCTGGGTCCTTGGGCTATCAGGATGATTTTAAACCTCAATCCCTGTTCTCATGCAGAGAGATGTGCAGAGGAACAGGCCCCTATGGCTGGGGCAAAGGAGCTAACCCTAAACGGTGTGGGGCCAGCTACCAGCTCAGACACTGGGCGGTCCCCCCACCCCCAACATGGGGCTACATTTCCGAATCTCTGAAGTTGTCAGTTTTGAAGGCATTCTCTTGTTTCGTGGTGTCAGATGAGTGTCCGTAGGGAGCCTTGGCAGTTCCACGCGAGGACTTGTGGGGATGGGCAGGTGAGAGGGGAGCCAGGTGGAGTAGCTGTCTGTGTGTGGGCGGGGCTCATGGGCCGGGGAGTGCACAGCAGTGACCTGAGTGGTTGTGGTGTTTGGGCTGCCTTAATGTTTCTGCTCCCTGTCTGTGCCCATCCAACAGTTCCCTCCAAGCCTTTTGGGGGTTCCCCACCCCCACCCCTCCCCCAGTTTTCTTTCCAAGCATCTCAACAAGTCCAGCTCAGTAGAAGCAGCACCACCTGGGTCCTCTCGCCACGGAGGGGCCACGCTGGACCCCGCCGCCCCACCAGGCAAGCCCTACGGACCGCGTGACCCTGGGCACATCTCTGCCTCCACGTTGTGTGTGTCACGTGCAGATGGCATTGGCCGCTCTCTCGGGGATGGTGTGAGGTTTCAGTGAGTGCCAATCCCCTTTGCAGCCCCGTAACTCCGTCCAGGCAGAGGGCAGGGGGGAGACCCTCAGCTGCGTGTTGTCCCTGGCACCCTGGCTCCTGGGGCCTGCACCCTGCGGGCCTGCAGCCCCCTTCCCCTCTGCCTGCCTCAAGCACCTGTGGCGTCCCTGGGAGGCCGGCGCGGCCCCGGCAGCTGCGCTGTGACGATGGCCGATGGCCGATAGCCGGCTCAGCAGCAGTGGCCGTTGCACTCCTCTGCTCCGATCCGCCCCTCCTCCTGCCCGCCCATCCCGTGCCACTGCTCTGCAGGGAAGACAGCTCCAGGCGCCTGGGGCTGAGCGGCTCTCCCGCACAGACGGTGTGGGCAGCCTTCGAATAGCTTCTAAAACCCAAAGTTCCGGTCCGCCTCGCTTCCCCCCAGGAGGCTCGGCATCCAGACGGGAGAAGCCGAGCCAACACAGAGGGAAGAGGCCTCCCTTGCAGCGCAGGGCTGCAGGCTCCCCTCTGCTCCCGCCTCTACCCACCAGCAGCCAGGCACAGTCTCCTACGGCACTAAAGGGGCACCTGGGAGGCCAGAGAGCCTCTGCCCCTCGGGTGCAGGGGTCCTTTCGTTTATCCAGGCCTCAGTCTTCCCGTTCAGCAGAATGGGAGTGGTGTGCTTGGCTGCCTTCTCGGGATGTGCAAATTAAAAGCTGTGAATGTGCTTTGTAAACTGTGAAACCATCTGCATGTGCATGAGATCATTAGTGTCTGGCAAGCAGGCCCTTCTCTGGGTGCTGGGAGTCCCGAGAGGCCCTGGGAACCGAGAAGCTGAGAACAGGGACCCTCGCGCACGAGGATGTGTGTCCTGGGCAGGCAGCAGCAGCAGCCCCAAGACGGGCTGACCCACGTGGCTCGGCTGCTTCGGGGTACGGGGGGTGGTGGGGCGGCAGGGCCTGACTGGGCGCAGCCCCTTCTCTCTCCTCCTCTGGCTGAGCCCCGGCCGTCATTTTCTAGTGATTTATGGGGAGTGGGGATGAGTCCGAGAAAAACGTCACTTACCTGCTTCCAGCAGGACTCTGTGCATTATCACTGCATCAGGAGCTACAGCCTCTCCTCACTGTTCCCGCTTAGTGTACACGCATGTGTACCACACACACACACACACACACACTGTGCACCACCATTCCAGGCTTCAGTGGGCAACAGCTGCATCCCCAGAGGGTTCTAGGACAGACATAAACAGAGTCAGCCAATCACAGACCTGTTGACCCTAGCAACCATCAAACCAATTAGATGCCCATCCCTGCATCCAGCAGGGCCTCCCAAACTCTCTCTCTCTCTCTCTCTCTCTCTCTCTCTCTCTCTGACACACACACACACACACACTCTTTAGGTTGATGCATTGTCATGGCAACAGAACCACCATGCAAAGCCGGAGCCAATGGGAAAGTGACCCCTTAGCAACAAGACTGGGACACTGGGTGAGGATGCAGGCAACCCTGACCGAGGCAGGTCTCTGAGAGGCTCCCTTGCAGGAGAGTGGAGGAAACAGAGCCCTGGGCCTCAGTGGGCTCATCTGCTGAATGGGCCAAGGACTCCTCGTGTTACAGTCTGTGCTCAGAACATGCAACTGCTTTTCAACTGATAAATGAGGATAAGAAATACAGATCTTGGGGCCGGCGCTGTGGCATAGTGGGCTAAGCCTGTACCTGCAGCGCTGGCATCCAATATGGGTGCCGGTTCGTGTCCTGGCTGCTCCACTTCTGATCCAGCTCTCTGCTTTTGTGGGAAAGCAGTGGAAGATGGCCCAAGTGCTTGGGCCCCTGCACACATGTGGGAGACCTGGTAGAAGCTCCTGGATCCTGGCTACAAATCAGCTCAGCTCCGACCATTGTGGCCATTTGGGGAGTGAACCAAAGATAGAAGACGTTTTTCTGTTTCTCCCTCTCTCTGTAACTCTGCCTCTCAAATAAATTAAAAAAGAAGAAAAAAATGAAATATAGATCTTAAGAATTTTTGAGAATCAGAGGTAGAAGAGTTGATTGATCCCCAGAGATACCTAAAACCCAGTTCCTGAGTTCACTGGGCCTCGATGCAATCTGTGTGCGTGTGCCTGGCACAGCTGCTGTCCTCTGTCAGCAGGCAGACTCAGAGGGGCCTGGCGGGGGCTTGAGGAGACTTTGGGAAATGTTCAGGAGGCCTGAGGGACGGGCCTGGGGACAGGTGCTTATGAGGGTACGGCGTGCCTAGGAGGGACCCTGCTCAGTGCCAGTGAGAAGGCTGGGACGGTTCAGGCTGGCACCGAGGGGCCGGGCAGAAGGTACCAGCTATCCCGGGCAGCCAGGGGCTTTCCAAGTTCTAGCTGTGAAAGTCCCAGGCAGACCAAAGTGGTTGCTCACCCCAGGGTAGTCACCTCCATGAGCTCAGTTCTGGAGTGGGGGGCAGGGGTCAGAAGCCTGTGGTGGCTGAGGGGAGATGGAAAGTGGGGAAGGGAGACTGGGAGCATGGGTGACAGCTGGGTGCTGTGGAGAAGGAGCCCGGCCCATCTCTCCTGCCCCACCCTCGATTCTCTCCACCCAGGGTTTTGGCTCCACCAAAGCCGGGAGCTGGGTCTCCCGCATGTGGTCAGGAGCACGGTTATTGGTACCATCACCTGCAGCCTGCTAGGGTGCACACCAGCAGGAAGCTGGACGTGGAAGTGGAGCCAGGACTCTCACCCAGCATTCTGAGCTGTTTACTCAGTGGTGGGCAAGCCGGCCACAGTCCGCCCCAGCACAGTGGAGCTCCAGGCCTCCTGCACCCCTGAGCAGTAGCAGAGTGTCCAGGCAGGGCTTCAGTTAATCTGGAAACCTGTGGGCAAATTATTCAGCCGTCTGTACCTTGCTTTCCTAAGCAGGAGAATGGGGATGACAAAGCATCCTTCCCCTCGGTCAAGGTGAGAGTTAGAAGGGTTATGCACAGGGGCCGGCGCTGTGATGTAACCAGCAAAGCAGTCGCCTGCAACACCAGCATCCCACATGGACGCCGGTTCTAGTCCCAGCTGTTCCACTTCCAATCCAGCCCCCTGCTATGGCCTGGGAGAGCAGTAGAAGATGCCCCAAGTCCTTGGCCCCTTGAACCCATGTGGGAGACTTGGAAGAAGCTCCTGGCTTTGGCCTGGCCCAGATTGGGCTGTTGCAGTCATCTGGGGTGTGAACCAGTGGATGGAAAATCTCTTTCTGCCTCTCTGTCTTCCTGTAACCCCGCCTTTCAAATAAATAAGTAAATCTTTAAAAGATAAAGGAGGAGGAGGAGACGGCTTATGCATGAAAATAACCTGGTGTGTTTTCAGGGCAGAAGAAGAAGATGACCGGTATTAGCTGTTGTTCCTTCTGAGAGGGGGAGGGGAGCACGCGGGAGTTCCCAGAGGCTCTCCGAGTCTCTGCCTAGTGGAGGAGCCCACCTGTGTGGCACGTGCCAGGTCACTGTGGCAGGTGCACCTGGGGCTCTGCATGTCCCCTGCACCAAGGGGCTCAGGACCCTGCCCTAAGCAGCCACTCAGGACCAGACAGTCTGGCTGGACCACACAGCACCGCGGGGCAAACGTGTCCAGGTTCACGAGAGATCAGAACTCCCTCCGGTTCCCCCAAGTGGTTAGGTCAGAAAAGCAGCCGCAGTGAGACCCTTGATCGAATTCGAAGCTATAAGCCTGCACGGCAATTAGGCCCTTGAAAATTACAGAGCCCGCCTCTCTCAGCACTGGCACTGTCTCATTAGCCAGACTGCCCAGAGACAGGGCTCACCCTGCTGGGAGCCGCCTCAATGCCAAGTTCCTGCTCCATAATTAAACACCAAGGGGGGTGGTAACCGAGGGGAGGGACAGAGCAAAGGTGAGGCCTTGCCCTAGCCCTGCTCAGGTATGAGTTGTGAGCGACTGTCTCAGGGCCTCCCGTGACTCGGGGAGATTTGGGAAGTCTCTGGGTGGGGGGAGGAAGTGAAAGGGCCCCACATGAGAAGAGGGAGCCCCCTCTCCCTCCCTGGACGCCCAGGACTAGAGTGAGTGAATGGGCCAAGTGCGCTTCTGTGGCACAGCCTGAGGCTGCCCTTGGGAATAAGGTCCTAGAAAAACGGGGATCATGAGACCCTCGTTCCGGGTTTCTCTGAGAACAGCTGAGCACCCCCACTCACATGCTCTCCTCCCCCCATTCCATAGCCAACCAAAGGCTGATGGGGTAGATGCCTGTGGCAGACAAAACACCTCCAGACACCTAAGCAGCTTGGGCCTGGACGATTCTGACTCCACGCTCCGGCTGCAGCAGCTGGAGCTGGACAGGGAAGCACAGAGCCACGGAGAAAATCACACAGCCCAGGCGTGCAGGCCTGAGGGACACACAGGGGCCACCCGGAGCCTCGCAGCTAGGCCACGGCTGAAGATGTCGGTGATGCTTGGCGTATGCCCGCATGGCACTGTATGCGAACAGGGAGCTGCTGGCTTGGTGGCCAGCGTCCCAGCCAGAACCCAGGGAATGGATCCACAGACAGGGTCAGAGAAGTCCACAGAAATCCCGGCAGCCTTTGCCCTCTCCGCTTGTGGCTATTCCTGGCTTGGCTGGGTCCCAGCTGACCCTGGGGGTCTCTGGCCCCAGCTCTCACCTCACCAGGGAGATGCAGGGCCTGCTGTGCTCCTGCCTCCCCTCCTGCAAAAATTCTCAGCTCCTGGGCAGCTCTTGGCCAGGCAGGTGCCCCCAGCCCCGCCCCTGGCCTGCAGGAACAAAGTCCCCAGGCCCAGCCTGCAGCCTGTGTGCCCAGCAGGGAGTCCTTTGCCACCACATCACATGACCCCAGCCCTGGGGACTCTGGAGTCCCAGCCAATTTCCTCCCAGGCCAGCTTCCCCTTTTCCTGCAGCCTGGGAGAGGCCAGCTGTCGGGAGCAGCCAGGTGTGGCCACAGGGGTGAGAGTGGGGCCAGGCAGAACAAGGGTGGGTGGGGAACTCGGAACAGCCTCGACAGGGGCAGGTGGGGACACAGGTGGAGGAGGGAGGGAGAGATAGGGGCCCATTCCCAACCCCTTCTCCTCTGGGTGAGCCCTACGACCTGAATGGTGCAGGTTACCAGGGCCCACACCTGGCTGAGCGACGCAGCAGATACCAGGTGGCTCACTCGGGGCACACCTGAGTGATCAGCTATGTCCAATCAAAATAACCGCTCAGTGTCAGCTTCTGCCAGGTGAAAGTGCACCTGAGCAGCCAGGCAGTGGTGCTGGTGAGTGTCCTCGGTGAACAGGTGCACCAGGTACAATTCCTGAATATACCGAGCTGTCCCAGGTCAGACCAGCGTGCCCAATGGCCTGGCATGAAAAGCCCATTCCAGGGGCCGGCGCTGTGGTGCAGAGGGTTAAAGCCCTGGCCTGCAGCACCAGCATCCCATATAGGCGCTGGTTCACTTGAACCATTATCTGCTGCCTCCCAGGGTGCACATTTGCAGGAAGCAGGACTCAAGCAAGGCAGGACTCAAACCCGGGCACTCGGGTATGAGGGGCAGGTGTCCCAGGCTGCGTCTTTGCTGCCACGCCCAACACCCGCCCCTCAGCCTTTTCTCCCCAGATCCCAGCCAGTCCGGAGCTGCCTTCCCTCTTAGTTAACAGCTGGTGCTGAACCCCATCCAATATTTACTCCTGGAGAGGGTCAAAAGGCAGGTGTCAGCCCGGGGAGCCAGGAGCTGCAGCTGGCTGGGCTCTGGGGGAGGGCAGGAGAATTTGCTGGCTTTTCTTGGGTGCCAGAGCAGTTCTCAGACCTGAAACACCCCCTTACCCAGCCATCTGCCTCCTCCTGGCGTGGGCTGGGGAGGGAGTGGAAGGGAGGGACGGGGACACTGTTCCAGGTCCTGAGAGACTGAAAGCCAAGTAGAGGGGGACCTAAGCCAGGAGGTGTCAGAACCCCAAGCCACCCTCTTTTTTTTTTTAAGGATTTATTTTATTTATTTGAAAGACAGAGTTACAGTGAGAGGGAGAGACAGAGAGAGAGGTCTTCCATCCTCTGGCTCACTCCCCAGATGGCCGCAACAGCCAGAGATGCACTGATCCCAAGCCAGGAGCCAGGAGCTTCTGCCAGGTCTCCCATGCGGCTGCAGGGGCCCAAGCACTTGGGCCATCTTCTACTGCTTTCCCAGGCCATAGCAGAGAGCTGGATCAGAAGAGGAGCAGCCGGGACTAGAACCGGTGCCGATATGGGATGCCAATGCTTCAGGCCAGGGCTTTAACCAGCTGCGCCACAGCGCCAGCCCCCAAGCCACCCTCTTGAGACAGGAAGGTGCCCGGTGCTGCCCAGGTGCCCAGTGCCAGACCTCCAGGGGAAGGAGGGCTCCCTGTAGGAAGAGGTCGGCCTGCCTCTCCCTGAGGAGGGGCCAGGTGGCTCGCTGGGGGACGCGGGTGATCCAAGAAGAGCACCAGGCTAGCAGCTGCCCCCAGGAAAGCAGTCAGACCACGCGGCTCAGCGAGAATCTCAAAACCTGAAGGTGTCCTCACATTTGGATTTTAAAGAAATGCCATGGAGGGGCGGGCGCTGCAGCACAGTGAGTTAAAGCCCTGGCCTGCAGCGCCGGGATCCCATATGGGCACCAGTTTGAGTCCCGGCTGCTCCACTTATGATCCCAGTTCCCTGCTAATGTACCTGGAAAAGCAGCGGATGATGCCCCAAGTCCTTGGACCCCTGCACCCACATGGGAGACCCAGAAGCTGCTGGCTCCTTGTTTCGGATCGGCCCAGCTCCAGCTGTTGCGACCATTTGGGGCATGAACCAGTGGATGAAAGAACTCTGTCTCTGTTTCTACCTCTCTCTGTAACTCTTTCAAATAGAGAGAATAAATCCTGAGAAAGAGAGAGAGAGAGACGCCACAGGTTCACTGCCCAAATGCTGGCAATGGCTGTGGCTGAGCGGGACCAAAGCAGGAGCCGGAAGTTGATTCAGGTCACCCCCTATGGCAGGGACCCAAGTCCTTAAGCCCTCACCTGCTGCCTCCCAACAGGAAGCTGCAGTCAGGAACCAGAGCCAGACGTGGAACCCAGGAAATGAGAGGTGGGCGCCTTAACCACTTGGCCAAACACCCGCCCCCACACTGGCATTTGAACTTAATTCTCCCTGGCATGACAAGCAAGGGCCCAGTAGCCCTTCCAGGCTGGTTAAGAGAGAGGCAGCTGGGATCTCCCTCCCTGGAGACACAAGAGAGCAGGTGGTGAGTGGGAGTCGCGGAGAGGGAGATGGTGCCAGTGGAGAGGGGACAGCCAAGTGCTCCCCTGAGAAGTGACCCCACCCGGCTCCTACCATGCATCCAGCACCTCATCTACTGGATCGCAGCTAACCTTCCTGGCAACATCACACAGATTGCTGTCCCATTTTACAGATGAGGAAGCTGAGGCTCACCGGGCTACATGACTTTTCCTAGCCCCTTAGTGTGGACAGAGCAGAATGCAAATCTAGGTCTGAGTCCAGAGCATGTGTGCTGTTGATGACGCCGTCACGGTGACACTAGACTCCAGGAGCCTTGCGGACGGGGCCAATGACGCTCAGGCGGGGGGGGCTCCGGCTCACCCCCAGGTGCCCACGTTCAGGTGCTGCACTTCCTGCGGGGCCCTGCGACTTCACGGATCGGAGGCAGCACCTCTCCGGAGAGGAGCCCAGGCCCTGGCCTCGGAAGAAGCTGGATTCAGATGCTTCTCGGCCACATAGGCGATCCGGGGCCCGGGCCACTTTCTCCACTATGGGGGACCCGCCCGCCGAATCATGCCCACGCCAGTGGGTTGTCAGGGAGGCAAATGCCAGAGGGCGCCCAGGGCAGAGCGGCCGGCAGGGCTGGCTTCCCGGGCGCATCCTCGGGCGGTCCACGGCGCCCTGTGCTCCGAGGGTTCCATTTGGAGCAATGCCGCCTTGGGATCCTAGAGTTTCTGAACAAGGGCCCCTGCACGTTCACGTTGTACGGCATCCGGATCGCTGCTTTGGGTTCGGCTCTGAGAGTCCAGTGTCACTGTGCACCGCACCCCGAGACAAGCCCCCATGTCCCCGTGTCACCTTGTCACCATCCCTTGAGTCCCCCAGCAGGGGCGGGCAGGGGCCCCGTTCCCGGCAGTGGAGGGTGGGCTCCTGGACGCCTCACCAGGGAGAGCGCCCTCCGGGGACCCAGCAATGTCCTGTGGCCCCCTCCCCACCCACTGGGGCAAGGGCTGCAGGCCACAGACCGAGCTCTGAGCGGCAAGATCAGGAGATTAGCTGGGCAATGACCTGGGAGCCAGTGCTGGCCCGGCCCCTCCCTCAGTTCCCAGTGTGGGGCTCCAGACAGTTGCTAAATTGGCAGGCTGGGCTGCCCACCGAGCCCAGGGAAGGAGCTCTGGGGGGGAAGCTGGGGACTGCCTCCGCCCCCTCACTCCTCCCTCTGATCTGGGAGCCAGAGACCAGGGCGCAGGAGGAGGTGGGGGTGTGAGGGAGAAGGCAGCGGAAGAGGAGGGTGGGCGGAGTTTGGGGAGAAGAGTCACAAACCGACTCAGAGGTCGAGAACTAGCAGAGCCAGGTTAAAGAGGGAAAGCGAGACGCGGAGAGTCACAGAGCCAGGACTGGCCAGGCACACGCAGGCACCCACACCCCTGTGCACACACTGGATCTGGAACAGCCCTCACTGGGCCCTGGGGCAGCTAACAAGGATGTGCCGGTCACTCTCTGTACCGGTCCCATGGGCACGGCCTCTGGCCCCAGGGGCTCTCGGGGCGGCCGTGCCAGTGCCTTTCTCCCAGCGGCTGCAGCTTTCTGAGCTCCACGTCTTACGGTCTCTTGGTAGGAGGGAGGGAGCTGGAGTGTTTCCCACTCAGGGATGGGCTAACATCTGTAAGCAGCCTCTGTGTGTGGAACACTCACACCTCCCTATGGAGGTGCTCCATTGTCTCTGCTTTACAGCTGAAGAAATGAGACAGAGAGGTTAAGTGACTTGCCCAAGGCCACACAGCTTGAAAACAGTGGACCTGGGATTTGGCCCTAGGCAGCCTGGGTGGAAACAGTTGGCTTACACGCTCCACCTCTGCTTAGATGAATGTGGCTGTTTGGCTCCTAATTCAGTGCTACCCCGATGTAACGCCCACTTGGGCTTCATCCAAAAAGAGGGTTTTTTTTTTTTAAGGTTTATTTTATTTATTTGAAGGCAGAGTTACAGAGAGGTAGGGGCAGAGAGAGAGAGAGAGAGAGAGAGAGGTCTTCCATCTGCTGGTTCACTCCTCAGATGCCCACAAAGGCCGGAGCTGTGCCGATCCAAAGCCAGGAGCCAGGAGCTTCTTCCAGGTCTCCCACACAGGTGCAGGGGCCCAAGCACTTGGGCCATCTTTCACTGCTTTCCCAGGCCATAGCAGAGAGCTGGATCGGAATTGGAGCAGCTGGGACTTGAACCGGCGCCCATATGGGATGCCGGCACTGTGGAGGCAGCCTTACTCGCTAAGCCACACGCCGGCCCTCCAAGGAGAATTTTTAAAAATTAATTTGTTTGTGAGGCAGAGAGAGACGGAGGGCTCCCATCCTCTAGTTCACTCCAAATGCCCGCCATGGTTGGGACTAGGCCAAGCCAAAGCCAAGAGCTGAGAACTCAATCCAGCTCTCCCAGGGGAGTGGCAGGAATTCAACGCTTGAGCCATTGCCACTGCTTCCCAGGGTGTGCATCGGCAGGAAGCTGGGGCTGGGAGCTGGAGCTGGGGACGGAACCGAGGCACCACGTGAGACAGGTACAGGGGCTACGAGGCCAAATGTCTGCCCCATGCACTGAGTTTTCCATTGGAAAAAGCTGCTTTTGCTACTTCCCTACTGCTCGGCTTCCGGCCTCCCACACCTGGGTGTGGGGCATGGCACCATGGCCCAGTCAGGAGATGAACCTTGAGTTTGGGAGATGGGCGTCCTCAAACATCCCCTAGCGGCCTGTGCTGCCACCTCCTGGCCGCAGTGGGTTAGGACAGTGTCTGCGGCTGTTTCTTCCCTCGCTCGACTTTTCCTTTCTGGGGGAGAGGTGGAGGCCACGGGACCACCTCTCTTCTGTGACTCCCGCAGCCCTAGGTCTTCTGAGAGGGACGTCTGTGGCGCCAGACGCAGACCGCCTCGATCCTCGCCACCCCAGCCTCCGTCAAGTCGCGCGGCAGCAGCCCCGGGTCTCCTGGCGGCTCCCCAGGTTCTCACACCCCAGCACCACGCTGTCTGTGCAAGGTGGTAGCATACACCACGGGCCCTGTGGGTGCCCAGAGGAGGGAAAGAGCCACCACGTGCTGGCTGGGGGGTGGAGTCTGGATTCAGCCCCAATCAGCCTGGCAGAAAATGGGGTGAGGGTCCCTCCTGGGGGTGTGGAGCCTCCCGGGGGAGCAGGCTAGCTGTTGGGCTGGTGACTGGGGAATGGCAGAGAGAGGGCAGAGCTGGGATCTCCGCCCACCCCCAGGGAACCTGTTAATGAGCCCCACAGGAGAGACCTTAGGTCCTGCCGTCCCTCGGAGGGGTGGGGTGGGTGAAGAACTGGATCGAGGGCAAGGGGGACAAAGAGGGGGCAGTCAGGTGGGAGAAGCTGAAACAGAAAGACTGAGACCCTGCCCTACAGAGCGGGAGTCGGGAGGGGGGCCTGCCACCACCTGCAATGCTGCCCACCTCCTGTTTCAGTGCCACCCGCCAGGTAAGAATGGTTTTTCATTTGTAAGTCACTGGAAATAACCAACAGCAAAATAAAATGATTTGAGGGCTGGCGCTGTGGCATAGCGGGTAAGGCCACTGCCTGCTGTGCTGGCATTCCATATGGATGCTGGTTCTAGTCCTGGCTGCTCCACTTCTGATCCAGCTCTCTGCTGTGGCCTGGGAAAGCAGTAGAAGATGGCCCAAGTCCTTGGGCCCCTGAACCCACGTGGGAGACCTGAAGGAAGTCCTGCTCCTGGCTTCGGATTGGCGCAGCTCTGGCTGTTGCAGCCAACTGGGGAGTGAACCAGCAGATGGAAGATTCTCTCTCTGTCTCTGTCTCTCTCTGCCTCTGCCTTTCAAATAAACAAATAAATCTTTTAAAAAATTTAAAAATAAATAAAAATAAAATGATTTGTCATGGCACATGAAATTCTATGAAAGTCAGACTTCCATGTTTGTCAATAAAGCTTTATTGAAACGCAACCTCTCCTCTCATGTGGGTGTGGCCTAGGACGGCTTCCTGCTGCCACAGCAGGGGTCAGCAGTTACAACCAAGACCAAAGTGCCCACGACACCGAACATGTTGACCATTCAGTCCATACTGAACCCTGCCTCAGAGGGAAGGGGCCCCAGGTGGGAAGGGGAGCCACGTGGGGGAGGTACAAGCCGCAGAGGGGTGGGGGGACGGGTGGGCTCTCTGATGAGTTTGCAGAGCCCGCAGCCCTGACTTTCCCATGAGAAAAGGAGCAGGCTTTTGGCACAGAGATTAAGAAGTACTTGGGATCCCACATCCCATATCAGAGTGCCTGGTTGGGGTCTGGCTGCTTTCAATTCTGCTTCCTGCTAATGCACAGATTGGGAGAAAAACAGGTGATGGCCCAGGTGCTTGGATCCCTGCCACCCACATGGGAGACCTGGATGGAGCTCCTGGCTCCTGGGTTTGGCCAGCCCGGCCCTGGCTGTCGGAGGCATTTGGAGGAATGAGCTAGCAGATGTAAGCTCTGTGTGTGTGTGTCTCTTTCAAATAAAATGAAAAACAGTAACAACGCAACAACACCCTCTCCCTATATCGCCCCAGTTCTGGCTCCACAGAGCCTGCCAAACCCCCCAGGGATGGATCCTACAGGGACCGAGCCCTCCGTGAACCCCCTGGCCTGGAGAATCCCAGCTCTGCCATCAGGAAGCGCGTGGCCTTGGAGGCGCCATGCCTGCTAGGCCTTCGGCTCTCCACATGTCAGAGGGACTAACAAGGCAGACCCTGGAGAACTCCCAGGATGCCAAGGTCACGCCATGGGTGTTGATGCATTTTGCCATCCCCAGGCCTGGCAGCTGCCGGGAGCAGCTCAGCCCCAGATGTCGGTGCACCTGCAAACTGTGTCCACTAGAGGGCAGGAAGGCCCTGCTGACTGCCTGGAGAGTCGGAGGGAGCCGGCGGGCATGGTCCCCGCACCTGGGGAGAACACGCTGCCCTTTGGTTGATCAGTTCTTGTTCTACACATGGCCTGCTGAGGGGCAGACACGCAGAGCTTCCCGCTGGGGTGGGCTAGGCCTCTTTCTTGCCCTTTCTCCATCTTCCAGGGGTGGGGCAGACGCGGGCCAGAGCTAGGTGGACACTTGCTGGCCTGTGTGCTTGCACAGTTTGCCTAGTCCTTTCTCGCACACCTGGGGTGCAGACAGAGCAGGTGGTACAATACGCCCTCATCCAAGTGAGGGGATCACAGTGACGTAGTGGCCTGGGTTGGAGCTAGCGTCTTCCGAAGCCAGCCTGTGGCTTGCTCCTGTCCATCAGGCTGCCTCTGGTGCCCACACTCCTCCTGAGGATGCTCCACCTCCCACTGCCTCTCAGCCCTGCCCTGGAAGCACCCGGGCAGGCACAGGCAGGGCCCTGGGTCCCAGGGCCAATGAGAGGGATGTGGAGGGACCCCCACAGCCAGGAAGGCTGCCAGGGCATGGTGAGGCGAGCACAAGGCAGTGCCTTCCTTCAGGGCCTGAGCAAAGAGGCAGGGACCACAGGGGAGCCAGTGGGTGCGGGGGGGGGGGGGGAGCTGGGAACAGGCTTGGCCCTTAGTGACGTCATCTCTGGACAAGTGTCCTTTGTTAAATCCACTCACCTAGCTTCCACCCCGGTTGAGACCACGCCTTACTCACCAACCCAGCACTGGGGCGGGTCTTCCAGCAGCATGTAGTCCACAGGCCCCTCCCACTGACAGGCTGTAATGGTGGTGGGGGGTCTGCTAGGTGGACTGAAGGTGACACTGGATGAGGGGAGAGGAGGAGGCAGCCAGCAGGAGAGGCTGCAGAGGTGGGTGGGCGCCCTGCCCCCCAGAGCCCCCAGGCTGCCAAAGGGGCTGGACTCTTCCTGCGCGGACCAGGGTTGTGGTCTAAGTGACTGGAGGTGCCCAGAATGCTGTTGCAGCAAGAAGCTTCCAGGAATGTACATGCCAGCCCCGGCAGGCCCAGGCACGCGGACAGCAAAGGGTGCTGAGCCCCCTCCCGCATCCTGCCGCTGGGAGAGGCTGCCTTCTCCCAGGGGGAGGAAGGATGGGAGGTCAGGAGCCCAAGGACCCAGCTGCAAGGCTGTGTCGGTGAGGCCCATGCAGGCCCTGCCCAAGGTCCCAGGCAGGGCCAGGATTAGCAGGTGGCTCCTCTGACCTCCAGGGAGGGACCTCTCCCTTGCACCTTGGGCCTCACCCCGTGCCAAGCAGGGCCTGCCACCTGACCCCCTGCCCTCCCTCCTCCCCCACCACGGGAGTGCTGGCTGTCCTGCAGGAACCCCAATGGGGAGGGGTCAACTTGCAGCCCCTCCCCGGCTGCATGCAGTTGACTTGGGCCGCCATCAGTTTAGTGCTGGTCCGCCCCATCGCCCTTAGGGGGAGCCCCTTGCATGCAGCAGTCCCTGCTTCGGGGGTGGGGCCTCTGCAACCACGTGGGTTGGAGGGCGGGGCCTCCTGGGGCCCAGTCGGGTGAAGGGGCTGGGCACCGCGGGTTTCCGGATTAAGAGTGAGCTTGGGAACTTTACCAGGATTGTGGCTTAGGGTGGAACCAGGAGAGGACTAGGGACGTAGCTGAGGGTGAGGCTCCCACAGGGCCGTGGAGCTGGTGCCCGGGGCCTCGTAGGCCCCTCTGAGGCAGCACAGCCCCGCCTTGCCCCTGGGGCCTGCGCCGGTGGCTGCCGGCACACCCTCCCCCAGGCACCCAGCAGAAACCCAGGAGCAGCCTTTGCGCCTCCCTCTTCCCTACTCTTCCTGGCAGCCCCCATGTCCTGCTGGGTTCACCAGTTCGTCCCTGGCCGCCCCCTCGACGGTGGCTGCGGCAGTGACCATGCCGTGGTTAGCAGCACAGAAGCGGCAGCCACATTTCCTGGGTGCAAACCCGCCTGCGTCTCTGGCTGTGTGACTGAGGGCAAGTCACTGAACCTCATGTGCTATCGCTTCCTCGTCTCTGCAACCCGAATGGTACTCGCCTCCTATACCTGTTGCGGGGGTTCAGCGGGCTTTTTCTGGTGGGAGGCGGTGAGAGCTGGGATGGTTGATGCCTCTGGCTCCAAGTCCCTCCCCTGGCCCTCCAGGATCCTGGGTGGGGGGCTTCCCTTCCATAGCAGCCCCCCTTCTCACTATGGCTGCCTCGTTCACTCACTGTCCCGTCCCCCAGCCCGCTGGCCTGGGAGGTCCTGGAGGGCAGGCCTGGGTCCCTGGTGCCTGGGACTCCGCCAGGTGTGCGGTAGCAGAAATGCAGGAACTCTCATTCCCTGAGAGCCCTGGCTGGGGGCGGGGCGGGCGGGGAGGCTCCAGGAGGATTTGCAGGTGTTGTCTCTAGCATGCGCTTCCTCCACTGGGCCCCACGCCCGCTCCACCAACAGGAACACTGCGATGCCAGGCCAGGAAAGGAGTAGGAGCTCCTGGTCCACATGTGGCCTCCGCCTCCAGGAAGGGGCTGCAGGGACCAGCAGGCGGAGAAGGCAGAGTGCTAGGAGCTTGGACCTGGCATGGCGAGGGGTCTGCCCCCAGCTTCCCTCGGGCTGTCAGCGGTCCCCATGGCCTTGGGGACCTGCCGGCAGTGTGACCCGGCAGTGTGACCCAGCAGTGTTCCCTGGGCTGCAGTGAGAGGCAGGAGCCGGCGGCCGGACCTCACCTCCCTTGTCAGAGTGAGTGCCTGTGGTTGAGTTGGGCTCCTCTCTGGAACTGTGTACCTGCCTCTTCCCAGCAGCCTGTGGGGCACACACTCACCGCTCACCCATTCTTCATCCATCCATCCTTCACTCACTTTACTGAGTTTTTATCTTCCTGGTGCTTGTTGCAGGAGACATGACCTTGGCTGAGACACGCGCAGCCCCTCGCTCACCTGGAACCTGGAGAGTTATGAGACAGACTGACAGTGAAACGCTGAAGCTGAGGCATGGTGAGCTATGATCAAGAAAGCATAAAGGCTGGGGCTGGCACTGTGGCGCAGCGGGTTAGCGCCCTGGCCTGAAGCACCAGCATCCTATATGGGTGCCAGTTTGAGACTCGGCTGCTCCACTTCTGATCCAGCTCTCTGCTGTGGCCTGGGATAGCAGTAGAAGATGGCCCAAGTCCTTGGGCCCCTACACCCACGTGGGAGACCTGGAGGAAGCTCCTGGCTCCTGGCTTCAGATCGGTGCAGCTCTGGCCATTGTGGCCAACTGGGGAGTGAACCAGCAGATGGAAGACCTCTCTCTCTTTCTACCTCTCCTCTCTCTGTGTAACTCTGACTTTCAAATAAATAAATAGGTCTTTTTTAAAAAAAGAAAAAGAAAGCATAAAGGATTTTGGGAATGAAATAAACAGGAGACAGCTCCTCGGGACCCCAGGAGTGCCAGAGCTTTGCTCATCTGGCGATGCCTGTGCCTGTCACTCACCCGAGTGACTGTCAGGTTCCCCGCCCCACCCAGAGCTCTGCTGAGCCTCCAGGGCCAAGGTCAAGGCCCGCACTGTGTTCCACAAGGCTGTATGAGGGGTAGTAAGCACAGTGGGGGCTGGAGGGTGACCTGTGGTCGCACATTCCTGGCTCCGTGACCCCACTGCCTCCCTGCCCTCCCCTCAGGAGGCCCACATAGCTGCCTGCAGCAGCTGGAAGGGCTTAGAACTGTTAAGAACCTGATACTGTGAGGTTCCAAGATGCTTCCAGCCACGGTTAAGATTAAGTCGATCGGAGGCGTGCGTGCAGCTGTCTGGCAGGTGAGATGCCCTGCTCCTGAGCTTCTCCCCTCCCGCATCCCTGGGCAAGGGAACTAAGCATTGTGGAACAGCTTGACTGAGCTGAGCTGGCTGGCCTGGGTTTGAATCATGCCTCCGCCCTCTACTAGCTGGGTGGCCTCGGACAAACTGCCCAACTTCTTCGAGCCTCCAGCAACTAATAATGCTGTCTTCCCTGTGGCTTATCTTCCTCCCCCAAGAGCCTCCCACTTCCTTACTCATCTTGCTGTCCCCACGGCCTGGCACAGAGCCTGGCTCAGAGCAGGCAGGCTAGAAATATTTGTTGAGTGACACCAGACTAAATGGTCAGTGCGACCACTGGACTGGGCTGGGCCAAGAGCCAAGGCTGCCCACAGGTGGCAGGGGGTTCTTTCGGCTTGTGGGGGGTCCCCAGGAAGATGCCAGGAGGCTGAGTCGGGGGATATCTGCTCCCAACGCCATGCCTCTCTTTTCCTGGTTGCAGATCCCAAGGGGGCAGTGGCCATCTGCCGCGGCGGGGAGGCAGCACGTGCTCCGAGGCAGGTGCCCGGGGAAGTAGGGTCTGCAGCCAGCCTGGAGGATTTTCTCTTCCGCTACTGAGCTCCTGGACCCGAGACAGCTCCCTCAAGGGAGAGTCCACATGGCCCCACAGAGTGGGTGGGGCAGCTGGCCAGGCTGGGGGAGGGGCAGAGAGCAGCCCGGAACCCCAAAGTTAGGGAAGGATGGGGTGGTCCTGGTGGATACCGGGATGAAGAGAGGAGGCTGTGCCCTGGCAGGCCACAGAGTGCCAGCAGACACCTGGCTCCATGCCCCTGCCACACTGGGGAGAAACTGAGGCCCGCTGGGGATGGCACCTGCTCCGTGCCCCTGGGGGCATCCCTGCAGGCCCAGGGCTCACCCTCCAGGCACCACTGTGCTTTCAGCCTTGTGGAACACAGTGTGGGCCTTGACCTTGGCCCTGGAGGCTCAGCAGAGCTCTGGGTGGGGCGGGGAACCTGACAGTCACTCGGATGAGTGCGCTAGGAAGCGCCTGCTCATGGTGGTCAAGGGCCAAGTCCAAGTCCATGAAGGGCTGGTGTGCTGGGCTAGGTCAGGCGTACTGACCTACAGGGGGCTGCCTGCTCTGCACCTCTCCCCGTTGAGCCCCTTTTTTTCCTCTTGGCCATGTCACCCCCACACACATAATGCGCATAACATACACACACCACACACACATGTACCATACATACAAATAACACACATACCACACACATATGTACCACACACACAAACACCACACATAGCACACACCAGACACATAAACACACATTTATGCACACCATACATGTCACACACATACACAGCCACATACATATACACATACTACAAACATGTCTCGTGTGTGTGTCATAACACATGTATACTCACATCACACATACATTGCACCTGCACACACCATACACTCACACCATACACACACACACACACACACCCCACACATATAGCCACACACAGCCCTTTGCCCCTCACACACTCACATACACACACTGCTTTAGACCCTTTATAAGTCAGGAGCATTCCAAACACGTGTGCCTGTCCAGTGTCGTGCTCTGTCCCCAGTGGGCAGGGAGCCCAGGGCTGAGGACCGGCTTGTGGGAGTGGAGGCTGCAGCTCTGTTCGGAGCTGTTTGTGTCACTGTCACTAAGCCTGTGTCTGTGTCTGCAGTCCCCAGTCACTTAGTCGTTCCACTGCATCTCCATATTCACCCACCACCTGCCATGTACTAAGCACGATTCCAGGTTCCGGGGTCTTAGTTTGGGTTTCCTAAGAGATGGACCTTGAGTCGGGTGTTTTAACAACTTAAGAAGCTGGGGTGGGTGTTGTGGCACAGTGGGTTAAGCTGCTTGGGATGTCCACATCTCATATGGGAGTGCCTGAGTTCAAGCCCGGGCTGCTCTGCTTCCAATCCAGCTTCCTGCTAACGTGCTTGGGGAGCCAATGGGTGGTGGCCCAAGTACTTAGACCCCTGCCACCCATGTGAGAGACCTGGGTAAAGAGCCTGGCTCCTGGCTTTGGGCTGGCCTAGCCCTGGCTATTTGGAGACTGTACCAGCTGGTGCAATCTCTGTGTGTGTGTGTGTGTGTGTGTGTATTCCTCTCTCTGACACACTGCTTTTCAAATAAAAATAAATCTTACAAATAACTTAGAATTGTTATTAAGATGTCATTCTCATGCTGTTGACCCCTTTAAAGTATATCTTGGGGACAGGCACTCGGTGCAGCTGTTAGGACACTGCTTGGGACACTCACACACTGTATAGGAGTCCCTGGCTTTAGCTCCCGGCTCTGCATCTGATTCCAGCTTCCCGGTGAGGCACAGCCTGGGAGGCAGGAGGTGCTGCCCCCACTGACTGAGTCCCTGCCACTCATTTGGGAGACCCAGATTAAATCCCTGCCTCCTGTCTTTGGCCTTGCTTAGCCCTGGCTGGTGTAGGCATTTAGGAAATGCATCAGTCGATGGAAGACATTTCTCTCTCCCTTTTCACTCTCTCTAATAAATAAAAATAAAGAGTATAATCGGATGGTTTGAAGCATAGCCACAGAGTTGTGCAACCATGGCCACAACCTTAGACCGTTTCATCCCCAATGAAGAGAGCCACAGCCACCTGCAGCCGTTCCCAATCTCTCTTTCCCATGCTGTGGGGTCATCTCTTCCAGATTTGCCCATTCTGAACTTCCCAGACTGTCTTCCAGGTTCCTCCATGGTATGGCTCATCAGTATTTCAGGCTTTTGTACGACCACACGCTATTCCACGCTATGCACAGGGCACATGGTGTGGCTCTCCCCAGGGTGACGGACGTCGGCCCGTTTCCGCTGTCATCAGCTCCTACGGATGGCGCTGCTGGGAACGTCTGTGAGCAGGGTTCTGTGTGAGCATCTGTTTTCCATTGTGTTGGCGCATCCCAGGAGGAAAGCTCTGGGTGCCCCGTCAACGTGGTGTTTAACACTTTGAGAAACCACCAGACTCGTTCTCGAAGCACCTGTTTTGCTTTCTCCGACCTGCCAGGTTCTAGCTGTAGGGTTTGACTCAGAAAGTCATCCCAGGACACACGAGCAGAGGAGCAAGGAAGGGCACACAGCTAGGAAGGATCACTCGTGGGCAAACTTCCACGGAGAGTGGTGGGAGAGCCAGGCTGCTGAGTAACTGTAGCAGCCAGCATCGAACTTGCCCTTGAGCGCAACCCCACCTGAGGAGCAAGCAGGTGGACGGGTATGTACACTGCAACTCCTGACGGCCACTGGTTGAGAGCTGCCGGTGTAGAGGGGTGTGTGTGTGTGTGTGTGTGTGTGTGTGTGAACTCCCTGTTACTTTCATTTTGCTGCCTGCAAAGACAAGCAGGCAGGCCCAGCAGGAGAAAGCACCTGGCCAGGACGTGCAGCTGCAGGCTGGTGGAGTTAAGCCCGTCGTGCTTCACGGTTAGGGCAGAGGTGAGCAGACGGAAGGTCCTGCCCTCAGGGACTTGCACTCCTCTGAGAGGTCACTGAAGGAGCACAGGCACTACACAGTCAGGGAGCCCCCGCCCAGGGGGCAGAGAGGATGCTGCGTCAGCTCAGGGGGTCAGGGTGGGCATCTCCAGGGAGTTGAGACTTCAGCTGGCACTGCAATGAAATAAGGGACAGGTTTGTCTGACCACGGGCCCCCATCAGAATCTGGGCAGCGGGAACAGCAAGTGCTAAGGCACCCAGCAGAGAGGAACCTTGTGCACTGGGGCCACTCAGTGGGTCCGGAGTGGCTTCTGTGGGGCCCATGAGGATTTGTATCAGGGGCCTCGTCACTGTGGGAGATGGTTTGATCTTGTTCTCAAGGCAGCAGGAGCCCCTGGGTGCAAGAGACCCCGGGATTTCCCGTCTGGTTTACGTTGCTTGTTCCTGAAGCCACTGCAATTCTGTCCTCCAGCATCAGGAAGGCTGTCACACTCCCAACCCCCGCCATCACTCATTCCCCTGCGTGCCAGGCTCCGGGTGGGCTGCAGTGAGCGCAGCACCTGACCCAGGTGAGCAGGCAGCATGGACGCTGGCGAGCGCAGTGGCTGTGCATTGGTGGGACCCACGGGAAGAGCCTTTGCGGGCTTTGCAAGTCCAGACAGGACTGCCCCTGCCTGCCCCCAGGGAACCTATCCACTTCCTCCTCATCAGGGACCCTGCAGGCCGGGAGGGAGGACACAGCCGGATCCTCTGAGGAGGGAGAGGAGAGCGGGGACCCCCAAGCAGAGCCCCCCCTCCACCGCAAGCATCCTCATCTGCGTGTCCGGGCACAGAGCCTGGGAGGAGGAGGGGCACAGGTGGGGGCAGGGGAGAGCAAGGGCTGGGGCTGCCTAGCCACGGGGGAATATTGATGAGTTTTCTGGCAAGAAGTGACGGAGCTGGTGGGGATGTTGTAATGAAGACAGATGATCCTGGGCCGCTCTGCTCATCTCAATGCTGCCAGGGTGGGGGCGAGGGGGAGGGGAGAGTCGCAGCTGGAGCCGGGTGGGGTGGGCAGGGCTGGCCAAGGGCCGGGTGGGCCAAGCCTGGGGCATCCTTGTGCTCCATGCTCTGCCACCCAGCCGCCTCCTCCCCTCTGTGTCCTCTCTGTCTGGGGATAGGACCCTTACCCGTCTCCGCTTTTCCCTCTTCTTCCATCTCTCTGCAGCTCTGGGTTCTCTGCTCCCTGCCACCCTGGCCTCCTGGCTGGGACCTCCTGAGCATGCCTTGCCTTGGGGCAATTCCCTGCTCAGCAGCCTCCCCACCCCTCACCCCCAACCCCAGCAACAATTGATCCCATGCCTGCTGCCCGCTAGGCACCCACCGGGCCAATACATGGGCTACGACTGCAGCAGTGCCCAGGAGGCACGCGCAAGGCCTTCTCTCTTTTCCCTAATTTTTTCTTCCTTCCTTTTTTCTCCCTCCTCCTCCTCCCTCCTTTCCCCTCCCTCTTTCTTTCGATGGTGGTAAGATATGCAGAAGGTAAATTTACCATTGGTGACATTTAGTGCATGCACAGAGCCGTGCGCCCACCGTTACCACTGTCTAGTTCCAGAACATTTCCTCCCTCCTGAAGGAAATCCCACCCCCTCAACACTCACTCCCCACTCCCCCTGCCCTGAGCCCCTGGCAACCACCAATCTCCTTCTGTGTCTCTGAACTCGCCCATTAGGGAGAGCCCGTGTGAATGGAGCCATGATGCCCTGTTCTTTCGCTGGCACAGTGCTGCCAGGCTTCATCCGCCCTGCTCCGTTCCTTTCTCCGCCAGTCAGTGCTCCACTGTCAGGTTAGACCAGCCGTCCACCACCCACCCAGCAGTCCACCAGCTGGCGAGCATTCGGCTTGTTTAGGGCACTGAACTTGGAAACAGGAGCCTTCCTGTGAATACTGCCCCACCCCACCTCCACAGCCGTGCATGGCCTTGAGCCTTGACATTCTCACCTGCAGAATGGAACTACAGATCTTGAAACTCTTCTGTCCTCTCTTGGAGCATAAGAAAAATGATCGGTAGTCATCCCAGTTGGAGAACTGGAAGCCCCCTCTCATCCTTCTCTCTGCATCCCCCTCCCATGTGCTGTCGACTTAGGAATTGATGTCCGATAATAAGATTCCTATGCCAGTCAAGTGGCCCAGCATCCCCTGCTGTGTGCTCTGTCTTTCAGACCATTTTTATCAATTTCAGCTTGCATTATTTTCCAAACTTTAATATCTGAAATTGGGATGCAGCTTGCAACTGATGGTTGGACAGTAACAGGCGATGCCCTGTGTTTTCATCACGGAAGATGACTGAGCTTGTCACAATCAGAGGCCCGAGACTGGTGTCACATGCCAGGCACCGGCAGTGACTGTCGCCAGGAACAATAAGAGGAATCAAAACTGACTTTGGAATGAAGCCTCTCTGATGGCGGGATCGTGAACGTGGCCGTGGATGGGTGTCTGCAGACGCCTCGCCGGGAGCGACGGGTGTGATGTGAATGCTGATCTACAAAGCCAGCGCCGTTCTAAATGCCACGTGGGCACACCTTGCAGGCATACACGGTTCTGAAACACCCAGCTGCCCTGACAGGACCCTGGATCCACAGAGAAATTAGCGTGAAGGGGCGGGGTGAGGGGAGAGACTGGACGGAGGGGTGAGACCGAGTTATTGCTCTCCTCTCCCAAAGCACCACCTCCTGCCCTGCCCCCTCCAGCCCTCTCTTCCAAGGGAGAAACCACATACAAACGTGGAATATTTTTGCCTTCATTAAAACAGGCCAGATATTGTAATTGCGTCCCAGGGAGCAGAGGCTCCATCTGGGAGGGGCGGGGAGGTGGATGAAAGTCAGTTGGACATGCAGAATTCATGAGCTGGACTAATTGAGCACCTCCACTCGGAAGCAGATCTCAGCTGCGGGCGGGCAAAGCTGTCCCGGTGCTCCTAGCCCTGCTCAGGCCACAGCTCCTTCCGAGCCTCGCCTGGGGCTGCCTGTCTCCAAACCTTCACAGCAAGCCCTGGGGAGAGTGCTCCCTGGAGAGGTTGCTCGCCGCAGTTGGACTGTGGGCTACTTGAGGACAGAGGCTTAGCACGTCTGCCTGGGTATAAAGCAGGCACGCAGTGGGCAGGCGTCACAGCAGCGTCCAGCCAGACCCCCGCGTGGGCTGTCACCTGCCGGAGCAGGTTGCGGAAGAGAGTCCTAGGTACCCCTGGAAGATTGTGGGTCAGTAGGGAGGGGCCAGGAATCTGCCTTTTAATTTTTTTTTTTATTTTTGACAGGCAGAGTGGACAGTGAGAGAGAGAGAGACAGAGAGAAAGGTCTTCCTTTGCCGTTGGTTCACCCTCCAATGGCCACTGCGGCCGGCGCGCTGCGGCCGGCGCACCGCGCTGATCCGATGGCAGGAGCCAGGAGCCAGGTGCTTTTCCTGGTCTCCCATGGGGTGCAGGGCCCAAGCACCTGGGCCATCCTCCACTGCACTCCCTGGCCACAGCAGAGAGCTGGCCTGGAAGAGGGGCAACCGGGACAGAACCGGCGCCCCGACCGGGACTAGAACCCGGTGTGCTGGCGCCGCTAGGCGGAGGATTAGCCTAGTGAGCCGCGGCACCGGCCGGAATCTGCCTTTTAACCAACTCCACAGCACTCCAACGCTTAGTAACGCAAGGAAACCACTGAGCCTGGAGAACGAACGAGGTGAGGCGCACGGTCCCCATCTCAGCGCTGCGAGATGCATCCCGGGCTTCTAGGCATTCAATCGCCATCTTCCTTCTGGCTGCAGGTGCAGGAAAGGGATGCTCAACCTGGGGCTCAGGGAAGGAGACAAAGAGAACAGGAGTATCATTGTCCCCCACTTCCGCCTCTGGCAGGAAAACAGGGAGGGGGCAGGTGCTGGGGCGTGGCTTCAAGCCACCCCTTGTGATGCAGCACCTCATGTCCGGGCATTGATGTGCAACCTGGCTGCTCCGCTTCTGATCCAGCTCCCTGCTATGCACCTGGGAGACAGCAGATGATGGCTCGGTACCTGAATACCTGCCACCCCTGTGAGAGACCCAGATGCAGCTCCTGGATGCAGCCTGGCCTTTCGGGGTTGTGAACCAGAAATGGAAGGAAATCTCTCTCTTCTTCTCTCTGTCACAAGAAAGCGGGGCGGGGTGGGGAGCCAGACAGGGCAGTGGGCTGGGAGGGGGGGCGAGGGGGCAGGAAGGGGTTGAATGGGCAAGCAGGAGATGCACTTGGGTCTGGTGGCCACTGGGGGCCCTGCTGGTCCTCCTACTGCCCACTGGCCAGCGTGCTGGGGGAGGAAGAGACAGGGCCAGCTACACAGCCGTCTGTCCCGCGCACACAAGAGCTCCAGCGGCCAGCAGCAAGAGTGGGCTGCTGGGGTTTAACAGGACCGCTTCTGGGGGCTTTGGAAGCCTCACCTCCCCACAGAGCTGGCCCAGGACGGACGCCATGGAGTCCTCTCTCCCGGAACTTCCAGATGTCTCCAGTGTCTCCTCTTGTTTGAGGTGAGCATGCTCAGAGCTTAGGAAGAGCTGCTGCAGCTGCTATGGACTGTGCCGTGCCCCGAGCCAAGCACTTGAGTGTTTTACCTTGTTTACCTCTCTGCCACCCCTACGATTGAACCCCTTTCACAGCTGGGAGAACCGAGGCATAACCTATTGCTGAACTGCACAAGTTCACTTGGTTCTTCAGAGTGGAGAAACGGGGGTTGTACACATGCTCCTTCCAGGGGTGTCCTGCTCACCTCCCAGCCTCACGGCCAGGAAGGAGTGCGGGCTGTGGGCGACTGTCAGCACCGGAACCCCGGGCTGAGCATTTAGCTCTGTGACCTGGGGAGTCACCGCAGCCTCTGAGCCTCAGCATTCTTCTCCCTACAGTGGGGATGCCTATGCTCGCCTTGCTTGTTATTTGGAGGATTCACTGTGCTGGTAATTGGCAGGTAAGTGGCCCCTCCCCCTCCCCCTCCTCGCCTCTCCTGGAGTCCCTGGCCCCAGTCCTGCGGACACCTTCCCACGTCTGCTGGATCACAGGACCGTGTTGCAGAGGGGAGCTCCCACGTCTGCGATGAAAGGGCTTCTGCGGGTCTGATCCGCGCCTTTGTTGTGCGGATGAGAAAGCCGCGTGCCTCCTGCCTTCCCTCTGCTGCTGCCTTCCTTCCAAGTCCTGTGCTCCCAGCACTCCGTGGCCGCCTTTTCTCTCCCCAGGGCACACTGCAGTCGGAGGGGGCTGCTTTGCCCGGAGCCCCTAGGGGAGCTCCTGCCTGCAGCCTGCAGGCTCCCTGGGGGTTGCGAGGCTCAGGAGTTCCGGGCCAGCCGAGGCAAGAGCTTGGCCCAACTTGTCCGTCACCTCCTGGGGCTGGTTGTACTGGGGGGGGGGGCAAATAAAATACCAAGGCCAATATGCTGACCACATTTTTATGCTCTCCATTCAATTCCCAAGCCTCTCCCGTGGGGCCTGCTGGGAGCTAATCCGAAGAGAAAGGCAGAGACATTGTCCAGCCAGAGGGGAAAGGAGGAAGCTGGGAGGCTGCACCTGTGGGCAGTGGCCCCCCTCTCACAAAGGCAGTACCGGAAGGGGGCTGGGGGGCGGGGTCCTCTGATTTCTCTGAATTCCCCAGTAATTCCTCCAAGCCGAGGCTCACATTATGCAGCCAGAGAATTCCCTAGACTCCAACCAGACTGCCCCCTTTCGCCCCTGGTGCTGGGGCCAGGCCTATGCCCCCCACCAAAAACATTTGGAGTAGTGGGCATGCATGTTACGGAGCTCAATTTCTTTCCTGGGAGAGAGAGAGGGGCACAGCGGGTTAGGCAGCCACATGGGACGTCCACGTGGAAGCTCCGGGGGTCCAGTCCCATCCCTGCTTCCGATGAAGCTTCCTGCTAACGCGCACCCTGGGAGGCAGCAGGCGGTGACTCAGTACTTAGGTCTCTGTCACCCTTGTGGGAGACCTGGGGGGAGTTCCTGGCTCCTGGATTCCATGGGCACTTGGAGAGGTGAACCAACAGATGGTTCATTGTGCCTTCCAAATAAATACAAATAAGAAAATACATTTTTTAAAAAGGAAACTAGGAAACCACACTCGATGAACATTAGTTAGAAAGAGAGAAAAAACAAAATGTCAGAGCAAAGGGTGAGCCTTTACATTGAATTAATATGGACTTTATTAAAATGTCACTAGATTGTCCTTCTACTTGCTGCTTGCCAGGAGTCTGGGAGCCAGGACCCATCCCGGGGCTGCCGCTCCGCAGGGCCTGACTCTGGGGGCGTGAACCAGCAGACTTGAACGTCAGTAGATGGGTTTGCAGCATTGCCATCTGTCAAGCAGGAACGGCTATATGGGGGCCATCAAAGTCGTTTATGGAAAATGCATATTAGGAAAGAACCGCCTGGACTTCAAACTTTTTGGCAACAGAATTAATTTTTTCCATGGACTTTTTAAAGTGCCCTCCTACATATCTCATAGGAGTTGGGGGAAGGGCGAGGAGGGGCAGGAAAAGGAGTGAAATTGTGGCTGGGCAGCCGTGAAGACAGGCGTGCTGACACGGGTGTCTTGTTTCACTCTCAGGACAATCTTCTCAAGTCTGTGTTACCGCAACCATTTTACAGACTAGGAGACTGAGGCTCGGAGGGGGAGGAATTTGTCCAAGGTCCTCGCAGACCCAGAGTTGGCACCCACATCTGCCTAAATGCTGAGCCACACTCCTTCTAGAAGGAGGGAGGTAGAAAGGAGGAAAAGGAAGGAAAGGGACTGGGGGCAAGACTTCCCCATCCGGGGCCCAGTTTTCTCCGTGAAGCAGAAAGCAAGACCCTCTACTGAGCAGGGAGGGCCAGGGAGTGGCAGGAGTGGTGTAGGCTCAGAGAGACTTCTGCGGCTCCGGGACAGGGAGACAGCATCCCTCCCTGGAGACCAAGCGGGGAAGGGCTGGGGGAGCTGGGGGAGTGTCCCTCCTCCGGGGTTGGGGCCAGAGTTGAGGCTCAGTGGATTAAGCCACTGCTCGTAACTCCAGCATCCCAAGTTGAAGCACCAGTCCTGGCTGCTCCACTTCCGATCCAGCGCCCTGCTAATGCACCTGGGAAAGCAGGAGGATGGTCCGAGTGCTTGGGCCCCTGCACCCACGTGGGGACCCAGTAGAGTACCATGCTCTGGCTTCTGCCTGCCTAGCCCAGACCTGGCTATTGCTGCCATTTGGGAAGCAAACAGGTGAAGGGAAGATCTCTCTCTCTATATATAGCTCTGGCTTTCAAGTAAAATAAATAAAAATCTTTAAGAGAGAGAGAGAGAGAGAGGGCCCTCTCAGGAACAGCGAGGCTGAGATGCTCAGTACCTGGTTTTCTGTGACATGCTCCTAGAGGAAAGGGAAGGGCTACCAGTTTTGTTCATGGAAAAGAAACAGATTTTTTTTAAATTATTTATTTGAAAGGCAGAGTGACAGAGAGAGAGAGAGAGAGTCTTCCATCCACTGACACACTCCCCAAATGGCCACAATGGTCAGGGCCGGGCAGGCCAGGCTGAAGCCAGGAGCCTGACACTCCCGGGCCATCCTCTGCTGCTTTCCCAGGCACATGAGCAGGGAGCTGGATGGGAAGTGGAGCAGCACAGACTTGAACTGGTGCTCGTCTGGGATGCTGGCATTGCAGGTGGTGGCTTAAACCACTGTGCCTCGTGCTGGGCCCAAGAAGCGGATTTTTTCCTACTCCTTGCTAAAACTCTAGGCGTTAGTACCGGGCTTGGCACATAGCAGCACATGTATTTCCTTTGTGACTATTTGTGACACAGGCAGTTGAGTCTTGCTGGGGAGGGGGGGAGTCACATGGCAAACAGAAGCCACTTGGGGTCGCAGCACAGCGGTGAGGGAGGTGAAATAAAGCAGTGGGGTAGGGAGTGCCCACCGCAGTGGGCTCTGCCCGGGAGGCAGCCCTGGAGAAGTTACTGGGATGATGAGGAAGCTGTTCAGGCCCGTGTGGGGAAGCCACAGCAAGTGTGAAGCCCCATGGCAGCTGGAAGGAGGGCCTGTGCGACTGAAGAGGATGGGGGCGGGGGGTGCAGGAAATGGGAAAAGAGGGGTCAGACCATGCAGAACCTCATAAGCCAAGCTAAGAAGCTTGGATTTTATTCTAATTCTGGTAAGACGTCTTTGGGCGGTATTAAGCAGTGGGAGGGATGTGATCTGATTTATGCTTTCAAATACTCACTCTGGCTTTTAGAGATTGTGGTGGGAAGGGTGAGTGGAGGCAGGAGACCAGTGGGGAGGCTGCTGCGTTCGTCCAGCAGAGGCGAGATGGCTCGGCTCCAGGTGAAGCAAGGGAGACAGGGAGAAGGGCTGGATCTGAGCAACAGCTCTTGCTGATTAGCAGTAAGAGGTGAGGATAAGAGAATCAAGAATGTTCGCCAGGTGTTTGGACAGACCTGACAGCGCTATTAAAAGGGATAGGAAATGGATTGAGCAGGATTTGGTCCCTGAAACCTTACAGCCTTAGGGATTTATTATTATTATTATTTGAAAGGCAGAGTTACAGAGAGAGAGAGAGACAGAGACAGAGAGATAGAGACAGAGAGACAGAGAGAGAGAGCTTACATCTGCTGGTTCACTCCCCAGATGGTTGCAACAGCCAAGGCTGGACTGATCTGAAGTCAGGAGCCAGGAGCTTCTTTCAGGTCTCCCAGGAGGGTGCAGGGGCCCAAGCACTTGGATCATCCTCTGCTGCTTTCCCAGATGCATTAGCAGGGAACTGGATGGGAAGTGGAACAGCTGGGACTCAAATCAGCACCCATTCGGGATGCCGGTGGCAGCATAACCCACTACACCACAGTGCTAGCCCCACAGCCTTAGGTTAGCAGTCGATTAATGCTGATGGTCAATGGACTAGGGTGGAGAACTGATCTAATTGTGGTGGCCAGGAGGTGGGCCCAGCAGCAGGTGCTTAGGTGGGGGTGTGGGCACCCTGGGAAGGCAGTGCTCAGGGGCAGGGTTGATTCTTTCAGCTGAGTCGGGTTCAGCTTATCTCTGTTTCCTGGATCACTGGGTGACCCCACCTGCACACCCCGTCTGTCCCTGCTGGCCTCCACCTGACCTTGAGCTATGAACCTCCAAACTGTGAGATCCACCTCCTCCTGCCCCAGCTGCTGCTCTTGGGGACATTAGTTAAAGTAATGAGAATCTGA